>NW_006921626.1:12635480-12722986 GCF_000298275.1 Orycteropus afer afer | reverse complement strand
ATAAACCTTTCCTTAACTTTTACAATAACGGACTAATACAATATTTGTCCTTTTGTGACTGACTTATTTCACTCAGCATAATGTCCAAAATGAGGCTTTCTAACTGTAAAACCAAAAACCAGACTCACTGCCATTGAGTCAATGCTGACTCATAGCAACCCCCTTTGGGTCTCCAAGGTGGTAAATCTTTACGGAAGTAGATTGCACAATTTTCCCTCCATAGGGTGTCTGGTGAGTTTGAACCGCCAACCTTCTGGTTAGCAGTCAAATGCCTTAGGCACTATGCCGCTATACTCTTTCTAAATGATCACTCTATCCTACACCAGGTATTTGACTCAGCAGAGATTTAATGAGCTCCTGCTAAGTGTTAGGATCCTAACTAATGTAAAACATATGTTAGTAGTGTGTGTCCCTATCTAGTTGGGAAAAAAAGAAACATATGTATTGTTGCCCTTTAGTTGACTCTGTATCCATATTCAACCTCCCCTTTAATTTTTGATTGTTTGAAAGGATCTTTTTTTTTTGTAGTCTTAGTTTAAAACTTTATTTTAATGTTCTAGCCAATTCTTTTCTACATTGACTTGAATGAAAATAACTGTGAAAGTATAATATGTTTCTTCTAACTGGGTTGTTTTTGGGAAAGGGGGAGCTATATTCTTCAAATGGGCTAACATTTTAAAGTACATGTCCTACTTGTAATGTTAAACTCATCCATCATGTGGGAACAGAGCTGGAGAAATAATGGAATGATTGTTGCTGTTCTACTTTATAACTTGTTTTAAAAATCACATTGCTCTTTATATATTCTTTTGTATACATGTATCTATAGTTTAGTGCCTAAAATGTTTCCTGCAGATTTTATCTTTCATGTAATTCTTTGAAGAAGGTTGCAATTCTATTTGGAGGAAAATCTTCCTGGAGTATTAATTTTATGAATAAGTTTTCTACTGCTATCTTAAAAAAATATGATATTCTAGACATGTTTTAGTTATAGTTTAACATATATTCAGTAGTGAAATCTTCAGAAGAACTCTTTTTTTAAAATAACTAATTTCAGGGGAAAAAAATCCCTTCTCTTGGCTTCAAATTAAATATAACATGAAGTATAATGTGGAAGTCATAGGAAACATATTAGGATGTAATTTTGTGAAACTAATGTAGTTCATAGTTAGGCAGAATCTAATTCTTACATTAGAATCTAAGGAATTCCAATTCATGGAATACAAGGGTCACAAGGCCAGATGCTGTAGTAGGCTGGCTAGGTTGAATCCTATTTCTGCCATTTCCTGTAGTATGTCCTTGGTCAAATAACTTCACTTCTCTCTCATTTTCCTGTCTGCAAAATGGTAATGAATGTTGACTAAATCAAAACAAAAAAACCCCAAATCCAGTTGAATTTATTTCAACTCATGGTGACCGCATAGGATATTAATACTATGTACCAAACAGGTTGTTGAAGAGATTAAGTGAATTAATAAAGGCAAAAGCACAAGATAAGCACTAATATACATATTAGTATTTATTTTTATTATCATTATCATCACATTGGCTCAGTAAGTCATTACCTATGACACTTAATGTTTCTGAGTTTTAGGTCTTTCGTAACATAAACTGTGGTGGTTAAGTTTGTGTGTCAACTTGGCCGGGCCTGGTTGAGTGGCTGGGCAGCTGGATGTAGTATTCCCCATGATGAGACTGGTAATCAACTCCATGGTGTAATCTACTGTGAGCAGCTGAGTAGCTGCCTTTGGGTATGTGGTCTGCTTCCCATATATAAGAAACAGCTTTGGGAATGGTCTCTAGCTTATGGCACGCTTGAACCCTGCATGTAGCTGTGTTGTTGTTCAGCACCCTGCCATGCTCTGCCAACCTTGGGACTTTCAATAGACTTGAATGAATGGCCTGCCGTGTGGTTTGGTAACATTAGGATTGTGCCATTTTATTTGTCGACCTTGTGCTTTTTAGCCTCAGCGGCCAATAGCTGCCTGAGTGAAGAGATGCCTCCAGCTTCAGTGGGCCAGGAGCAAGAAGCAGAGCTGAAGCCCAAGGTTGAGGAGCTTTCATCCAGCCCCTAGAGCCTTGGCATTTTAAACCCGGGCTTAAACCCTCCAAAATTGTAAAAGAATAAACTCCTGTCTGTTCAAGCCATCCCATTTGTGGTATATTCCTATCAGAGAGGCACTAGGTAACCAGAACACTGACATTATTTGTATCTGCTGTTTGTCAGTGGCATTCATTGTTTTTGCTGTATCTCTTAAGCAGTGATAGCAAGACCTATTTGTTACTAGCAAGCAGCTCCTTTTTTCTGATTCATAATTTTTTTATGAAATATGAAAGGATAAAATTTATTTAATATTTAATAAGTTTATGTGATACTAGAAACCCTTATATCTAATGTGATTTGTACTGGTGATAATGATTTGTTAATTGAAAGAGTTAGTTAAAGTAGGAATCCTTGAAAATAACATATACTAGACTTCCGGTAAGATGGTGGACTAGGCATACAAGCTACACAGATCCCCTTCAACAAAGAAAAGAGAAACCAATTGACAGATATACAGAAGATAATCCTGGAGCCCTGAGCCGTGAAAAAAAGTATACAGAAGTGAATTAGGCACCAACTAGTGGAAAAACCTGAATGAAAACAGTGAGTACAGAGACAGTTGCAACAGTGGACTGTCAGCTACTGTGATGGGACCAACAGCCTGAATATTTCCAAGTGGTGTTGGGATCTGAGAATTGACCTAAAGATCAGCCCTGGTCACCAAGGGCTGCAGGGATGACTGCTCTGGTGGCTGTGACTAAGAAGGGAAACAGCAAGGAGGGAGACAATCTGAGCTGTGGACTTTGGGCTGTCTGGAGGGTGCAGCCATTTTGATTGTTTAATAGCAGTGGCCATTTTGGATATTCACAGTGACTGAAGGCACAGCCATTTTGGATGTTTATAAGAGGCAGCTGTTTTGGATTTTAAAGTGACAACATTCTCATTCGGATTCCAGGGACCTAAGAATAGGCTCCTTTTGCCAAGGATGACAGGGACATACGGGAGGCTGACAATGGGAAAGGAGACAGGTGATGAGTGTGTAAGTGCTGCCAACTAACGAATAGAGGAGCACAGCACAGTACTCTGCTTACGTAGATAACATCCAAACAAAGAAACAAAAATCATGGGCAAGTCACTCCAACATACAATCACCAGTTAAATATAAACACAAAAATGTCACAATGCCTTGGGACAACAGAGCATCCCAGTCCACACAAAGAAGCAAGGTAAAGCAGGAGAAACAAGGGACCTGGATACAGACCCAAAACATATCAGGAAGATACAGCATTGGAACTCCCTGATAAAGAATTTAAAAGAGTTATATTGAGGTACCTTCAACAAATGGAGAGACAGATCAAGGAAGAAACAGATTGAGGAAAACACAGAGAAAACCATAGAACAATTCAGAAAGACAATACAAGAACAAAATGACAAAATAAATGAAAAGTTAGAAATGATAGAAAATCTACAGACAGAAATCCAGAAGATTAATAGTAAATTTTCAGAAATAGATAACACATTAAACAAGCAAATGAGTAGAATTGAATCAGTGGAAGACAGAATTCATGAGATTGAAGACAAATTCCTCAGTACTGCTTTGGAAAGGGATCAATCAGAAAAAAAGATCAAAACAAAATGAAGAAAGCCTAAGGGTCATGTCAGATACCATCAAAAGGAATAACCTACGTGTCAGCAGAGTTCCATAACAGGAAGAGACAAATAAAATCACAGAAAAAATTGTCAAAGATTTGTTGGAAGAGAATTTTCCTGGTATGATGAAACATGAGAATATATCCATTTAGGAAGTCCAATGGACCCCAAACAGAATAGACCCTAAAAGAAAACTGCCAAGACTTATCATCATCAAACTCACCCAAACCAAAGACAAAGAAAAAGTCATGAAAGCAGCATGGGAAAATTGAAGAGTTACCTACAAGGGGCAACCAATAAGACTAAGCTCAGATTTCTCGGCAGAAACCATACAGGTGAGAAGATAATGGGATGATGTTTATAAAACCCCGAAAAAGAAAAATTTCCAAGCAAGAATTATATACCCAGCAAAATTGTCCCTCAAATATGATGGTGAAATTAGGACATTTCCAGATAAGCAGAATTAAGGAATTTGTTAAAACCAGACCAACTTTACAAGAGATGCTAAAGGGAGTCCTTTGGACAGAGAAGCAACAACAGCAAACAACAAAAGACCATTAACACATGTGATGATATAACCCAGAAACCAACCCAGTTATAGAAGTATCCAAAGTAAGTAAGCCTACAGGATTTTAAACAGGGAACCAGAGACATCAGTTGACAAATGAAGACAACCACAAACCAAAAAGAGGGAAAAATCTGTGTAGTTACAGAGTTTCTAAATGGTAGGGAGGTCAAGACAACTACAAAATAGAACGGAATGTTCTAAACTTGGCAAGAAAACTGTAAATCACAGGGTAACCTTAAAGAAAAAATGATAAACCTTCACATCACAGTAAAAACGAGGACCAGCAGAAATATTTAGCAAATACTAAAACAATGGAAGCTCTGGTAGTGTAGTGCCTAAGGCACTTGACTGCTAACCAGAAGGCTGGCAGTTCAAACCCACCAGCCACTCCTTGGAAGGAAGATGGGGCAATCTACTTCCATAG
The DNA here is from genome assembly GCF_000298275.1 of Orycteropus afer afer. Lineage (NCBI taxonomy): Eukaryota > Metazoa > Chordata > Mammalia > Tubulidentata > Orycteropodidae > Orycteropus > Orycteropus afer. Next base: position 12,718,300 of record NW_006921626.1, on the reverse strand, counting down.
TGATACTGCCTCGGAAACCCAAGGAGGGGTCGCTATGGGTCAGGTCCAACTCGAGGGCACGTAACAACAACAACAAACAGAACAATAGCAACGAAGAAGTGATAGCACAATTCATATAAACAGAAAGAGCTCAGCACAGAAGATTGTATGGAACAAAGAAATTGGCACCACAAAAAAAGCACATAATAAAAATGACAGCAACAAATTTCATCCTTTTTGATAATTACATATCTGACAAGGGACTTATCTCTGAAATTTATAGAAAACTCCAGCATCTCAACAACAAAAAGATTAACAATCCAATTAAAAAATGGGCAGAAGACATGAACAGACACTACATCAAAGAGGATATTCATGCAGCCAGCAAATACATGAAGAAATGCTCACGATCATTAACCATCAGAGAAATGCAAATCAAAACAACAATGAGATACCATCTCACGGCAGCACGAATGGCAGAGTTCAACAAGACAGAAAATAACAAATGCTGGTGAGGATGTGGAGAGATTGGCACTCTCATACACTCCTGGTGGGATTTTAAATGATACAATCATTGTGGAAAATAGTGTGGTGATTCTTTAAAAACTGAATTAGAAATACTGTCTAACCCATAAATCACATTAGTAGGCATGCATCCTAAAGAAGTGAGAGCCAGGACAAGAACAGATATATGCACACTCATGTTCATTGCAGCACTGTTTACAATAGCAAAAAGATGGAAACAACCTACATGCCTATCAACAGAAGAATGGATAAACCAAACTATGGTACATACACGCAGTGGAATGCTATGCAACACTAAAGAATAATGTACAATCTGCAAAACACCGCATAACATGGATGAACTTGGAGGACATTGTTGTTGTTATTGTTTATGTGCCCTCGAGTTGGACCTGACTCATAGCGATCCCTCCTTGCGTTTCCGAGGCAGTATCACTACGGAAGTAGATTGCTCCATCTTCCTTCCGAAGAGTGGCTGGTGGGTTTGAACCGCCAGCATTATGCTGAATGAAATGAGTGAGGAGTTCTTTTTTTTTTTTTAAATTTTATTGTGCTTTGGGTGCAGATTTACACAGCAAATTTGTTTTACATTCAACAGTTTGTGTACATTTGATTTCATGCCCAGATTACCATCCCCAACCATAATAAACTCTCCTCCCCTCCCATCCCTGTGACTACCTCCTCCCTGTACCTGTCTTAACTCTGCACTACTGTCTGTCTAGCTTTCCCTCTATGTGAATGCTGCCCCTCTGGTGTCTCATGGATGATTGTTCTAAGGGGTGCATCGCGTTGGGGTAGGTGTTCTGCATGTAGGTCCTTCTCCTGTTGGGCTGAGAATCAATCCATGGGAGTGAGTCCATTTCTAGGCCTGAAGGGTAACCCAGGGCCATAGTGTCGGGGGTTCCATCAGACTTTGTCTGACCAGTAATTCTAGTCTTTTTTGTGTTTTTGAATTTTGTTCCACATTTTTCTTCCCACTCTATCCTGGATCTCCAGTTTTGATCCCTTTCTGAGTGGTTGGCATTGGTAGCTGGCTGTCATCTAGTTCTTCTGGTCTCTGGGTCTTGAAGGTTAAGGTCCTCATGGTCCTCCATATCCTTGTAATAATTGTTTCCAGATGCCTGTGATTTTCTTTGATTCTTTGATTCAGACGAGAGGAGACCAATAGTTGCATGTTGGATGGCCACTCGAAAGCTTTTAAGACCCCAGTTGCTAATCATCAAAGTAGGTTGTGGAACAAGATTTTTATGAGCTATGTTGTGCCAGTTGAGCATGATGTCCTTTGAGACTGTGGTCCTGAGTCGACAGGCTTGGTGATTCTCTCTTTCAAGGTATTTGCTTGCCTCTGAGAGGTTACACCGACTTTCGTAATTGGTGTGGCTAATTTTGTAGCACAAGTGCCTATGTTACGATTATCTTCAGCCAAAGCTATCCTGGTCTGCGGTACATTCCTGTTCGCCAACCCCTACCTGATCTTCTCACCTGTCTATGCATTTATCTATAGCCTGGTGTTTGCTGCTGGTGGTAATGCACTATTGTGCATATACTAGTATTTGCCTCTGTTGTCTATATCTTATGTGCATGTTTCAGTGTCCTTCCTTTCCCCAGTGTCATCATGCTTGTCACAGACTCTTTCCACACTGTCCCTCCCCTCATCCAAATCGACATGTGATCCCCAACTGATCTGAAATTTTTCCTCCCATCCCTAGTAACCAACAAAGTGAGTTTCCTTCCCTAAGTAAACCTTTCCTTGACTTTTTACAATAATGGGCTTATACAATATTTGTCCTTCTTTGATTGCCTTATTTAATTCTGCATAATGTCCTCCAAATTTGGTGGTGAGAATTCTACATTATTTTTTTTCTTAAAGCATGCTCATGTTTTATTTCAGCTTTGGCTTCTTTAAAGTGGAGAGGGTACTTTTAGACATATGGAAAGCATCCTGCATATAGGATTCTGCTAGACTTGTATTATCTCCCCCTCACCTCCATCTTTTACATGTCTCTCAATTTTTTAATGACACACCTTGATAGAGACTTTCCGAAGCATTACGTTTCATAGAATTTTATGTATACTCACATTGTATCAGTTTATATACTATTTAAATTGCATAATTATAAGTACAATTAGAAATGAATACATTTTGACACAAATACAACTGACTCTTAGTAAGTGTCCGGCCTGTTTGATGGGAGCAGGTGTACAAGGCAATTAGGGAGTAGTGCTTATTAGCCCCAAGTATTTACTATGTTAATCGTATATTTTATTGATGGAAAGGAGAGGGTTTGATAGATTGTCCGGTTGGACACTGGACATCTGTGAGATACAAAAAGCAGTTTGACCTTTAGTTCTGGGTTCCTGAGAGCCTCTGAGGACAAAGGTTCAGCTGGATGTCTGATACTGACTAAGCCATTTGGTAAGATTAGTAAAAGCTTTGGAAAATGGCATTTTGGTGGCGCTTCTGGCTTGGTAATCATGCAAGGGAGAGGTAGTGCATTTCTCTTTGGAACACAGAAGCTCTGCTGTAGGACCCCATGTCGATCTTGCCCTACGTGTCTCTTTATTTGTATATATTAAAACTGTTACTTGTAGGTATGCTATCTCCTGTGAGCTCCATGAGCTTTTTCAGCAAATTATTGGACCCATAGGAGCAGGGGGAACCAACTGGTTTGAAGTGGAGGGAGTTGTGTAAACTCCCAAGCTTATGGCTAGTACCTACTGACTCAGCTCCTGGTGAGTGAGGCTGAGAAAGAGAGAGGAGGGCTGCATGGAGCAGATGGGATTTGACCTGAACAGGGAAGGGAAGCTGTGATTTCCAAATGATTCAGGAGAAGTGAGGAGTAGGATTTGTTATTCATTACATAATTTGATGTCAGAGGTAAGTCATTTTAGCTTCCCTGGACTGGTTTGATAAAATTGAAGGACTCCAGAGAGACTTGCTTGAGTGGTCCTGACTGTATAAGGTGAGAAAAGGGTTTCAGGATTGTTTCTAGGGTTTCACTGGCATATTTTAGACCTCTTACTTAAAACTTATACAGATTTTCACTTTTTATATTTAATATATCTGACTACATTTCAGATCACTTCCTTAACAAATAAATATTAGGAGACATGAACAATGGCAGTCCTTGTGCTAGGGGAAAAAGACCCTGGATTCAAACATGTTCTATAGACACCCTTTTATTAAGTCTTAAACAGGACAAAGACAATCATCCAGATGTGGGAAACTGTCAACATGTACACAGTACACAGGCTGTTGGGAGCCACATGAATTACAGTCATGGAGTTCATTATGTATGGTAGAGAACGAAGGAAATCATCACAAGATTGTGATTGTTGCCACAGGTGGAACTACAGAAGTGGGGAAAGGATTGTCATTGCAGTGTGTTCATAATTGCAAGTTAATAAAGGTTACAGGATTGTTTCTAGGGTTTTCCTTACTTGGCTACATGGTGGTCAGGCTGTGACTCATGATCATGCAACCCTGAGTCGTAGCTATAAGGTAGTTGTAAGATGATACCGGCACCCCCAACCTTTTAACTTAAATCAGGTAACGTGTCTATTTGGCTATTTTCAATAAATGCCCAGGGAAGTTCCCTAGTTCTTTGTGTAAGTTTCTTTCTGTAGTTTATCTACTTTCAACTGAACTCACTAGGGTCAAATTTACCCCTCCCTGGACTTGCCCCAGACTTGCCATATTGTTGGTTTAATAGCCAGCAAGCATTGGAGAAGGAACAAAGAACTCAAATGCTGTCTGAACTTATGCCAAGACTCAAAATGAAGTTAGCTGGCCACAGCCTTCCACAAACCAAATGCATTAGAATTTAAGCTCTGCTGCACCCTTTAGAGATTTAATACGTGATGTTGGTAGAGAGATGATATGCATAATGTACTGGAGAGTATAGAGACCGAGTGTTTATTTGGAGGTTGTTGTTGTTGTTGTTATGAGCCGTCGAGTCGGACCCAACTCATAGCGACCCCTCCTTGGGCTTCTGAGGCAGTATCACTACAGAAGTAGATTGCCCCATCTTCCTTCCGAGGAGTGGCTGGTGGGTTTGGACCGCCAGCCTTCTGGTTAGCAGTCAAGTGCCTTAGCCACTATGCTACCAGAGCTCCCTGTTTGGAGGTAGGAGGAGGAAAAGCTTTTAAGAGGAGGTGACACTTTTTCTAAATTTTGAAAGATCCGAATTAGGTAGATGTTTGGGAGAAGAAATGGGGCAGATAGTCATTTCAGGGAGGAGAAAAGAAAGGCATATGCACAGGCTTGGCGGTTTGAACGTGAATGGATAATTGTTATTCCTCAATGTTGGCCTTTGGTCTGTTTTGAACACTGATGTGCCCCCAACACTGGGATGGTGGAATGGTGTCTGGCACACATTGTGTTCTCAATACGTATTTCAAAGACTGAAAAGGTCAAGGCAAGCAGAGGCAAAATTGCAGTGGACCTTGTTTAACATGCTATGGAACAAGAGTTTATCCTGAAGAGAATCTGTGAAGTACTGTGTCTTAACCAGAAGAGTGACATAGTCAGATTCGATTTTGAAAAAATATTCCTCTGGCACCATGTTTAGAATGGATTATTTTGGCAGAGGGTAGTCAGGTTGAAGTCAGAAATACCAGATAGGAGACTGTTGAAATAACCCATTTGAGAGGCTAGGGAGGGCTCAAATGAAAGCTTTTGAGCAAAGGGATAAGGAATTTTAGATATCTTGAAGAAGTAGAATTGACAGGCTTTGGTGACTGAGTGCATGGGAGGAATGAAGGGCAGGGAGGTTTGCAGCTTGGATGATTAGATTCCAGAGTGGAAGTCATGGTGCCATGAAGTGAGAGAGAAGGCACTCTGTAAATGATTATTCTAGTGCTTAACCCAACATGGGACATGCTACTTTTAACTTATATTCCTTTTTGAGGAAAATACATGTTTATTGTTTCTATTTGAGTACATACTCTTATAACTGAGATGGCCTACCTTATTTTACTGGGTGCCAGGAACTGTAGACTGTTGACTTGAACACATTTGTAGAATTGCGTTGAAGCATAACATTGTGTTTACACTAAGCCCTTTAGTGATTGAAATGTTAAGAAATTGTAGCAAAACATTTGACATCAGAGAATAAGATGAAAATCTTATCTTTAAAATTCCCAATTTTTTTTGTGTAATTTCTTCCTTAATATTTTATCTTCTGAATAACTGACATTTCAGTTCATTAGGGTAAACTCTGTAAGTACCTGACAGCATGTTCTTATTGTTAGTTGCCATTTAGTTGATTCCAACTCACAGCAACTCCATTATGTGCAGACTAGAACTGCTCCATAGCATTTTCAAGGCTGTGACCTTTCGGAAGTCGGAAGTCGATTGCCAGGCCTTCTTTTTAAGGCGCCACTGAGTGGATTCACACCTGCATACTTTTGACAAATAGTCAAGTGATTAGTATAGTAGAAGTTATTGTGTAAACTTTGATAAATTACCATAGTCCAGGCTCTGTGCAAGGAGACCTGGTGGTGCAATAGTTAAGCGTTTGGCTACTAACTGAAAGGTTTGCAGTTTGAACCCACCTGTGGCTCTGTGGGAGAAAAGACCTGGCAATCTACTCTCATAAAGATTGCAGCCTAGGAAACCCTGTGTAGAGATTCTACCCTGTCCTGTAGGATCGCTATGAGTCAGAATCGGCTTGATGGTACACGGGAATAGGCTCTGTGCCACATACTGAAGATTCAAAGATGAATTACACATTTTCATATATATACATATATACATATACATATATATATATATATGTATATGTATATATGTATATTAGGGAGCTCTGGTAGCATAGTGACTAAGACACTTGACTGCTAACCAGAAGGCTGGCGGTTCAAACCCACCAGCCACTCCTCGGAAGGAAGATGGGGCAATCTACTTCCGTAGTGATACTGCTTCGGAAACCCAAGGAGGGGTCACTATGAGTTGGGTCTGACTCGATGGCACATAACATAATAACAAATGTATATAATTATTAATGAGTTTGGAATTTGACTTTCAATAGTGATACACTATATAACAAGTCACATGCTACTTTGAGAGAATCAGTAAAATGCTAGATATCATCCACAATTTTTCTCCTTCCTTTGGTTGCTTCTTCACCTTCCCTGCCTGTTGCATCTTTTATATCAGCAAATTCTGATTGCTGTGTTTCCAGTGCACATCACACATGCTTCTCATTTCTTTTTTTCTCCTTTGCCTCTATTTCAGTCCAAGTCTCAGCATGTGTACATTTTACACTGGTCTTCCTACTTCAGCTCTTACTTTCCATGCCACCTTTCTAAATCCCTTCTCTAGTAGCTAGAGTGATCTTTTAAAAAATTAAAGTCTTGTTTTACTTAAAGTCTTTCCAATGGCTTTCCAGTGCACTTAGAGTAAAACCCCAACTTCTCACCGTGGCTCGTATATTACCTTTTCAGAGAATCTTGCTTGTTGAAAGACAGTGATAATTATGGGACCTCAGAAGAGGAAATAATTAATTCTGACTTTGGGGCCTTGAGAAAGACTGAAAGAATGGTATTTGATCCAGGTCTTGATAAATGAGTAGGATTTTAGAAGAAATTATGTATGAACAAGCATTGAAAAAATGCCTGCTGTGTGTTATTGCCATTGCTGTTAGTTACTGTAGAGTCAGTCCCTGGTTCATGGTGATCCCAAGCACAAGGGAATGAAATACTGCCTGGTCTTGTGCCATCCCCATGATTGCTTGTGGATCAGACTATTGTTTTAATTGGCTGGTTTCAGAAGTAGATTGCCAGGCCGTTCTTCCTAATCCATCTTAGTCTGGAAGCTCTACTGAAACCTGTTTAGCATCATAACAACACACAGCAAGCTTCCACTGACAGATGGGTGGTGGCTGCACATGAAGTGCATTGGCTGCGAGTTGGATCCCTATCTCCCACGTAGAAGGCAAGAATTACCACTGACCCAGCACTGTGCTTAGGCACTGTCATATTTATGTTTTTTTTTTTTTTTTAATTGAAAGCAATGACTAATGTATGGTGTCTTTGAAAGGAAGTTGCTGTTTATCAAGGACTTGTTTTCATTGCAACCTCAATAAATAGCATATACAAGAATAGCCAAACAGTTCTTAGTCTTCTAAATACCAGGAAGCATTTCATGCACTGGTACCTACAGGAATAGAATTTGGCAAGCATTGCTTGACTAGTCTCATTCTTTACCGTCGTAGATATCTGTTGAGGAAATAATTTTAGACGTTTTTTTCTTTTAAAAAACAGCTGTCCCTAGTCTTCTGATACTAAATTTCATTTTAAAAGACCAAAATTAAATCAGGAGGATGAAGTATAACCAATTATATATACCAATTGTATTTGATCATAAAATAAAGTTTTTTGTTTATAACTAATTTAGGACCAGTTCTTCACAAAAGTACAGCTTAGTAATTTACTAATTTAATCTTTTTGCGTAGTTCCTTTACTGACTCAGAATCTTGAAGACTTTGACTAGATGTTCATTTTGAAACTTGTCATGATTCAGATAGACCGTCACTATAAAGATTATAGAAATCTTTGTCTTTTTTGCTGTGCTTATTTAGATCTTCATTTTCTTAATTTTTTTTTTTCCCCCTTTTTGGCTTTTCAGTAGCTTTGGTTCTTAACTCTTATGTTACTTCCTTGTTATGAGCTGTATTTCTCTCAAAAACTGTGCACATGTGCATAAATTCAGGAATTCAAAAGTTCATTTTACTTGTTGACATTCTTTGCTAAAAATCTTCCTTGAGAAAGCTGGAAATTCTTAATCAGAAGAACTTCTATTCTGTTCATAGCATTGCTGTACTGTTTGTATGTACAGTAATGTATGAGCAGTGATAGTTTTTCCAGTAGTGGCTACTAAGGCCAGTTATAAGGAGCTTTGGTGGTGCAGTGGCTAAGGCATTCATTTGGCTGTTAACCAAAAGGTCGGTGTATCGAACCCACCAGCTGTTCCAGAGGAGAAAGATATGACAGTCTGCTCTGTAAAGATTTACATCCTTGGACTTCCCCGTGGAGCACCTCAACTCTGTCCTATAGGGTCATTATGAATTGGAATTGAGTTGATGGCGGTGGCTTTTTATTATTATTTTTTTTATTTTAAGGCCACTTACATGCTCAAACAGGCCCTTCATTTATGTTTTTGGCTGGAGCAGAGAGATATGAAAAACAATATGGATAATATAGAAAATTGCCCAAGAAACTAAACTTACTACATTTAATGATTTGTCCTTTATTGAGATTTTCATTCCTATTTTTAGATACCAGAATATATCCTCATTTTAACAAATTATGGTGGTCCTCCCCTATCACCTTTCACCATTACCATCACTTCCCTCAGATTTCCTACCTGGTAAGTTAACTGACGAAGAGATCCATATTTGTGCCCATTCCAAAGAAAGGTGATTAAACAGAATGTGGAAATTATCGAACAATATCATTAATATTATGTGCAAGTAAAATTGTGCTGAAAATAATTTAAAAACTGTTTGCAGCAGTACACCAACAGGAAACTGCCAGAAATTCAAGTCAGATTCAGAAGAGGATGTGGAACAGGGGATATTGTCAGATCTTGGCTGAAAGCAAAGAATACCAGAAAGATGTTTTCCTGTGTTTTGACTATGTAGAGATATTTGACTGTGTGGATCATAACAAATTATGGATAACATCGAGAAGAATGGAAATTGCAGAACACAATTATGCTCATAAAGAACCTGTATATCAAGAGGTAGTTGTTCATACAGGACAAGGGGACACGCGTGGTTTAAAATTAGGAAAGACGTGTGTCTGGGCTGTATCCTTTCACCATATGTATTCAGTCAGTATGCTGGACTATATGAAGAATACAGCAGAAGGATTGGAGGAAGACTCATTAACCACCTGACATATGCAGATGACTCAACTTTGCTTTCTGAAAGTAAAACAAACCTGAAAAGAAACACTGATGAAGATCAGAGATTATAGCCTCCAGTATGGATTATACTTCAACATAAAGAAAAACACAAAAATTCACAACTGGACCAATAAACAACTTCGTGGTAAATGGAGAAATGATTGAATTTATCAAGGATTTCATTTTACTTGAATCTCCAGTCAATGCCCATGGAAGTATGACAGGCAGGGAATTGGGCTGGCTGAATCAAGCAACCTCTGACTCAGTGTTCCTGGAATCTAAGCCTGTGTACAGACCACCAGATAACTCTTGCTGTTGGTGCCAGAGAACTGCTTGCCATTAACAAGCCAGGCCGTTAGATAAGATAAAAAGCTACATTCCAAAGCCCCACAAGCTTGACCAATTGTAAAATGCTGATAAGCCTCCTGAGTTGTCTTTTAAGTTCCTCACCAAGTGCAGAGCATGGGCAGTAAAGGTCAACGTAGCTGACAAGTGACCTTCCACCAGAGGCACTCAAGAGCAGGAGTCCCTCCCTGGGACTTGAACCAGAGTCCAGAGACAATCACAAGTATGCAACATCCCAGAATAAGTCGTGTCAAGCATCCCATCAGTCTTTGTGATGGATTCCGTCTTTGTTCCCACAGTGTTTGCAGTGGAATCCATCTAGGTTTCTTCCTGCGTGCACATCTGATTTTCAGAATCCCGCCTCTTTCCTGGAGTTCTCCATCTATTTCATTAATAAAAATGATGCCTTTTTCCCCCACCTAAAACCCTTTATAAACACTAGGTAATCCTTTGTTCTGTGAGAGATTGGAGGCTAGTGTAGGCGAAAACACCTCTCCATCTCTCCCTTGTGAGCCTCTCTCCTCTCCTCTCTGTTTAATAAACTTTGGTATGTGTGGGCATCTTGCCTCTCCTGTTCAATTCTGTCAGTAGATGGCAAGGACCCTTGCTCAGAGTCCCAGGACTCCCTGTGACAGAAGTAGCAGTCAAATAAATGATGTATTGCTTTGAGCAGATCTGTTGCAAAAGACCCCTTGAAAGTGTTAAAGAGCAAAGGTGTCATTTTGAAGACTAAGGTGTTTTTTCAGTAGCCTCATATGCATGTGAAAGCTGGACAGTGAATAAGGAAGACAGTAGAAGTGATATATTTGAATTGTGATGTTGCAAAGAATATTGAATATACCATCTACTGCTAGAAGAACAAACCCACCTCTATCTTTGAAGAAGTACAGCCAGAATGCACCTTGGAAGTGAGAATCTCTCATACTTTGGTTATGTTTTCAGGAAGGACCAGTCTCTGGAGAAGGATATCATGCTTGGTAAAAAGAGGGTCAGAGAAAAGGGAAGACCCTCAGCAAGATGGAGTGACACAATGGCTGCATAGCAATGATTGTGAGGATGATTCAGGATCAGGCAGTGTTTTGTTCTGCTGCATGCAGGGTTGCTATGAGTTGGAATCGACATGATGGCACCTAATGACAAGGTGTGAGTACGGGCCGGGGCGTGACCGGCACGGGGTGCGGGGGAAAGCTGCACGATGGCGCGCCCGGAGCTATGAGTCGGGGGCAACTCGACGGCACATAACAACAACAACAACAGTGACAAGGTAGAATATTCACCACCAATTCTATATTGGTTCATCCCATCTGATTTTGAAGTTTGTAGTTATGTGAAACCCCAAACTGTGTACTGTGGCTTATTTTGTATGTCACACTGAAGACTGGAGTTGATATGTCTGCCCTTGTGAGGAGATGTCCTCACATGCTGTGGAAAGGAACAGAAGGATCTTAGTTACCTTTGCCACTGAGAAGAGAACCCAGTGGCCAGTGTTGTTCCATTCTGGCTGAGCCTTGATGTGACTTCTCTGAAGGCCTAATGTATTCATAGGACTGTAGAGTTTTGGGGTTTATCTGTCCCTTCACAGCTTACTGTAGGTTCAGGTGACTTTCCAAATAATACCTCAGCTCTTACCCATATTTTATTTTTCTCTTTACTCTTGGCTTCTGCTGGTGCATCTTGGCTTTGTTTGGAGCTGGATTTGTATACTTATAGCATCTCATTTTGAAGATTCCTTTCCATCTTCATTAGAAAATCAGTAAATTAATTTTTGTGTTTCTGGCCTTTCTTAGGTACTAGGATATGCTCATTTGGAGATGTCCTTGTTTCTGTGGTTTTAGCTTTCCCAAGGAAAGGTGACCAGACATTTGGTTGCTGACTAAGTGGTTTGTTTATATCTTGGTTAATTAAGCTCTAGTTACAGTTATTCAACTAACCATGTGTTTCCGTATTTGAGATGTCTCTAGCAACCCACTGTATAGCAATGGGGAAGGAAAAGGTGAAAGAAAACATTAGGATGCTCTATATAAACATCCTGGTTTTAGATTTCTCATACTTTTGTTTATTTATTTATGTACTTTTTTGAAACCTTTTTTTTTTCCTCCCCTCCTCTCTGAGGCATAGAGTGACCCAGTTTGCAAAATGGGGTTTAATTGTTGCTTTAGCTTATAGGTCTCCACTGGGACTTTCTGAAGCGATACTATTTCTTGAACCTTGGGAAATATTATGTAGGTCCATATATTTTAAATTTTGAAAGATGGGAAATATAGTTTTGTATCAATGTACAAATTTGTTTATTGAATTGATGTTTACAGTTAGTGAATTTGCTCCTTGAATTGTAAGCTGTAAGGAGCACTTTACTGTAGCTCGTCTCATGTCATCTTTCTATAAGTTTCTCTGTAAATGTCAGTTAACAGTATTTCTGTTAGAAGTGATGAAGATAATTCAACTGCTTTGCTGACAAATGCCCTTTAATCAAACTTGAAGGAATAATCAAGCTTTAGTCATTGGCTTGTTTTCATTTCCAGAAATATTTCACCAAAACATTTCATTGTAGCATAAAAGTTTAGACAGCATGAGTGGGCTTTTTTCAGTGTTTGTGCTGCACAAGTATTATTATGAGTTAGTTTTTGTAAACTAGCTTCATTTCTCTAGTGGAAATTGACCCTCACTGCTAGGTCATCCAAAGCAGTTTTGCTCAATGCTGTGACCTCTCTAGGCCTCCAGTAGTCTTCTATCATCAAGTCATAAAAGAGTGAAACACCCCCATGCCCACCCCAAAGCTGCTTTATCTGTCCTAGTCAGGGTGAGAGAGGGAACAGAGGTATGACTAAGAGGGGAGAGTATGAAAGTGACTCTCCTCTGAGGATATGGAGGAAGAATCTACTTTATTTACTATTTAAAATCTTTGAGGCTAAAATTAGTAGAATGAGCAGTCATTTTAGATGGAGTTGGATGAGCTAGTTAGGAGCACCTGCATTATTTACTGCTCAAGCATCAGCTGAGCCTCCTAAATGGAGGTGGAGTTCTTTTAATTGAGGTAATAGTCAGCAATAGAGTTAATATACCTGCTTTCTTCTGTTGCCCTGTTTTGGTTACCTAGTGCCGCTCTAACAGAAGATACCACAAATGGGTGGTCTTAACAAACAGAAGTTTTATTCTCTTACAGTTTAGGAGGCTAGAAGGCCAAGTTCAAAGTGCCAGCTCTAGGGGCTTGATGAAAGCCCCTCGACCTTGGGCTTCAGCTCTGCCTCTTGCTTTCAGCCCACTGGAGCTGGAGGCTTTTTCTTACCTAAGACAGCTGCTGGCTCTGATGCTAACAAACCCAAGGTTGACAAATAACATGGCACAGTCCGAAGATTACCAAACAGCATAGCAGGTCACTAGTTCAAGCCCAGAGATAGTCCCAAGATCAGCAGACAACATGGCAGGCTGTTGAATGAAGCCTCGGCTATATGCAGAGTCCACAAAAACTAAAACCATACTCACTGCTGTTAAGTAGGAACTGACTCCTAGTGACCCCTCCTTGGGTTCCCAAGGCGGTATCAGCACGGAAATAGATTGCCCAATCTTTCTTCTGAGGAGTGGCTGGTGGGTTTGAACCTCTAGCCTTCTGGTTAGCAGTCAAATAAATGCCTTATGCACTATGCTACCAGAGCTCCTCATCCAGAGTACAGGTGTGCCAAAAAGCTGCAGAGACCTTTCTCAAAACTTTATACTTGGAAGCAGACCACATCCCTAAGACAGCTTTTCAGCTGCTCCAGTAGATTGCACCATGGAGTTGATTACCAGTCTCATCATGGGGAATAACTACATTCACCTGCCCAGCCACTCAAAACCAGGTCCAGGCAAGTTGACACATAACCTTAACTACCACATGCCCATTTTTGGCTAGTTGATTTTTAAATAAAATATTGTATGAAATAAGATAAAATTCAAATAAGTTTTTTATTTTAGCAGTACTATAGAATATTCAGAAGGTTGAAGCTATTGCTTATTATCAAATTGAGATCACCTCTCCATTTTATTTATTTGTGTGTTTTAGTCTAAGAAACAAATAATGGAGATGATGCTGAGATTTAAAGATCTTTTTCATGGAATTAGTCTTTTCCTCTTTAATATTTATTGTTACAGGTTCTATATGGGTCTTTAGAAATCATCTCATTTTGTATTTTTGAATGAGGAAATTTGAAATATGTTAAGTACCTTGTCCACAATTTATAATCCTCTGTTGTGTGAATCAGTGTGTGTGTGTATCAGGGGAATCAAAGAATCAGTCACATTGCTATCCATTGATTGTTAGTGGCCACGCAGTATCTCAAGGGGCCAATAGAAATTTATCAGAATTTGTTATACAAGCCTTATGATAAAAATGATCTTGCCAATGAAGAAAGGGAAATCATAGACAGGTCACCCATGTAATAAACACATTATATAGTTAGCATTTGATGATGAATTTAAATTTGTGGATGTATTCAGTGTAGGGAATGAAGTAGATGCTCAACTTCAGAGAAAGTATGTCTTGTGTTCTTTGTGTAAGTGCTTTTTGTGGCTCTTGATTTCCTCCTTCTGGCCTCTCATTGCACTTCATATTTTGGTTAGTTTTTCCCAATAGACTCTACCTATAAGGGCAGGAAGCCTCTGTCTTGTTCACTGTTCTCTCTAGCACCTAGTAACAGAAATAATTATTGATTGATTGCCAGGTTGGCTTAGCCTGCTTTACATGACTATATGGGGCACTCACTGCATTTTGCAAATATTAAGGTTAAAATATCTATATTTTGTTTTTACAGTGAACAGAGTATCTGTCAGGCAAGAGCTGCTGTGATGGTTTATGATGATGCCAATAAGAAGTGGGTGCCAGCTGGTGGCTCAACTGGGTTCAGCAGAGTTCATATATATCACCATACAGGCAACAACACATTCAGAGTGGTGGGCAGGAAGATTCAGGATCATCAGGTAAGATTCTATTGAAATTCTTATTTAAAAATTATCTAATTTTAAAAGAAGACTTGGTATATTCAGTAGAATAAAGTAGTGATATAAAACTGTCATCAAAATAGTCTCCATGGCAAAAATTGAATATAGTCTTTGCCTTTTTCATCTTACCCCTTTCACCTTTTATGAAGTATGGAGTTAGATGAAGATGTAGAACTAATTGTACAAGAATATAAATACTCCTTTTTCTATGATGATTCTTTAGATCATCTGGCCCTCCACTAGGTAGTTTTTGGAATCTAAAGTAATCTAGGACAGACAAAAATGACATAATGCTTGTCTTAGTTACATGTACTGCTATTAAAGAAATACCACAGTGGCCTTAACAAACAGAAGTTTATTTCCTCACAGGTTAGGAGTCTAGCATTCTGAATTCAGGGTGTTGGCTCTAGGGCAGGGCTTTCTCTCTCTGTCAGCTCTGGAGGAAGGTCCATGTCTCTTCTGAGCTTGTGCTCCTGGGCAGTCTTCATGTGGCTTGGCATCACTCTTGCCCCATCTCTGCCTGATTCTGCTCTTTTTATATTTTGTATGAGATTGACTCATAACTCACCCTACACTAATCCTATCTCATTAGCATGACAAAGACAACACATTCCCAAATGGGATTATATCTACAAGTGTGGAGATTAGGATTTACAACACGTATTTTGAGGGGATGCAGTTTAGTCCATAACACTACTTAAATAACAGATTACATATTTTAGGAATTCATTTCCTGCCCAAAATAACAGGATGTGGGGATTGAAGAAGTAGTTAACAGTGTAAGTAATATCAGAGAATATTGTTAAATTCATATATGATAGAAAAATAGTAGATATTAAGGTTGTTAGAATAGTTGGGCTTTGTGATTCATGTCCTAGGCACAACGACTAAGCTTTTACTAATTTCCAGCTCTGAATTTCCTACAAGGTGAGTGGATTATCTGGATATGTGATTTCTTTGGCTTTAAGAGATTAGGATCATGGAGTGAAATTTGTGAGAGTCGGGGCTCCACAGGACTGCCTTGTTTTCTGAGTCTCAGGTTTTCCGCCTTTGACAGGGTGCAGTCTTGTGACTTCTCTGTTGCTCTTATGAGTAGGAATTACTTTTCCTTCTCTGACCCATTTCCACTTTAAGCAAGTTCAGGCTTTCTGAAGTTTTACTGTATATGCTAATAGCAGCAAGAACTTTTATGAAGAGTAGATTTTATGAAATACTTCAGTTTTTGGTAAGATGATAGAATCAACCAATGTTAATACCATTCAACTACAAATAGAGGAAAAAGTATGACACGTTTTCAATTTCGGTGCCCATCTGAGTTCTAATCAAAGGAAGTAAGATCCCTAGTTTTCCACTAGGAAACATGTAAACGGATATTGTGGCAGCCGTGAATTTTGGGATAGAGGTTATGGACTAGTAATAATACCTAGAGACTTAGACTATCCTACATACATATCAGGATAAAGGTAGTGCTCTTAAAGGAGGTACACCTGTCGGCACAGAAAGCAAAGGAGTGTCTTTGTGTGAGCTGGATTAGGAGTTACCCTGAGAAATGGGAATCTCAGACTTTACTTACACAGTTCCAGTCCAGAAATTAATAAAGACTGCTCCCAGTCAAGTGAAACTCCTGGGGTGTGTGGTAAAAACAAATACTGTACTTTCCTGGAGGGAAGCATTCAGTCAGTCCACATAAAGAGCAATTCCCCGAATTTACCAAATTTATTTGTTTGATGAAAACTGTCCTAGTTGGGCCCCTCTTTTTGCCTTCTCAGATTACCTTCTCTCTTTGCCTCTCACTCCCTAGTGTCCCGATTTTTAACTTAGTATCTCCACTTCCCCTGTTGCCCAACCCTTGTCTGGTTTCCCCAGTCTCTGAATTGTATGTCCCTCTCTGCCCTGATCATGCTGAGTGCTTTCTCCAGCAGTGTCCCTGCAGTGAGTTAGGCCAGAGACAAACCAAATATTCCCTAAGATACTATTATAAAGAAAAAATGAAAACTGGACAACTAAAACTTCGTAGGATTTGTTGAACGCTCTTTAATACAACATTCCAAACAAATAGCTATAAAAGAAGTAAATAAAATTTAGGTTAATTTGGTGAATTGGTCATTTGAGAGTATTGATGAACAATCCTAAAAATGTCTAAACATTGGTAAAAGAAACAAATGAATTTAAAAATAATTAGAAATGTATGTAAGCCAGGATATTTCCATATGAGATACTGAAATTTTTATTCACCAGAGAATTAAGCCATTCTATGACTTCTCACTTTTCACATATGGAGTGTTTGTTAAAGTTTTTGGAAATTTAAATACACACTTCTAAATAATTTGTGACACTAAGACCATTATGAAGATTAGAAAATATTTGGAAATTAATAAAATAGCTGGGCCTTGTTGTTGGGTGCCATTGAATCGGACCTGACTCATAGAGACCCTTCCTTGGGTTTCCAAGGCAGTATCACTACTGAAGTAGATTGCCCAACCTTTCTGAGGAGTGGCTGGTAGGTTTGAACTGCCAGCCTTCTGGTTAGCAGTCAGATGCTTTAGGCACTATAGTACCAAATATTGCTATATAGAAATTTGTGGAATGAAGCGATGGCTCTCTTTACAGGGATAAGTCTTAATTGCATATAGTAGGGAAAAAAAGTAAAAGTAAGATAAAGAGTAGTGAGCTTATTGTAAGTGGCCGCTTAAGGTGCAGCTGTTGTTCTTTCCCTGTTCGGAGCAAAGAAGAATGAAGATAATCAAAGATGCATGGAAACAACTAGTCCAAAGGACTAATGGACCATGTGAACCTCAGCCTCCATGACCCTTAGATGAGAAGAGCTAGATAGTGCTCAGCTACTACTGCTGACTGCTCTGAAAGGGATGACAACAGGAGATCCTGGATTAGGTGGGAAATGTGGAACAAAACTTAGAATTGTAAAGACCAAGCTCACTGGTCAGATAAAGACTGGTGGAACCCCTGAGACTATGACCCTTAGTCACCCTACAAGCCCGGAACTGAATTCACTCCTGTGGCTCAACTTTCAGACGAACCATAGGTAGGTCTCTAAGGTGAATAGTAACAGCAGGGAGGTACACACTCCTTACAATTATCAACCAAGGACAAAGTTGAAACTTCAGAAGGCAGGAAAAGATAGGAAAGAAGGAAGAATGGAAACAAACACAGGAAGGAAGTGCGATGAGTAATGCATTATGGGCATTGTAGTCAATGGCATGAAATAAAATGTGTATGAATTGTTGAATGGGAAACTGGTTTGCTTTGTAAAACTTCACCTATATCACAATAAAAAGTTTTTCTTTTTCAAAAAAGTAATGAGCTAACCCAAAGAATGTAGAAGAATATATTAAAGAAGAAATGAATTAAATAAAAATAAGACAAGGCACAAATAAGCAATATTAGGAATGAAAAAAAAGATACAACTATAGTTACAGCAAGGAAATAAAAAAATTTGTAAGAGAAGATTATGAATAGCTTTATGCCAATAAATGGACTGTTTATAGTAAAGTACTATTTTTCCAAAATTGATAGAAAAAGTGGAAACTTAACAGATCTTCAATCATAAAATAAATCAATAGTTAATAATTTATCCCCAAAACATAAGCAAAGGGGGAGGGGAGATGAGAACATTCACAGATGAAATCTAAAAACTTTCAAGATATTATCTCTTTTATACATACTGCTCTAGAGAATAGTATATTATGTTATTATTGGGTTCTATCGTTAGGTGCCATCAAGTTGATTCTGACTCATGACCTCCATCATTTTGGTATTTAAAACACAGAAGAATAGTTTGAGAGAGGAAAATTATTAAACATGTAAACCTTCTGTAGTAAGAGCACTTTAAAAACAACTCACCATTTGTTTCTAAAGTTGAATATGTACAAATCATATAGATATAAATCCTAAAAGGATGTGAGGGTGGTGTCTGACCTCCTCTAATTCACAAGTTGGGAGGAGGATCAAGATTAACGCCCAGGGGTGATTCCTATTAGGTGGAGGTCAGACATGCTGCCACACTCTAGTCTTTTTACCAATTGTCACACTAACCGTCCTTCCCACGGCACTCATCTCCTCTGCTGGGTTCAGTAATTTGTTGCATGGACACACACAAATCACAGACAATACTCACGAATGTGGCATTTATCAGGGAAGTAACAGGTTGCAATTCAGTGTTAGAAGCAACTCAGGATACAGTTCTTCAATCAGGACAGTTGCTTCTGAGCCTTGCCAAAGGCACGCTTCTCTGGCCTTGGCCTCTGCCCTGCTCGTGCAAGTGTTAAAGAGCTGTTTTAGTTTGCCGATAGGTTCCCAGAGAGGCATCCCATTCTGCCATCAAGCTTCTGCCTGAAGGCACTCAGCTTTCTTGCTCCGTGGGCCAGGAAGCCCACTGTGTTGTCTCATGCTGGTCTCTTGTTCCCGTCAGGTCTGCTGCCTTTGCAGCCGCCTTTTCTCTGCTTCTGCTTCTTACCGTTGTGGCGAAGTGTTTCCTGGATTGAGGAAGTTCAGTGCAGGGATCTCAAGTCCAAAAGATGCACCCCACTGCTGGCTCTCTTTCTTGAAAGCAGTGAGATCTCCCTTTCCACCTCTCAGATAGCTCATTTTAAGCCTAGTGAGAAGGCAAAGCTGACTGATCCATATGTTAGGGTTCCATACACATTATTTTCATGATCTTACCCCCACAAGGGTGGCATGTACCTTATTTACATTATTAGCAAGCTATATAAACTCTTGGTGTGAGGTACATTTGCATAGTCCCACCCAGTCATGGTGGGACTCACAAAGACTATGGCTGCAAGGACTATATCAAGCATTTCACTGAACCACAATAACTACCACCAGTTGCTGTTGTCACTTCTATCTCATGGTGACCCCCGATGTGTTTCATAGTATAACTGTACACCATAGGATTTTCAATGCCTGTGACCTTTTGCAAGTAGATCACTAGACCTTTCTTCCATATAGAAACACAAATTATATTAATATATTCCATTTTTCTACTTAACAATTAATTTCTAGCCACTGTGCTTAGGTTTTGTATGTTGTTGTTGTTATGTGCCATCGTTTTATATAGATAATAAAATTGCTGGCCTTAAAGGAGATTCAGGAAAGAATGGAGATATTCAAAAATGTAAGCCAAGAAGTATACTAAAATGTTTCAGTTGCTTGAATAAAATACAAAGCACATGGAAGGCATAAATACCACTCTCTTGAGAAGATGGGAAAAGGCTTATGGGTGACTTCATAGACAAGATAAGATCTGAGCCAAGTCACATGAAAAAGTCGGTTGGTGTTCACTGGACTATTTACTTCCTTATAATCAGTATAAAAATGGATGGACATGTGTAGGATAGACCTTCACCATTAATGCAAGCTTGAAAGGGTCCCTGGTGGTGCAGCGATTACGCACTTAGCTGCTAACTGAAAGGTTGACAGTTTGAACCCACCCAAGAGCTCTGTGGGACAAAGACCTGACAATCTGCTTCTGTAAAGTTTACAGCCAAGGAGACCTTATGGAGTCTGTCATCAGGGGTCACTATGAGTTGGAATCAACTCAGTGGCATCTAACTACAGCAATAATATAAACTTAAGCTCATTGGGTATTAAGTATAGAATTTAGGATTATGATGAAGCCCAATCCTGATAACATGCTTAATGAACATTCTCATAAGTTGTTGTAGTTGATGTTATGTGCCGTCAAGTTTGACCCGACTCATAGCGACCCCTCCTTGGATTTCCGAGGCGGTATCCCTATGGAAGTAGATTGCTCAACCTTCCTTCCGATAAGTAGTTATTATTAAATGAAAATATATACTTTCTCTTGACTTTTAAAACTTTTTGAGATTATTGGCAGTAATATTAGAAGTGAACCAATCATTTAAATAATACCATTTTTATTCTAGTAATGTTTTCCTCAACTTACTAACATTCTGTGACTAAATAATCGAAAAAGCAAATGTAACACATCTTTTCTCTTACTTGCTCTTTTAACCTATTTGTAAAGCAGGGATACATGTTTGCCTTAAAATAATTTTTATGATTTTCCAATAATGTTAAATTCAGGTAGCTTTATGTTTCTAGTAGCTAAAGATCTGTGGTGCCCACCCCAGATAGGAGAAATCATCTCATTCACAGACACACACACACACATACACAAACACACACGTATGAGTTTGGGTATTGGTAGACTGAATAATTTAGACAAAGCCTCCCACTAAGAACAAGAGAATGGTGCAGGCCCAGGCATTGTTTTGTTCTGTTGTACACTATGATTTGGAGCCAAGAACAACTAAAACAGTTGAACAAACTTTTGTTTTTTAAAATATCTTTGGAGAACTTATGTGGCAATGAAGAATTACAGTTCCATGATCTGGAAAATGAAAGAGCCAGGAGAGGTGAGCTCAGCCTTTTGGACCTCTGTTTACTTGAAGCATGTTTCAGTTCTGAAAAAGGGAACTGAGAAACTAAGTAGAGCTATTGACAGACTCATGGGGCTTTATGGGGGGTGGGGAGGTGGATAGAGTTTAGGGTTTGCTAATTAGAGAAAAAGCCCTGGTAGTGCAGTGGTTAAGGTGCTTGGCTGTGAACAAAAATGGTGGTGGTTTAAACATAACCAGGTGCTTTGCAGGAGAAAGATGAGGCAGTTTGCTTCCATAAAGATTTATAGCCTCAGAAACTGTATGGGAGCAGTTCTCTGTTGCTATGAGTTGGAATTGGCCGTGGGTTTTGGAATGAGTGTTTTGGTAATCTCCCAGGCCGTGATGACAGATTGATTCAAAATTAGATATTTATAGGAGGTGAAACCCAGCCTCTAGCCATTTTCAGTCACTGGATTGAGGTAATTTGGGATTATTTGTTTGCCTAGCTGCTTGCCAGAAGCAAATGTGAATCTTCTCTGGAAAAAATAATAAATATTTCCCAACAACTCTCTGTATACAACAATCTGGCATTAAGTCAAAATAACCAGGCATACTAGGAGACAAGAGGAGCAGGAATAGATTCACAGGGGAATGCAGTTAAAGTTATCAGAAATTGACTTCCTAAGGCATTTGACTGCTAACCAGAAGACTGGTGGTTTAAACCCACCAGCCACTCCTTGGAAGGAAGACTAGGCAATCTACTTCCATAGAGATACCATCTCAGAAACCCAAGGGAAGGGGGGTCGCTATAAGTAGGAATCAACTCAATGGCAGTGAGTTTTTATGTTTAATAAATTCAAAGCAATATAATGTTGAAAATTTCAGCAGAAAACTGGACACTTGTAAAATGAACCAAATGGAAATTCTGGAATTGAAAAAGAAAATAACTGCTGTTAGCAACTCAGTGATGGATAGGCTTTATAATGGATTAGAAACAGCTAAAAAAGATTACGTAGTAACTGGAATATAGTCCAAAAGGGAATATTCAGACTGAAGTTAGGATATCCCAAGAGAGAAAAAGAAAATACCGACATAGGAAAAAAGAGCTTAAGAGACAATGAGAATACAGTGGAAAAGGATAATGTATGAGTAATTGGAATCCCAGAAGGAAAGAGTTGGTCAAAATCTATAATTAAGAGGCAACAGACAGAAATTTTCTGCAAGTGATGAAATAACACCAGCTTAGAATGCCATAAACCTTAAGCAAGATAAATGCAAAGAAAATCATATATAAATTCATCATATTAAAATAACCTTAAACTAAATATAAAGATAAAACCTTAAGAGTAGTCAGTGTTAAAAAGAGAGATGACTTTAAAGGACAACCATAAATTGTCAGCTGACTTCTCAATTGAAGCAACAAAAGCTAGAAGGCAGTAGATCGTAAAGAACTGAAAACAAATGACAATTTAAAATTCCATATGTAATAAAAAATATTCTTCAAAAGTGGAGCTATAATAAAGATGTTTACTGACAAACAAAAAAAAGAGATCTGCATTGAAAGAAATTATAAAGTATGTTCTTCAGGATTAGAGCTGGTCCTAGCAGTAACTTGGAAGGGCAGAAGGAATGAAAAGCAACAGAAAGGGTAAATATTAGGTATACCTGAGTGAACATTAAAGAACTCTGGTGGCGTAGTGCCTAAGGTATTTGACTGCTAACTAGAAGGTTGGTCGTTGAACCCACCAGCCACTCCGCGGAAGGAAGACTGGGCAATCTACTTCCATAGAGATTTACCGCCTTGGAAACCTAATGGGGGTCAGTATGAGTTAGAATCGATTTGATGGCAGTGAGTTTGGTTTGGCTTTTATGTGAAATGGCTATATAAAACTAACAATAATAACATTTTTGGTTTTCCTTCCCCTGCTGTTGGAACATTTATTTGTGTTCAGAATAATTCACTAAATTTTAACTTGGGACTCTGTGTGTGTGATTTGAATGAAAGTTAACAGAACAAGTTGGTTTTCCATTTAACAATTTATATACATTTTGTTTTGTGATATTTATTGCAATGCAACAATGTAACATCACTCTTCCTACTTCCTCCCTATGTGTACCATTTCCCTTCTTCCTTCTTTCTTATCCTGTCCCTTCCCTTCTTGTCTTCTTAGCTTTATCTCTGGGCAAATGCTGTCCATTTGTTCTTGTATGGTTGATTGTTCTAATAAGTGCATTTCTCTTGGTATGACTATTCACCTTAGAGGCCTGTCATTTAGCAGAAAGTTGAACCACAGGTCTGAGTTCAGTCTGTTCCAGGCTTACAGGGTGTCTAAGGGCCTAATCTTGGGGTCCCACCCTTCTCCATCAGACCACAATAATATGTTTTAGAGATTTAAAATATACATAGAATTAAAATAGCTGCTAAAAATAGCATAGGACCTTGAGGGTAGACAAAGGAAAAGGGCTGTTTTCAAGATAAAGTATTCTAAAGTGCTTGTATTATTGAGGAAAAGGTAAAAGTACTGGTTTATATTTGTCTTTGGTAAGTCTAAGATACCTGTTGTAATCTCTAGGGTAATCAGTAAAAGAATAGGGAAAAAGTATGTAATTAGCAAGGTAAGGATGGAATGATAAAAATAAACTCTGAAAGAAGGCAAGAAAATGGAATATTGAGCATACTGGTCAGATGGAAAGCAAATAGTAATGTTATAGGTTTAAGCTCAAATTTTACATTAAATGTAAATGGACTGTACATTCCAGTTAAGAACAAAAGTTGGCTTACTGGATAGATAAGGTAAAATTTATTTCTTTTTAACAGTAAGCACATTCTATACATGAAAATGTTAGGAGAAGAAAAGATATATGCCATGAAAATAGTAAAGAAAAGAAAAAAACTTTAAAAAAGATCTGGTTCCACTGTATTGTACCACACAAAGTAGTCTTTAAGGCAAAAGCATTATTAAGAAGATGTAGACATTTCATAAGAAGAGACATTTAACTCCCCAGAATAGGAAATGTTAAGTCACTTCTTAGTAACTTATTGAAGAGGGTGTAAACCAACAACCAATAACAATAGCAAAAAACATGCAGTGAGAATACACGTTTGAACAATGTAGTTACCACGTTTAACCTAATTGACCTACAACATGTACATAGTTTTCAAATGGATATGTCACATATTTCAAAATCATAAAGCAAGTATCCCTAAATTTAAAAGGATTAAAGTCATAGAGTATGTTCTGACCATGGTAGAATTAATCTGGCAACCAGTAACAAAAAGATAACTAGAGAAGACCACGTAGTTACGTGCCGTCGAGTGGGACCCAACTCATAGTGACCCCTCGTTGGGTTTTCCAGGCAGTATCACTACGGGAGTAGATTGCCCAACCTTCCTTCCGAGGAGTGGCTGGTGGGTTTGAACCGCCAGCCTTCTGGTTAGTAGTCAAGTGCCTTAGGGACTACACTACCAGAGGTTTAGAAATTAAGAATTAACTTTCAGCTAACCCATAGGTGAAAGAAGAAATCACAATAATATTAAAAAAAAATATGTTGAGTTGTATTCTGGTTACCTAATGCCACTCTGACAAGAATTTACCACAGATGGGATGGCCTTAACAAACAGGAGTTTATTCTCTTACAATTTGGAGACTTTAAGTCCGAGTTCAAAGGGCCAGGCTCTAGGGGCTGGGTGAAAGCCCCTCGACCTTGGGCTTCAGCTCTGCCTCTAGCTCCAGGTCCACTGAAGCTAGAAGCATCTCTTCACTCAGGCAGCTACTGGATGCTGAGGCTACCAAGCCCATGGTCGACAAATAAAATGGCACAGTCCCGATGTTACCAAACCACAGAGCAGACCATTAATTTAAGTCCATTATTAAGACTCAAGGTCAGCAGAGCATGGCAGGCTGTTGAACAATGACACGACTACATGCAGGGTCCAAGTGTGCCATAAGCTAGAGACCATTCCCAAAGGTGCTGCTTATATGCAGGAAGCAGATCATGTACTCAGCTCCTACTCATCTGTTTGTGGTAGATCCCACCATGGAGTTGATTGCCAGTCTTTTCATGGGGAATAACTACCACCAGCTACCCAGCCAGTCAACCAGGCCCAGCCAAGTTGACACACAAACAAGTTGAATGATGGAGAATATACTATCTATCAAAATTAATGCAGTGCAACTAAAAAACTTGTGCTTAAAGTGACATGTGTAGAGGCTAAAATTTTAGTTTATATTAGAAAAGAATAATTCTTGATTTTTCAGCCAAAATATTCATCTCAAAAAATTAAATAATAGACAATAAAATATAAGGAAAGCAGTAATAAAGATAAGAGCAGAAATTAATACAATAGAAAGCAAGCATACTAAGGAGAAGATTGGTTCTTTGAAAAAAAAAAAAAAAAAACTCTGGGAGGAACTCTCGAGATAAAAGAGAAAAGGTATGCATGACCAGTATCAAGAAGAAGGTCATGGCACCACAGATCCAATGGTTGTTAAAGAGATTAAGAGAATATTTCAATCAACTTTATGCCAGTAATCTTGAAAATTTAAATGAAACATAAAAATTCCTAGGAAAATACAACTTGCTAAAACTGATGAGAAGAAATAATAAGTAGAAGAAATCTGAGTAATATTATCATTATTATTAAAGAAATTAAATCCATAATTTAAAATTTTGCAAAGAAGGACACTCTTGCTTGGCTCAGATAGCTTCCATAGTGTTTGCACTTCCATAGTGTTTCCTATCAAACTTTTAATGAAGAAATAACACCAATATCACATAAAATTTCCCAGAGAATATAAACAGAGGATTAGTTTCCAATTCATTTTATGAGTCCAGCAAAAGTTTGATAACAGAAATCTGGCATAAATACAATAGAAAGGAAATTACAGATTACTATCACTCATGAACATGTAAAAATTTTAAAACCAAATAATAAATCCAAACCAAACCCACTGCCATTGAGTTGATTCTGACTCATAGTGACCCTGTAGGACAGGGTAGAACTGCCCAGAGAGTCTCCAAGGCTGTAAATTTTTATAGAACCAGATTGCCTCATTTTTCTCCTGTGGAGCTGCTGGTGGGTTCAAACCACCAACCTTTTGATTAGCAGCTGAACTTTTTAACAACTGCTCCGCCAAATCTCCTTAAACCAAATAGTAACAAATGACAATCCAAGGATATATAAAAGTCTATAATAGATGAACACAAAGGTTGTTTATCATAGGTTAATGCATGATTGGTTTAAAAAATTAGAGAAATCTTATAATATAATTCACCACATTTAAGGAGAAAAGCCAGTCAGTCATATCAATAGATACTGAAGTATTTGAGAAAAGCCAGTATCCAGTCATGATAAAAAACCTTTGGCTATCAAGGAATAAAATGTTACTTCCCTAATCTGATATATGGTGTCTATAAACATACTACACAAAATCTAACCAGGGATGTAAAAGACTTGTACAAAGAAAACTGTAAAATGTTACTGTAAGAAACCAGAAGAAACTTCATAAATGGAAATACATACTATGCTCATGGATAGGAAGACTAATGAAAATGTCATTACTTCCCAAAGCAATCTATAGATTAATGCAACCCAATCCATATTCCAACAGCGTTCCTTAATGAGTTGGGAAAATGAACTACCAGCTTTATATGGAAAGGAAAGAGGCCGCAAATAAGTTAAGCATTATGAAGAAGAAGAACAAATTAGGAGACCTCATACTACAGCATCACAGAATATACGGTAGTTTAAAACATCCCAGTACTGGTACAATGACAGACACTGAGACCAATGAAATAGAATTGAGAACCCAGATATAAATCTCTCCATCAATGGACAGCTGATCTTCTACAAAGGGCCAAAGTCCATTAAATGGGGAAGAGATAGTCTCTTAAAAAATGGTGCTAACAAAATTGGATTTCTGTTGAAAAATGAAGCAGGACCCATACTTCATACCATACACAAAAACTAACTCAAAGTGGATAAACATAAAATCTAAAGCTATAAACATCATGGAAGAAAAAATAAGGACAACACTAGAGGCCCTAATATATGGCATAAATAGAATACCAAACATAACAAAAAATGCACAAACATCAGAACCTGAACTAGATAAATGGGACCTCCTAAAAATTAAACACTTATGCTCATCAAACAACTTCACCAAAAAGAGTGAAAAGAGAACCTACAGGATGGGAATAATTTCTTTGCAACAACATATGCAGCAAAATTTGTAGAAAACTCCAACACTTCAACAACAAAAAGATAATCCAGTTTAAAAATGAGGAAAAGACATGAACAGCCACTTCACTGAAGATGACATTCATGTGGCCAACAAATAATGGAAAAATGCTTACAGTCATTAGCTATCAGGTGAAAATCCAAACAACAATGAGATAACATCCCACCATGGCAATAATAGAAATGATTAACAAAAATAGAAAACAACAAAGGCTGATGAGGGTATAGAGAGAGATAGGAGCTCTCATACACTGCTGGTGGGATTGCAAAATGGTACGACCACTGTGGAAAATGTATGGCGCTTCCTTAAAAATTTAAAAGTAGAAATACCATATGGTCCAGCAATCCTGCTACTAGGTATATCCTAGAGGAATAAGAACCATGACATGAATAGATATAGGCATGCCCATGTTCATCTTGTAATGTTATTCACAGTAGCAAAAAGAAGGAAACAACTTAAAGTGTCCATCATCAGATGAATGGATAAACCAACTGTGGTACAGACACACAATGAGCCATAAGCAACACAAGAAGAATAGTTAATCTGTGGAACATCTCATAACATGAATGAACCTTGGGGACATTATGCTGAGTGAAGTTAGTCACAAAAGGACAAATACTGTATGACATCAGTACTATAAAAAGTAAAGAAAGATTTACACACATAAAGAAATAATCTTTGATGGTTACCAGAGATGAGAGGGAAAGTAACTAAGTAAAGAGTAGACATGTGTTAACTTGGGTGAAGAGAATGGCAATATACAGAAAGGGAGACATGTGCATAACCTGACCAAAGCAAAGGAAGATACTGGGAGGTACACAGGAGTACAAGGCAACACTGGTAAATACTGTTACATACACAATCCTGTAATAACAGTGATAACAAACAATTTACAAGCAGAAACATAGGTAGATATGCAAGATGAACAGGTATGGGATGATGTATGGAAGTACATGCACAAGTATCTAAGTGCAGGTTTGGCAGAGGATATTTCTGCATATGTATTTGTATGTGCTACAAATATATCCATGGATATTGTAGAGCATACAGAGGGCAGTTATGAAAATTTCCTAGCCATAACCAAACACCTTGAAGGACTGAGTCACTGACCTTGGGGGCCTCAGAACCATAGTCTCGGGGAACATCGAAGTCAACTGACATAATACAGTCCACAAAGACTACTTTGGTGAGTAGAGATTGGGGTCTTAAAAGCTTGTGAGTGGCCATCTAAGTTATAGCTATTGGTCTCTCCCCATCTGAAGCAGAGAACAGTGAAGAAAATCAAAGACATGGAAACATTTAGTCCAAAGGATTCATGAACCATGCAAACCATAGCCTCCACTGCTCTGAGACCAGAAGAACCAGATGGTGCCTTGCCTGCACTACTGACTGTTCTGTTTGGGATAATAATAGAAGGTCCTGGACAGAGTAGCAGAATGCATAGAGCAAAATTCAGAACATAAAAAACAGTCTTGCTTGTCTGATAGAGACTAGCAAAATCCCAAGACTATGGCTCTTAGATACCTTTCAAACTCACCCTTGAAGAACACTTTTGAGACAAACAATAGGCCTATAAAGACAGTAACACCTGTAGGGGACTTACTCCCCAGAATAATCAGCGATATGAGAACAAAAGGGCAGCATTTGCCAAAAAATCAAAGTTTAGAAGGCAGGAGGCACAGAAAAGAAGAATAAATGGTAAGGGAAAGAGTAAGAAGTATGCTGTTACATTGAGGAGATTGCAACTAATGTCGCAAAACATAAACTGCATAAATTATTGAGTTCAAAACTGATGTGCTCAGTAAATATTCACCTAAACCACAATAAAAAGTTTTTTTATTAATTATTTTTTATTAATTAATTATTTTTATTAATTAATTAAAGTTTATTTTTATTAATGTTATTACACATAACATTATATTTAATTGTGAAATTAAGGGCACTTTCCCTCTAAGATGAGGAAAGAAACAAAGAATCTAGTGTCAGTACCTTTCTTTTTTCTTAAGCATTGTATTGCAGTGCTCTGGTAGCGTAGTGCTTAAGGCACTTGACTGCTAACCAGAAGTCTGGCGGTTCAAACCCACCAGCCACTCCTTGGAAGGAAGGTTGGGCAATCTACTTCCTTAGTGATACTGTCTGGGAAACTCAAGGAGGGGTCTCTATGAGTCAGGTATGACTCGATGGCACATAACAACAATATTGCAATTTTTAACCAGTGTAATACAGTAATAAAAAGAAGTAAAAAAATCCTTTTCCAAGGATTGGAAAGAAGGGTAGAGCTGTCATTAGAAGCTGACATGTTAGTATATTTAGGGAAATAAAGTCATGAAGATAAGTTGTTAGAACTGATAAATTAGTTTAACAGAATTTCTGGATACATGGCCATTTTACAAAAATCAGTATTTTATATATGACCATGAAAGCTAATACGTAAAGTTTTTAAAATACTATCTATAATAACAACAAAAAATTATTAAATACATAAGCATAAATCTAATGAAAAGTGTTGAAGACATATATACAGAAAGCTATCAAATATTTAAAAAGATCTACACAGGACATCCAGTAAGCTGGCAGAATAGACAGACAAGCTCCACAGACCCTTCTGAACAAAAAAAAGAGAAACCAGTTGACACAGATACAGAAGATAATCCTGGAGCCCTGTGCTTTAAAAGGAAGGATACAGAAGTGGATTAAATACCAACTAATCGAAGAACCTGAATAAACAGGTGAATAAGAAGTCAAATGGTACTGCAGACTGTCAGCTATGCTGACATCATGGTCAGTTTGAATATTTGCAAGTGGTATTAAACCAGGGCAGTAACCTGAAAATCAGCCCTACTCACCAAGGGCTGCATAGACAACTGCACTGGTGTACTGGTGCTAGAAAGGAAAACAGCAAAGGAGGAGACGAACTGAGCTGTGGACTTTTGGCTGTCCTGAGGGTGCAGCCATTTTGAAAATTTGCAAGTGGCATGGCCATTTTGGATATGTAAAGTGGCAGCATTCTGATCCCAGTGACCTAAGAATAGTCTCTGCTTGCCAAGGACAGCATGGGCAACCACACTGGAGGCTGATGACTGGAAAGGTACGACATTCCCTTTGTTACTTTTACACACTACACCATGTTGTTGAACGGAGATATGGCTGTTCCCTACCTCCGCCCGCCTTCTGAACCAGCAAGAATTCTGTCCCAGTCTGTGGGCTCTGACAGAGCCTGGGTGCCCTGCCCCCTCCCCCAGATTAGTTTTTGTTTGTTTTTAAATTATTATTTTTTTCTCCCTTTTAATTTTTATTCTTTCTTTTTGCCTTCCCAGGTTCTAGTTTTTGATTATTTTTCTCTTCCCTTTTCTTGATCCCCATCTGTTTTCTTTCTTTTGGTTCTTTCCATTCCTTGTTTTTCTCTTTGTACTTTTCTCATTTTTTTCTTTATTACTGTTTTGCTCTTTTCTTTTTTTGCCCACTCCCCAGATACTGTAGTTTTTTTCTTTCCCTATTCATATTTTTATTGCCTTTTTAAGGTATTTCTTTAAATATTTTTTCACATTATCACCTGCCTTTCTTTCTTATTTGCAGTTTTTCCTGTGTGTTTATGCAGTGTGTGTTGTCTTTTTGTTTTCACTTTTTTGGTGCTTTTTTTTTTCTTTTCTTTTTAATTGTTGCATTTGTATAACTGAGTGTGAGATAGCAACCGTGCCCATAGAACCCAACCATACCCACACCTCCTGCAGCCTCACCTACTGAGTGAGGGCCACTACTTGTTTTTGCACCAACTGGCCAACAATAGACAACAGCCAATACAAGCCTGACCCACCCTTAACTACTTTCACAAACAGCTGACAGAGATCTGTACACCTACTCTCATTCTCTGTCATGCCCACCAGGAGACAGGTAGTGAATGCCTAAGTGCTGCCAACTAGGGAATAGAGGAACACAGTACCCTGTTTACTCAGATATATCAAAACAAGAAAAAAAAATCTTGGATAAAATTACACAAACATACGATCACCAGTTAAATATAAATATAATGATGTCACAATGTTTTGGAGACAACAGAGCATCACAGTCCACACAAATAAGCAAGATAAAGTAGTAGAAACAAGGGACCAGGATACAGACCCAAAACACATCCCTGGGGAAGATGCAGCATTGGAACTCCTTAATAAGGAATTCAAAAGAATTATGTTTAGATACCTTCATTGGAGTGAGAGAGAGGTCAGAGAAAATAGTTGAAGATTTGTTTGGAAGGGAGTTATATCAACAAATCCCAAACAGGATAGACCCCCAAAGGATATCACCAAGACATATCATCATCATATTCATCAAAACCAAAGACAAAGAATCCTGAAGGCAGTGTGGGAAAAACAAAAAGTTACCTACAAAGGGTAACCAATAAAACTGAGCTCTTATTTCTTGGTAGAAATCATGAAGGCGAGAAGGCAATGGGATAGTAGTATATAGAAAACCCTGAAAGAAAAATATTTCCATCCAAGAATTATATACCCAGCAAAATTGTCCCTGAGATATTGATGGTGAAATTAGGACATTTCCAGATAAGCAGAAATTAAAGGAATTTTTCAAAATCAGACCAACCTTAACAAGACATGCTAAAGGGAGTCCTTTAGACCAACAGCAACCTATGATTAATACACATGATGACATAACCGAAAAACCAACCCAGCTGTGCAAGTATCCAAAGTAAAATAAGCTTACAAGACTGTAAACAAGAAACCAGAGACATCAATGAGTAAATGAGGAGAACTGCACACCAAACAGAGGCAGTAAGTAGTGTAGTTACAAAACTTTTAAATGGTGAGGAAGTTAAGACAACTGTGAAATAGAACAGGTGTTTTAAACTTGGGAAGATAATTATAAATCATGGGGTAGCCTTGAAGAAAAATAATAAACCTTTGCATCAAAAGGAAAAAAAGGACAAGCACAAATATTTAGCAAATACTAAAATAATAGCAATGAAGGAAATGATAATACAATTCATAAACAAATGAATTAAACATAGGAAATTATGTGGAACAAAGAAATCAGCAACACCACAAAAAAACACATAAAATGACAGCAACAAATTCATACTTGTCAACAATTAGACTGAATGTCAATGGATTAAATGCACCACTCAAGAGACAGAGAGTTGCAGACTGGATAAGAAAACGTAACCCATCAATATACTGTCTATAAGAGACACACTTTAGAGACAAAGACAAGGAAAAAGATCAAGCAAATGGCAATAAAAAAAGAGTAGGGGTGGAAATATTAATTTCTGATAAAATTGACTTTAAGACAATAACTACCCACAAGAGATAGGGAAGGACATTATATAATAATTAAAGATCAATTGGAGAAGAGACATAATCATAATAAATATCTGTGCACCCAATGAAAGAGCCCCAAAATACATAAATCAGACTTTAACAGAATTGTAAAGGCAAATAGATGACTCCACAGTCATAGTAGGAGACTTTAATATACCACTTTCAGTGAAAGATAGAACAACTGGAAAGAAGCTCAACATAGATGCAGAAGAACAAAACAGTAGAATCCACCAGCTTGACCTTATAGACATCTACAGAGCACTTCACCCAACAAAATACTGAAATGCTGTAAAGCATCTTCTAAGATCACAATGCTACAAAGTTAGAAATTAACAATAGGAAGGAAAACAGAAAAAGAACAAACATATACAGGAAACTGTATAACACCCTCCTTAAAAACATGAGGGTAATAAAAGAAACAAAAAATGAAGCTAAAAAATCATGTAATCAAATGAGAACAAAAACACAACATAGTAAGGTCTTTGGGACACAGCAAAAACAGTGACCAGAAGCAGATTTATAGCAATAAATTGTTGTTGTTGTTGTTATGTGCCATCGAGTCGGCCCCGACTCATAGTGATAAATACACACCTCAAAAAAGAAGAAAGAACCAAAATCAACACATTAACCCCAGCATTTCCAACAATTAGAAAAGATCAGCGACAAAAGCCTGCAGTGATCAGAAGATAGAAATAATAAAGATTCAAGCAGAAATAAATGAAACAGAAAATAAAGACAATAGAAAAAAAATTAATAAGACCAAAAATTGTTTTTTGTAAAGATTAATAAAATTGATAAACCACTGGCAAATTTAATAAAGGAAAAGAGGGAGAGAATACAAGTAACACAAATAAGAAATAAATTGGGTGACGTCACCAAACAAGTAACAGAAATAAAATGGATATTATCAGGATACTATGAAGTACTGTACTCCAACAAATTTGAAAATCTAGAAGAAATAGATTTCTTGAAAAATACTACTTACCTAAACTAACACAGAGTGATACGGATAATGTGAACAGACCCATAACAATAGAAGAAATTTAACAGATCATGAAAAAAAAGTCCTGGCCCAGACGGTTTCACTGGAGAATTCTACCAAAAGTTCAGCGAAGAACAAACACTAATCCTACTCAAACTATTCCAGAACACAGAAATGGATGGAATCTTCCCAAATTCATTTTATGAAGCAAGCATAACTTTGATACCAAAACCCGGCAAAGACATCCCTAAAAAGGAAACCTACAGAACAATATCCTTCAGGAATATAGATGTAAAAATCTTCAACAAAACCTTAGCCAATAAATTCCAACAACATATCAAAACAATAATGCACCATGGCCAAGTGGGATTCATATCAGGTATACAAAGGTGGTTCAAATTAGGAAAACAATGAACGTAATCCATCACATAAGTAAAATAAAGGAAAAGATCTACATGATCACATCAGTTGATGCAGAAAAAACATTTGATAAAACCCAATACCCATTCTTGATTTAAAACAAAACAACAACAACAAAAAACTCTCAGAAAAATGGGAATAGAAGGGAAATTCCTTAACATAATAAAGGGCATATATACAAAACCAACAGCCAGCATTATTCTAAATGAAGAGAGACTGAAACCATTTCCCTTGTGAACAGGAACCAGACAAGGGTGCCCTCTATCACCACTTCTATTGAACATTGTATTGGAAGTCCTAACCAGGGCAATAAGGCAAGAAAGGGAAATCAAAGGCATCCAGATTGGTAAAGAAACTATCAATATTTGCTGGTGATATGATCCTATACATAGAAAACCCCAGAGACTCACAAACAATCTACTGGAACTAATTGAAAGATTCAGCAAAGTGGCAGGATACAAGATTAACATGGAAAAATCAGTTGGGTTCCTCTACACCAGCAAAGAGATTGCTGAAAAGGAAATAAGGAAATCAATACCATTTACAATACCTACCAAAAAAATAAAATACTTGGGAATAAATCCTTCCATGAGCACAAAAGACCTGTATAAAGAAAACTACAAAACATTAAGAAACTGTAAGAGAGCTACATAAATGGAAAAACATACCATGTTTGTGGATAGGATGATTGAACATTGTATAAATGTCAAGACCACCTAAAACAATCTGTACATTCCATGCAGTCCCAATCCCGATCCCATTAACATTCTTTAAGGATATGGAAAAACCAATCAACTAACTGTATATGGAAAGGAAAGAGACCTTGGATAAGCATAGTGCGATTGAAGAAGAAGAACAAAGTCTCACACTCCCAGATCTCAAAACCTGCTATACAACCCAAGTAGTCAAAACAGCTTGGTATTGGTACAGTGACAGACACACAGACTAGTGGAATAGAATTGAGAACCCAGAAATAGATCCATCGACTTATGGTGAGCTGATCTTTGATAGAGGGCTGAAATCCATTAAATGGGGGAGAGATAGTCTCTTTCACAAATGGTGCTGTCAAAACTGGATATCCATTTGCTGAAAAATGAAACATGATCCGTACCTCACACTATACACAAAACTTAACTCCAGATGGATCAAAGACTGAAATAACCAAAACCAAACTCCCTGCTGTTGAGTCAAATCCAACTCATAGCGACCCCTCCTTGGGTTTCCCAACTGGTATCTTTATAGAACTAGATTGCCCAGTCTTCCTTCCGAGAAGTGGCTGGTGGGTTTTAACTGCCAGCCTTCTAGTTAGCAGTCAAATGCCTTAGGCAAATATGAAACTCTAAAACTATAAAGTTCCTCAAGGGAAAAATAGGGACAAACTTAGGAGCCCTAATTTATGGCACAAATAGACTATCAACCATCACCCAAAATGCATAAACAGCAGAAGATAAACTAGATGATTGAGACCTCCTAAAAATTAAATTTTTATGTGCTTCAAAAGACTTCTCCAAAAGAATAAAAAGAGAACCTACGAAGTGGGGAAAAAATACTTGGCAATGATATACTTGACAGGGGACTTAGTGCTACAATTTATAGAAAACTCCAGCACCTCAACATCAAAAAGACAAACAGTCCAGTTAAAAAATAGGCAGACGATGTGAATAGACACTTTACCAAAGAAGATATTCTGGCAGCCACAAACACATGAAGAAATGTTTGTGATCATTAGACTTTAGAGAGATGCAAATCAAAACAACAATGAGATATCATCTCACCACAGCATTAATAGCAAAGTTCAACAAGACAATAAATAACAAATTCTGGTAAGGATGTGAATAGATGGGACTCTCACACACTGCTGGTGGGAATGTAAAATGACACAACCACTGTGGAAATCAGTATGGAAATTCCTGAAGATGTTGGAAAGAAACACCATTTGATAAGCAATCCTGATACTATGTATATATCCTAAAGAAGTAAGAGCCAGGATAGGAACAGAAAATGCATACCCGGCACTATTCACCACAGCAGAGATGGAACCAACCTAAAAAGTGCCTGTCAACAGAAGAATGGACAACCAAGCTGTGGTGCATACACACAATGGAATACTATGCAACACTGAAGAATAATGTAGACTCTGCAAAGCACTGCATAATGTGGATGAACTTGGAGGACATTATGCTCAGTGAAATGAGTCAATCACAGAAGGACAAATACTGTATTATTTCACTATTATAAAATATCAAAGAAATATTTATATATGGAAGGAAATTTTCTTTGTTGGGTACCATGGATGGGAGGGGAAGAGAGGAAACACTGCTAGATAGGTAGAGACAGGTATTAATTAGGGTAAAGGGAAGGGCAATATACCAAAAGTGAGTGATCACCTGGTGGCATTGAGGAAGAGGAAGACACAGAGAAGTACACAAGAGGTACAGACAACAAAGATGAACCCCTTCACGTATACAATACTGCGTTGTCAGTGATAACAAACATTAATCTGTGGGTAAACAGATAATGGATAGATGGGCTTAATGAACATGTAGGTCTAGGCAAATGGGAGTATACCCATGATTTGACTGCTAACCAGAAGGCTGGCAGTTCTAACCCACCAGCTACTCCCTGGAAGGAAGGTTTGGGCAATCTACTTCCGTAGTGATATCACCTTGGAAACCCAAGAGTTGCTATGAGTTGAAATCTACTCAACAGCAACGAGTTTTGTTTTGTTTTTTTTTTAATATAAACTTGGCAGATGATATTTCTACATATGTATTTGTATATGCTGTAAGAATGTCCAAATATAATAGAGGTAACAAGGGGTAAAGTTATAATAACTTCTTGGCCACAGCCAGCCACTTTGAGGGAGCAAGTAGTTGGACCTGTGGACTTGGGGCCATCATTGCATGGGACATCAAGCTCACCTGGCGTTGTTCTCCATCCTACTCTGGTGAGTAGCAACTGGGGTCTTAAAAGCTTGCAAGTGGCTATCTAGATGCAACATGGGTCTCTCCTCGTCCAGAGCAAAGAAGAGTGATGAAAACCAAAGACTCATGGAAACAGTTAGTCCAAGAGACTAGTAGACCATGTGATCCTCAACCTTTATTACCATGAGAGCAGAAGAACTAGATGGTGCCTGGCTACCACTTTCAGCCACTCAGAGAGATCACTGCAGGAGATCCTGGATTGAGTGGGAGAACATGGTGGAACAAAACTCAAAATCAGAAAAAAAGAGCAGGTTTACTAGTCTGATAGAGCCTCATGAGACCCCTGAGACTATGGCCCCTAGTTACCCTTCAGGTCTGGAACCGAACTCAGTCCTTTGGTTTCCAGCCAAACAATGGACTGGCATATAGGGTGAACATTTATATCAGGTAGATAAACTCCTTAGAATAGTCAATCATGTGAGATCAGAAGGGCAGTGATTGCACAGGTAGATAGCTCAGGGGGCAGGAATGCAAAGGAATGAAGGCCACAGGGAAGAGGTAACTACAGGGAGGAAGTGGGACAAGAGCTCTTGCATTGTGGGGAATTTCAGTCAGTGCCATGAAACAAAATGTGTATGAACTGCTGTATAGAAAATGAATGTGCTCTGTAAACTCTCACCCAAATCACAATAATAATTAAAAAGTTAATTAAAAAGATCTAAATAAATGGTGGCATATGATATTCATCAGCAACCTCATGATATCAGCTCTCCCTGAATTGATCTGTTACTTCAGTGAAACCTCAATCTAAATCTAAACAATTTTTTTGGAGATAATTAAGAAGCTGAATATATAATTGTAGCTACACACAAAGAACAGAGAATAGCCAACGAAATAATGAAGAATATCAGAGTCGGAGACATGCTTTAGTGGTGTGATGCAGTGAATTACTTAATATGGCTCTTGTAGTCCTCGTCTTTGTGGCTTCTACCAGATGACTGGGTGGAATGTAGGTTTGTTGTTCTTCACCAGTGGGATTTGCATAGCTTGCTAATAATGTAAATAATATACATATGCAGTGAATTTTTTAAACATGGCCCTTCTAGCCATCCTCATCCATTTTGTGATGTGTTGTAAATCATATTCTCTATGCCTGTTTAGGGTGGGATGTATCTTGAGTCCTACCTTGCTGGAGGGTGTGACTCAAATTATCACCCTTAGTTTCCTTGTTGGTATATATGTGAATGTTTTGGGAAAGTTCTCTCTCTTGCTCTGGTCCTGTGTTTGAGTCATCATCTCTTCACCCCTGGACTTGAGATAGCAGACCATCATCTGACCTGCCTAGTTGGGTTTGCCTGCCCTTGCAACCACATCAGTGGGGAGAATTCTCCAGACCAGTCCACAGACTTGGGATTTGCCAGCCTCCCAGCACTACCAGCACATGAACCGTTTCCCTGGTAGTTTGTGAGTTCTGTGATACGTTACAGTGAAACACAGAACCCCAAGGCAGGAGGGTGATTACTGAGGGGAGGAGCCGTTCATGTTAGAGATGATGGATTGGCACAGCAGTTTGGAAAAGTTGGACCTTTGGGACATCTTTAACCTCTGCCTCATAGGGACCAGCCTTGTGCTGATACTTCTAAAAGAAATTATTTGAGCAACATAACACCCTTCTGGGGGTGGGATCATGCAGATAAGGGGTATACAACCCCAACATGGGGATTGTTTGGTTTTGCCATTTTGCTAGTTTTAAAATGAGCCATTCCAGAGGTGGAAAGGGGGATCTCGCTGCCATCAAGAGGGAAAGGCTGGGAATGCAGCCTATCCTTTGACTCTAGATCCCTGCGCTGGAGACAGCAGAGGGAGATGGTGGTAACAGAGGGAGCAGAACCAAGAGACCCGCACGAGACAGAATCGTGGACTTCTTGGCCTGTGGAGCAAGAAAGCTGAGTGCCTTCAGGCGGGAGTCTGGTTGGCACAGTAGAATGCCTCCTGGGTACCTATTCAGCAAACCTAAAAGAGCTTTCAAACACTGGCTGTAGTGGGACAGGGGCAGAGGCCAGACAGAACCATGCGTGCAGCATGATTGAGAAGAAGCTGTCCTAACTGAGGAATTGTATTCTGAGTTGTTTCTGAACATGAGTTGTAGCCTGTTACTGCCTTAATAAACCCCATAATTGTGACTATTGTCTGTGAGTTCTGTGTGGCCATTGCAACAAATTATTGAACCCAGCATTGAAGTAAGAGAGTGCTGTGGGAAAGGACAGCTCATGTCAGAGTTGGTAGAAAAGTTGGAGAGTGGTGTCATGTCTGACTTCTGCCCCAAAGAATCAATCAGCCTTGGTCTGATGCGCTGATGGTGATTTCCTCTCCCCTCATGATGTTAAAGGAGATCGAAAGACTTTATTGCCCTCATGCCCTTTTTGCAAGTGGCTATCAAGACTTGGTGTAAAGCCACTATAGTTACCACACTGTGGTATTGGCTCAAAGATAGGCATGTTGAACAGTAAAAGAAAATAGAGTCTATTTGAAGTCGATTTGGGAAAAAAAGATAAATTCACAGCACAGTTAATAGATGGTTCTGGGTAAATTGGATAGCCATATTGGGGTTGTGGGTTGAACCCTAACTTACAGCATAGGCAAAAATCAATTCTAGTTGGATTAGAGATACAAATATGAAAGGTAAAACAATAAAGCTTCTATGAGGTAATAAATGATAATATTTTCAAGACCTTGGGATTGAGAAATATTTCTTTAACACAGAGTGTTAAAAGCACTAACTGCAAATGAAAAGATTGCTAATTTGGGTTGAATAAAAGTTAAAAAACTTCAATTCATCAAAAGACTGTAAAGAGAATGAAAAGGCAAGCCACATCTCAGCACAGAAAATTATATGGAGAAAGAAATCAGCACCATGAAACAAAATAACAGCAACAAATTCACACTTGTTGATAATTACGTACTGACAAGGGACTTATCTCTAAAATTTGTAGAAAACTCCAACACCTCAACAACAAAAAGATAAACAATCCAATTAAAAAATGGGCAGAATGGACACTTCACCAAAGAGGGATATTCAGGCCAGCAAACACATGAAAAAATGCTCATGATCATTAGCCATCAGAGAGATGCATATCAAAATGACGAGATACCATCTTGCCCTAGCACTAATGGCAAAGTTCAGTAAGACAGACAGTAACAAATGCTGGCAAGGATGTGGAGAGATTGAGACTCTTCTGCACTACTGGTGGGACTGTCAAATGATACAACTGTGGAAAACAGTATGGTGATTCCTTAAAAAGCTGGAATTACAAATACCATATGACCCAGCAATCCTATTACTAGGTATATATCCTAAAGAAGTGAGAGCTAGGACAGGAACAGATGCATGCACAACTGTGTTCATCACAGCACTATTTACAATAGCAAAAAGATGGAAACAACCTATGTAACCATCAACAGAAGAATGGATAACCAAACTATGGTATGTACACACAGTGGAATACTCTGTAACACTAAAGAATAATGTAGAATTGGCAAAACACCAAATAACATGGATGAACTTGGAGGGCATTATGCTGAGTGAAATAAGTCAATCACAGAAGGACAAATATAATATTAATGTATTATTGTAAAAAGTCAAGGAAAGGTTTATGTGTGGAAGGAAACTTTCTTTGTTGGTTATCAGGGGTGGGAGGGGAGGGAAGGGAACACTGCAAAAAAAAGAAAACATTGACCCATGTCACTTTAGTTTTGTGTATTTCACTGTACATAAATTATATTTCAATAAAAT
The DNA here is from genome assembly GCF_000298275.1 of Orycteropus afer afer. Taxonomy (NCBI): domain Eukaryota; kingdom Metazoa; phylum Chordata; class Mammalia; order Tubulidentata; family Orycteropodidae; genus Orycteropus; species Orycteropus afer. The sequence continues at coordinate 12,677,522 of NW_006921626.1, read as the reverse complement.
ACATTAAAAATTAAACAAAAGAGGCAAGGCACAGAATGGCAGAAGATATTTGTAACACATGTAACCAACAGTGGGATTATATCTAGAATATTTACAGGAATCTAAGGAGCTCTGGTAGCGTAGTGGCTAAGGCACTTGACTGATAACCAGAAGGCTGGCGGTTCAAACCCACCAGCCACTCTTCGGAAGGGAGATTGGGCAGTCTACTTCTGCCTCAGAAACCCAAGGAGGGGTCGCTATGAGTCAGGTCTGAGTCCATGGCACATAACAACAACAACAGGGATGAATGAGGAAAATAATGTACAATAAATAAATAGACCAGAGATTTAATTTAAACAGACACTCACAAAAAATAGTAAGACATATGAAAAGGTACTAAATTCATTAGTAATCAGGGAATTACAAAATAAAACAGTGTAGTATTTATACCTACCAAAATTGCTAAAGTAAAGACTGACAGTACCCATTGCATGGTAAATGGAGTAATGGTATATATACTACTTTGGAAATGTAAATTGATATAACCAGTTTGGAAAGCTATTTAATGTTATCTACTGCTATGGCAGTTCCATTCCTGGGTATATTCCCAACAAAAATGTGTACTTGTATATACCAGAAGATCTGTAGTAGAATGTTTATAGCATCACAATTTATAATAGCCCTAAATTAGAAACAACCTAAATGTTCATTATTAGGAGAATGGGTCAGTAAACATGGTTGATACAATGGAATTGGATTCCTTGGGTGATGTGAACAGTTATGTGCTGAGTTACCAACCAAAAAGTTGGTGGGTTGAGTCCCCCTAGAGGCATTTCAGCAGAAAGGCCTGATGGTCTGCTCCGGAAAGATCACAGCCATTGAAAACTATGGAACACAGTTCTACTCTGAAACACATGGGTTACTTTGAGTTAGAACCAACTAAGTGCAACTGATTTTTGATTTGGTGTACAGTGGAATACCATAGTGAAATGGAAATGAACAAACCACAGCTACATGCAGTAAAGGGATGACTTTCATAAACATAATTTTGAGGGAAAGAGAGCAGACACTTAATGCATATTGTGTAACTCCGTTTTATTAAAATATAGCCTGGGAAAAACTAACGATTTATGAGAGGGGCTTGTAGTATTAATATTCTGCTTGTTAATCAGAATATTTATTGGGTATATGGGAACGTTTGTTCACTGAGATACACAATTATATTTTAGGCACTTTATTGTATTTGTAATATTTCAACAAATGTTAACATATATTTAATAAGGGATAAAGATTTTCTTTTGTTCTGCTGATACACTGTTTAAGGTTGGACCTTTGTGATCATCAGACAGGTTAGCTTTTGTCACCTTTCTGCAGAATGATTTTATCCTGGATAATTGTTCTAGCATATTTGCCAAGATTTGTCAGAAGCAAGTTTGAATGAAATAACCCATTAGGATTTATTGACTCTTCCATGATTTTGCCATTTATTAGCTTGACTTTACAAAGAATTAATGTCTTTTAGGTCGTGATAAATTGTGCCATTCCTAAAGGGTTGAAGTACAATCAAGCTACACAGACCTTCCACCAGTGGCGAGATGCTAGACAGGTGTATGGTCTCAACTTTGGCAGCAAGGAGGATGCCAATGTCTTCGCAAGTGCCATGATGCATGCCTTAGAAGTGTTAAATTCACAGGAAACAGGTAAGGTATCCACAATTTACTTTTATCCTTGAAGTGCCATGTATATGTTAAAGCTAATCCTTTTGACCAACTTTTAAATCATATACATATTTGAAGGAGTTCTTAAATTTCTATTGCTTACTATAATAATGTAGACTTAAGTTTGTTGATAATAAGCATAATATCTGGAAGGATCGTTGTAGGAGTTCAGTTAGTCTGGTAATTTTTTAACCCTCTCATTTGAGGTTATTTGTGTTCATCCTTCTTTAGAAACAACTTTTTGTGGCAAGGACTTGAAACCCAGGGAAGATAAGAGTGGATAACAATTGATTCTAGAAGTTGTTTTAAGGTTTTAGGGATGCCCTCAGGTGGTACAAGCTGTGAATTGCATCTCCTAATATTTTATGTGTTGGTTAGAAAGGTGATATATAAAAATAATTTACTTAAAAAGAAAAAACAGGATTAAAACTGTATACATGTTAGGAATGAGCTCAGGTTTGTTTTGGTTTAAAAAATAGAAAAAGAAATACACCAGCTCATGGTTATCTCTTTGGGGAAATAGATTGCTTTTCATATTTCATTTTCCAAATGTTCTAGAATGAACTTGAAGTACTTTTAAAATCAGAAAATAAATGATATAAAAAAATATACAAATACTACTCTTACTGATGTTGTATATTTAATAGTTATCCTGATGTTATAAATATGTATAAACAATATATTTCTGTAAAGAGGAAGACATTATAGATTAAAATTTGATATTTTGTTGAAAGTATAGAATTTCAAAACCTGTTATAAATATTATAAAAATTACATTGCTTGCTTGCCTTATTCTAAAAAAGGTTTGAAGCATCAGGCTCATATATTAGTCTATTTTAAGCATGAGTTACTAGGGCAAGAAGAAATTTAGGGGCTTGTAGAAACTTTGTTGTTATACCTATACATGTTTTATATTAGATTTTCTTTTGAGGAATTCAGGATCTCTATAAATAACTTGAACACATAATTAATACGCCACTGGATCTCTTTTTGTTTGCCAGTAAGTGCAGAAAATAGCATGGAAAAGCTGCCTGTCTTATGCCCTTGTATATAGATAGTTTTAGTCACTATACTTTTCTCACAGGCATCAATATTTTGTCAGCATTCCATTGTGGATGTAGAATTGCTTTTCTGTCACCACAGTTTTACCATAGGGAAGAAGCTAGAACTGTGGTTCTTAATATTTTAAGAGAGAAGGCAAATATATAATAAATATTAAAGGACCAGAGTTTGGAGAATTTATGTATAATAGTACCATTTGGTTTTCTCACGTATGGAACAAGCTAGCATTATTTTTATTTCTAAACCCTCAGAAGGGTATCAACCGATACTACAAACTAAACGATACTAATTTAAAGTAGTTGAAATTATTGTTGTCATTGTGTCATAAAAAAAAATTGTTTTTATCAGTGAGTAGTCATATAGTTTTGGAAGAAAAGATTGAGTAATCTACTTCCATAGTGATACAGCCTCAGAAACCCAAGGAGGGTCACTATGAAGTGGATCTGACTCGAAGGCAGTGGATTTTTTTTGTTGTTGTTTGTTTGAGTCATATAGTTTGCTTTCAAACTGCAAATACTTATTAAAGTTTTTATTCTGATCATAGGAGTTCTGGTAGCATAGTGCCTAAGGCACTTGACTGCTAACCAGAAGGCTGGTGGTTCATATCCACCAGCCACTCCTCAGAAGGCAGGTTGGGCAATCTACTTCTGTAGTGATACTGCCTCGGAAACCCAACGAAGGGTCAATACGAGTCGGATCTCACTCGATGGCAAATAACAACAACAACAACATTCTGATCTTGGTCTTCTGAGGGAAGCTTTGGTGGTGTAGTGCCTAAGGCACTGCATATGACTGCTAACCAGAAGGCTGGCAGTTCAGACCCACCGGCCACTCCTAGGAAGGAAGACAGGGCAATCTACTTCCATAGAGATACTGCCTCCGAAACCCAAGGAGCCTATTGTAGAGAGACTATGGTAGAGAATGTGATTCTCTATTATAATGAACATTAAGGAACAATGCCCACATTTAGAAAGTTTGGCAAATAGGAGGAAGATCGCCCACCATCTCACATGGCTGCACAAGAATTTTGATAAGGCCAAAAAAACATTTAATAAGCTTCTTCTTAGATGATTTTGAAACTTTATTTTCATCATCCCAAGCAGTAATACTCTGGCTGACAAAAGAGAAATAGATAATGGTTAGTCCCTCTTAGCAGTTGTCTCCTTGCTTCATGGGCCAAATCATTGGCAAAGAAACTTTTGGTTCTGTAGTTTTTTTTTTTTTTTTCATTGGAATAAACAGAACATAAAATACGACTGATGTTCTAAATAGTCCTATTTATTTAGGAAATGACTGTTTTCATAAGTTACTTGTAGTTAACCACTAATTTCTGATTTCTGATGGCATTAATTGCCTTGGAAGAAGAGGCATGAGAGGAGGTAGATGCCAGGAATCAAAAGTGTCCCTGGGAAGGGATATACTTTCTTATGCAGATCCTCAAAGTGGGGTTGGTATGTATCCTCCCCAAGTGTTACTTTGTGGGCCTTTTCCTGATGCACCTAAGCAAACATCCCCCCACATGTAGTCTTCCGTCTTTCAGCTTGATCATATCTTCCTCTGCCAAAGCTGTTTGCTTTGGGCGCACAGCCAATTCCCTGCTAAAAACATCTGCTGTCTTCCTGCCAAAACCAAGTTGCTAAAACTTAACTTGCTTGTCACCTCCTTTAGCAAACATTATACTCAATGAAATTTTGAGCAAAAGCAAAAGAAGCAAACTTATTCATAAAGATAAAGTTAACTATTTGTTAATGTTTTTTACCCCTGAATTATGGTTATTCCGTTATGAATAATTCTTAGTTTGTTATTAGGTGTTAATAGTATCCATTGAAAGCCATTATCGGTTAATGTTTCTCAGTGATTTTCAGACTTTTTAAAGTTATGGACACCTTTGTTCAAACAATCCTTTGCAGAAGCTCATTGTATAAACAAAAATATGGAGCTTCTCTGATTAATGTGGGAGGTGGAAGCCTAGAGCCACTGAGGTACCCACATTGTTCCAGAGCAGGCTTTGAAAACTGCCAACCCATCTTTCTTGCCAAAACCAATAAACAGTTCTCTTTCCCTCTCCCCCTTACCCCTCAAAGCCCCCAAATCCTCAAACAGAGCATTTTTTAAAATGAATAAACAGCTTTTTTTGAGGCTAGTCCCACAGACCTTTATTAGGTGCTCTATATATTTAATATTTCCATTTCTTTTATATAAAGGGTGGGTGTCAGGAATGTTTTCTTTTATTTTGTTTTTAACTTGGTGTGCAATTATCTAATATACTGGAAAGTACAGGAGGTGCTAAATACAGTGAGTTATATTTGGAATTAAAAAAAATATATCACATGTTCTAACATTTTTGAGAAAGAGCTGAATTAGTGCTCTCCCTTTTATACCAAAAGCTGTTTTCTTTGTCTAATGGAAATTGACTCAGTTTTAAATAAGCACATTCAGTATGCATTATCAAGACTGATGCTTTTGATTCTGTATTATTTAGCAAATGCATTTATAGCATTTTTGTAGGTAATAGTTACAGATTATATAAAATATAAAGTCAATCCTTGTGATGATGAGTAGAGGTAAATTTATACAGTCTGTCTTATTTGGAAAAAGGTTTAGCAGTCAGTTGAAAGTAGGAAATACATTTTTTAAAAAATTGCTTTTTTTCCCAAAGAAAATAATCTTCGCAGCCAGTAAAATCATTCTACTGCTTTTGTTCTACTTAACCAGGATTTAAGAATACCTTTCTAACCTCTGAGCATTTTATTAAGACTGCTTTTATTAGATTTTATTTTATCTGTTGAATATGAGAACATAGCCCAAAGAATCCTCTTTATGCTTGATATTTTCTTCAGATTTTATAATTAGTATTGGGTTTTAGCTCTTTTTTAAATGAGAATTTCTCCTAGCCTGCCTTCCAATATAAGTATTTATATAAATTTTACCAGCATTTTAAAATCTCTTTGTGGCTTATGATTTGGAATTAACAGGCAAAAAGAAGACAATCTTCAAAAAGTTTCTAGAAAGACTTTACAGTGACACTTCCATTTTTTAATTCTCCAGATTGCTCATATTTGTGGGAGCATTGTTAAGCTTATAAATGTAAATGTCATATACTAAACATATTTTGAACATGTAAATGTCAAATAACCATGTTTTGAGCCATAGGTACTATGCTAAGTACTGAAAATAATACTAGCATAAGGTCTATCCCTTGCCTTTAAGGCAAAATTAGGATAAATTCTATGAAATGTTGTGAATGATGTATGCAGAAAGACCTTTGGAATACCTGGAGTCAGGGAAAGGTTTGAAAAAGGAGATGATGCTTGAGCTATGTTTTGACAAATGGATAGACTTCATCAGTGATAGAAGAACATTTTAGGTAGGCTTGGAGGCATGAGAGTTGAAAGTAATTATGAAATGGGACATAGGCCATGTTGTGGCTAGAGCATGAGAATTGATTTGGAGAGAAATGGCAAAAGATAGAGTGGAAAGATTGGGAGCGCCTTGTGTTCTTGTTGAGGCGTGTGAATATTTGTAAGTGGCAGAGAGTCATTGAAGGGTTCTAAATAAATAATATAATCAGATTTCTGCTTTAGGACAAGTGCGATGGATTGGTGGACATGAGTTAGAGACATAATGATTAATGTGGGACGCTTTTGTGATAGTGTCTGTGAGAAAGATGAGGCCTAAACTGACACAGCAGAGAGAAGGAGCAGAGTGAGGAGGGAGGTGACAGACTTACTTAGTGCCAGCAGTATCTGCTAGGCATTGTGCTAGGCCTTCTACTGTTTATTGGACAGAACCCCTGAGTGGTACTAATGGTTAACGTGCTTGGCTGCTAGCCTAAAGGTTGGAGGTTTGAATCTATCCAGAGGTACCTTGGAAGAAAGGCTTGACAATCTGCTTCTAAAAAATTAGCAAACTTAAAACCTTATGGAGCGCAGTTTTACTCTGGCACACAGGGTGCCATGAATTGGAGTTAACTTGTCGGCATCTGCCTTTATTTGTTGGGTACTTGCTGTGTGCTGGGTCTTAATCTAACATATAAATTGCTGATAATCTTCATGACAGTCCTGCACTTGTTGTAGGTATTTTAAAATTTTTTTTAGGTGAGATTGGGATTTTCATAAGGTCATAGGACTGACCAATTGCCCTACAATGGCATAAGTGAATTTGTATTGGGATCTATTTTTAGAATTCAGCCTCTTTTCACAGTGAAATTTAATGGGCAGAGCAGGAGGGAAAATGATGTTTTAAGATTATTTCTGTGTGTGCCAGTTTGGGCCACTGGTGAAGGTGGTACTTACCATTAACTAGAGATGGGGGATGGTGGAGAGGATGGGAAGTGGCTTTGAAAGCAATAGTAGACAGCGGATAACAAATTTGCCTCTGGACATACTGCATTTAGGATATGTTATTAAAACTTTCATACAATCATGTAAATTTGGATCTGGAAGTGGATCCATAGGTAATCAAGCATAGCTGTCATCAGGATTAAATGAGTAACAGGTTGGGGGTTTGCATATGTGGGGATAGTCTTTTTGTGGTCACTGTAAGGTACTAGGAGCTCTGGTAGCATAGTGCCTGAGGCGCTTGACTGCTAACCAGAAGGCTGGTGATTCAAGCCCACCAGCCGCTCCTTGGAAGGAAGGTTAGGCAATCTACCGTAGTGATACCATCTCAGAAACCTAAGGAGGGGTCGCTATGAGTTAGGTCTGACTCGACGGCACATAACACAACAACAACAGAAGGTACTACATTATTCTCTTACTTACCTTTGCCAGAGTCTTCCCTGTTACTAAACTCACAGTCTTTGCAATAATGTGAGCTTGATCTGTCGATGCCTGTCACTCCGCCATCTGATTAGGGAGAGTGACTGGAGAAATGGAACTTCCTTGAGGTCATATATTACCTGGAAAGGGAAGTGTAAGAGTTTGGGTCTTACAGCTTTTTAGGTCATTTTGTTTTAATACATTTCTTTCTACATTGCCTCTTAAATTCAAGGTCTTCAAAACATTTCTTAAAAGGCTTATGTTAGGATATTGTTTTGAGAATTAAATGAGGTAAAGACTTTAATTTTGCTAAACTAACAACATTATTGTTTAACTCTATCGTGAATGCTAATGTTTTTAAAAATTTTAGGAAATTCTATTCAGTAGAGCCCTGGTGGCACAGTGGTTAGGTGCTTAGCTGCTAACAGAACGGTCTGTCGTTCATACTCACTAGCTTCTCTGCAGAAGAAAGATGTGGCAGTTTGCTTCCTTAAAGATTTACAGCCTTTGAAACGGGGGCAGTTCTACTCTGTCCTATGGGGTTGCTGTGAATTGGCATCAATTCAATGGTAATGGGCTTAGGGGTTGTTTTTTTTTTTTGGGCTACTAATAGGAGCTCTGGTAGCATAGTGCCTAAGGCATTGACTGCTAACCAGAAGGCTGGCGGTTCAAACCCACCAGCCACTCCTCGGAAGGAAGGTTGGGCAATCCTACTTCTGTAGCGATACTGCCTCAGAAACCCAAGGAGGGGTCGCTATGAGTCAGGGCTGACTTGACGGCAAATAACAACAACAGCAACAAACTAAAAACTTGCTTTAAGTAGTAGAGAAACTTTTACATTTTCTTTAACTTCTTTGTCTTTACTTTCAGGTAAAGGCATATCTTTTAATTTATTCTTTTTCTATAGAAAATTAATTCATCATTTGAGTGCAAGGGGAAATTAGACATGAATCTTGCCCTCAATGATCGTCTACTCTTGTAGGAGAACTAAGATACAACTGTAATACAAGATAAGAAGTCATATCTGAGGTACATATAAAAATACCTCTGAAAAGAGGATGAGATTTCTTCTGACTGGAGCAATCAGGGAAGTTTTAACAATGAGGTGGCATTTTGAGCTGGATCTTGAAAAAAGTGATAAAATGTAGGCATGAGGAGATGAAGGGGAAGTCATACCAGGCGGAAGGGATAGCATAAAAGTGAAAAAGTGGGGAGAATGCTTGTAGAGCAAGGAGTTTTTGGTTGGGCTGTGGGAATAAAGTCACAGGGGTAGGTCCGGTCAAGAAGGATTCTTTGAGAACTGAGAGTGATAAAGATTTAAGGGAGTTTTTGAGCAAGTGGAATAATGTGCAAAGGTATACTTCAGAAATCCAGCCGTGTTTTAAAAGCAGGAACTTCTGGAGTCTGAGACATAAGCATTACATTCCTGAATGCAGGCAGAAATAGTAAGAATAAGGTTCAAGTAGGATAGAGACTACAGTGAGAGAATTGGGAGAGTTTAAACAGAAACTAATATTGTGTTGGTTGTCCTTTATCCCCTTGGGTAATTTTTTTCATTGAGAAAGAATTCTGGCTACTCATTCTCATATGACAACAATAGAATTCTTTATGAGAGTATCATATTTGTTCATAGATGATGTGATACTTAAAATTATGTGTGCTATATCAAAGAAATCAGTAATTTTGAAGAAATAGATGAAAATGTAGTTTTACATAAGTTTGAGTTTTCATTGTGAACCCAAGCCCAGATTTTAGGAAGAAAGGTACATAGATACAGTTTTGGCTTTAAATAGCTCACAGTGTAGCAAAAGAAATCTCATTAACATCTTAGTCGTTAATTAAAATGAAATCTGTGTTAAACCGAGTCAATTTTTAACAATTATTTTCATGTATTATGTATGAATGCCCTTTTATGTAGGAGATAATTGTGTTTAGATTAGAGCAGTGATTTTCAACTTGGTACCCACAAAACTACTAAATAGATCTGAGATTATTTTTCGTATTTTGGAAAGCTAAAGAAACAGTGTGTGTGTGTGTGTGTGTGTGTGTGTATATATATATATATATAAAATGCAGTCCAGTGATAGGGTTATCCCTTTTAACTCAAATACTAAGCTTTTTTTGTTTTGGCCTGAAATTTACCAGCTCTCTGTAGAGATACTGTTGTGTAGTGTCTTCTCTTAGACATTATTAGAGATGCTCAGGTTTGTCAGGCATAAACTTGTTTGGTACAGGGTAGTAATGGCAAGGCACCGAATAAGACCTCATCACAGCATTTACTCAGAACGAGAGAATCAGAATTAACAACTACAACGTTAGTTTAATGGTTAGAGTCCAAATCTTTAGACTTCATGTTTTTCCTTTAATGAGTAGTCTTGGGAGGAAAGTATAATAACCATGACTCATAGCTAGAGTCCACGGTTTGCAGTGGCAGACAGAATCTCAGTTCCGTCTCTTTCTTCTCTCGGTGAGTGAGCAGAAATGTAGAGTTTATATGTGATTTTACTACCTTCATTCCATGAGGCAAGGGCCAGTGTGACATCAAAAGATGTTACATCTTTTCTCCAGGGTTAGAAAGTAGCCGAATGATGCATTTTTCTTCAAGGTTAGAAATTGGGGAGGTTGTGCAGATTTATGCTGTATTGTCCTATGTCGTGGCATGCTAGGTCAGAATGAACCTAAAGGTTGTTGATGTTCTCTACATACTTCACATGCATTGATGCTTCTATGTCTAAGCTCAGAAATTTTCTAAATAACTTTTTATTACCTTACAGGTTTCTAATGACTATAGCTCATGTTCGAGAGGCTTACAAAGATTGACATATTTCTAAGTTCGTATTATGAGTGCTTATACATCTGTATTTTGAAAGCATAATAGTGACATATACCTTATGGGATTTGAGATCATTATCAAAACGTACAGGATAGATCCCTATCTAAAACTACCTGTTGCTATCAAGTCTTTTTCAATTCATAGTGATGCTATAGAAAAGAATTGCTCTGTAGGATTTCCAAGACTGTAAATCTTTAAAGAAGCAACCTGCCTCATCTTTCTCCTATGAGGTGGCTGGTGGGTTCAAACTGCTGACCTTTCAGTTAGCAGGTGAACTCTTAGCCATGTACCACCAGTCCTCTTTATCTAAAACTAATCAGTTTTAATTAGCTGCCATTGACATTTTAGGAGTTTTTGGATCTTGTGATTGTGCCAACACTGATAAGAAAAGTTTATAGTCATGGTACCTGAATTGAACATTGCCAGTTACGTATTTTTGCTTATTTGTGAAAGAACAAAAAATAATCATTAAATACAGTTTCTTTGGACAGACTTACTCTAAATATTGAGTTTAGGAGGGTTACTTAAAATAATAAGAGTTTCATGCTGTTGAGAAGGATGGGAGCTACTGAATTAAAAATTTCCAGTTCCTTATCCTTGTAGCTTCTGTTTTCAGCCTCTTGCCTAGTCTTTCTCAACCAGGGTTCCACAAGAAAATTAAGCCCTACAGAAAATGATTGGGTGATTAATCTCTCATTTCTTCCAAGGGTGGCACATAGCTAGTATCATTCTGTATTGTTAGAGGAGAAGTTAATTCTTTCCCTACAATGGATGCCTTAAGCATATTAGGGCATAAATCTTTTGAAAGACTATTTATCTTCTTTCCTTTGTCCTTGGCTTCCCTTTCTGCTTCTGTTTTCTGATGCCCTGTTCACCTAAGAGAACTACCTTGTAGTTCAGGTCTGAAATTGAGGCCAGAGAGTAACTATGGATTTTTCCATAGTGTGATTTTAAGTACAAATTACTTACATGTAAGTGAGACTTCTTATATCCCAAATCCCTATTTGTGCAGTATAGCATTATCTTCTAATATTTACATTGCTTAATACTTGAAGTGGGCAAAAATGACATTTAATTGTTTTTTTTTTTTCTTTGTGATTTGGGTGAAAATTTACAGAGCAAATTCACTTTGCATACAGCAGTTCACATACACTTTGTCTCATGACATTGACCACAATTTACCACAATGCAACAGCTCCTCTCCCACTTCCTCCCAATAGTTACCTCTTCCCTGTGTCCATCCCTCCATGCATTCCTGCCCCCTGAGCTGTCTCCCTGTGCATAAGCAGCCCTTCTTTCTCCCATGATCGTTCTCTCCAAGGAGTGTATCTACTTGACGTAAATGTTTAACTCATATGCCTGTATTTTGTTTGGCTAGAAACCACAGGTGTGGGTTCAATTCCAGACCTAAATGGCAGCTAGGGGCCGTAGTCTCAGTGGTTCCACCAGGCTCTGTCGGATCAGCAAACCTGGTCCTGACCTTTTTGTTTTTTCTTCAAATGATTTTAAGTTTGTTCCACATTGTTCTTTCTCTCTATCCAGGATTTCCTATATAGATCCCCTTCCAAGTGGTTGACAGTGGTAGCCAGGCACCAACTAATTCTTCTGGTTTCACAGTCGTATAGGCTACAGATCGTATGGTGTACCAGTCACTAGTACTAGTTTTTTCCATGAATTTTTGGTTTTCTTCATTCTTCTTTGCTCCAGACGAGGAGAGACCCATCGTTGCATCTAGATGTCAGCTTGCAAGCCTTTAAGATCCCAGTCGCTACTCGCCACAGTAGGAGGTGGAACAATGTTTTGTGTAGTATGTTATCTAATTCTAATCACATCTATTTCTTAATCACAAAAGGTAAAGTTTGAATGAATATTTAATAGTGGCTGCTACTCTTCAAATTTACAAACTTGTTTGTCGTTAAAGGGATTAATGCCTGGATTACTGTGTACTTGATTGCTCTCTGTATTATGATTTTCTTTTGGACCAAACTAGAAACGGAATCAGGAGTCTTGAGTTGAAGCCCTTAGAGACTCTCAAAATGTGGTTTAAGGACCCTCAAGCATTCCCCTTGTAGACTCTTTCAGAGAATCTGCAAGATACTCTCTTTTCTCCAATATACTGTAACCAAAAAGATACTGCATGCAGCATGTTGAATGCAGAAGAAAATAAAATAATCTGTCTGTCTTCTAGTAAACCAAATATTAAAGAGATTTGTAAAATGTAAGTTTTTTTTTTAAGTTGTAACATATGCTAACATTTAACAACTTATTATTTTTTAAATAAATTAATAGAAACTGAAACTGAAAATTTTAATTATTTAATATTATAAATACTAACAGCTACAACTCAAATAAACAGAAGCTCTTATATATATATAAGCTCATACATATATAATTGTGGTGAAGACATACACAAGACTTTTGCCAGCGTAACAACTTCCCCATTTACAGCATCTTCAGTAATTTTTCACAGTATCTGGATGTCCCAACTCCTATAGTGTTTTAGATCTGGTAGCATAGTGCCTAAGGCACTTGACTGCTCACCAGAAGGCTGGCAGTTCAAACCCACCAAGCACTCCTCAGAAGGAAGATGGGGCAATCTACTTCCGTAGTGATACCGCCTCGGAAACCCAAGGAGGGGTCGCTATGAGTTGAGGCCGACTCAACGGCATGTAACAACAACAACAACATACCAACCTATCAGGGGGAGCTGTTGATGAAAAATAGATATTCTGTTTTGTCTCATTCTGTTTTCCAGACAGCCTAGCAAAGAGCCTTAAAGGTTGTCTATTGAACAGGAATTGATTATTCCATATTTTCTATCCTTTTTATGTAGGTGGAGCCTTGACTGTACAGAGAAACTTTTCTTCCTGCCTTTTTTGTTCCTTTTCTTACTATTGTTCATCTCTCCTCCCTATGAAATAGAATCATGGAGGGTGGGCATTTAAAACTGGGGATTTGCTAGTCACAGAAATAGGCAAAAGCTATTCCTAATTCCTGGTGCCACCATCCTTTTATCACTGAAAGGGGACGTGTAGGTTTAGTAGCCTCTTTCATGATGAAAATGGAATGATTACCCAATAATTAGATTTGTAACCATCATCCAAAGTACTTGCTGTATCTCTAGCTCTGCCCTTAAATTCAGATTCTTCTGGGTTCTAGTTACTTGGTACCTTTGTGATTTCTTTAGTGCTTTTCACAATTATGTTGTGTTACTTACACTGTGTAAATGGGTTTTAAAACATTTACTTAAGTTACTGATCACCAGCTGTTTGGGCACGCTGCTTTTGTTTGACCATAGTTCAAGTTTAATACTGAATTTTTTGATGAGCATGACTTCAGTCTTACACTCTGGGACTTAGGATATCTTATCTTGCTCCAGAGTAGAAATGATTAAATAACTGAAAAAGTTAGATAATGTTTTTGTGGTTAATCTGGCTTTCATAAAAACTTATTTTAGCCCGAAATATTTTTGTTCTTTAGATACTATATTCTGTCTACCTCTTATTCTAGTTTTTCTGCTCCTCTGGCAGTTGGACATCTTATAATTTATTATCTGGTACAGGTCTTACTGATGACTTCAGTTCTCTTCAGATTTATTTTATAATAAGCTTGAAATTTAATTATTAAATTTAATTTAATGGCAGCCCAGTGTGTTAATTGTTTGTACCACCCAGGGGACTCCCCAGTCAGCTCTTAGGCCAAATTTATTTAAATAATCTGTGCAAACACTTACTCAGTGTTTTTCTCCTATACCAGGCTCTTCACTTCTGTTAGACCACAGCTCACTTTTCACTCATTGTGCACATGGTAGCCAGGCGTTCTCATCTAGTGTTAAAAGCAGGGAGTTGGGTTGGGTGAGATTACCAGCAGTATTTAAACTGAGACCAGAGAGATGGTGTTTAGCCAGGTGGAAAAACTGTGCATCAGAAAAAAACAGAAGAGGAAGTGCAGTGGCCTGGATATAGGAGAGACTGTATGTATTTATTTAATCTATTATTATTATTATTTATTGTAGTTCAGGTGAAAGTTTATAGAGCAAATTGATTTTCCATTCAATAATTCATACACATTATGTTTCGTGACATTCATTGCATTCCTCACAGTGTAACAATGCTCTTGCCACTTCCTCCCTATATTTACCATTTCCCTTTGTCCTCCTTTCCTGTCCCTTCCTGGCTTCTTAGCTTTATCCCTGGGCAAATGCTGCCCTTTTTCTTTTGTATAGTTGATTGTTCTAATGAGTGTATTCCTCCTTGGTATTATTGTTCACTTTATAGTCTTGTGTGTTATTTGGCTGAAAGTTGAGCTAAAGGGGTGAGTTCAGTTCCAGGCCGTAGAGTTATAGAGGTCCATAGTCTTGGGGGTTACACCAGTCTCTATCAGACTAGTAAGCCTGGCTTATTTGAGTTAATTTTGAGTTCTACATTTTTCTCCCACTGTATCTAAGATCTGCTGTTGTGATCCCTTTCAGAGCAGTCAGCAGTGGTAGCTGGGCACCAACTAGTTCTTCTGGTCTCAGGTTCATGGAGACTCAGGTTTGTGTGGTCTTACTAGACCTTTGGTTTTCTTCACTCTTCTTTGCCCTGGACAGTGAGAGACCGATAGCTGCACTTTACATGGCCACTCACAAGCTTTTAAAACTATAGTTGCTACTTACCAAAGTAGGATGTAGACCATCGTTTATGTGGATTCTGTTATGCCAGTTGACTTTAGTGTCTCCTAAGGCTTTGGTCCTGAGCCCCCATGCCCAGTGACTCATTCCCTCAAGGTATTTGCTTATGGCTAAGAAGTTTCCATAACTCCCTATATGCTGTAGTATATTCATGGATATATTTGCAGCACATATAAATATGTATGTAAAAATATCCTCTGTTAAACCTGTATATATTCATGGGTGTAGCCCCATTCACCTTTCATCCTTGGGCAGCTTGAGTGTCTGACTATGTATCTTCTTGTTAGATTATCATTATTAGTCTTATTGCAGGACTGCATATGTAGTAGTATTTACTTTTATTGCCTTTAACTCTTAACGCTTTTCCCAGTGTCTTCCTCTGCTTTGATCATTTTGTGCTGACCTTCCCTTTATCGTACATTGCCTTTCCCTTCATTCAAACTAATACATGTTTTCTCTATTTAGTAATTTACTCTCCCTTCCCTTCTCATCTCTGGTAACCTTCAAAGAGTGATTCTTTTTGTGTATAAACCTTTTCTTGATTTTTTACAGTAATTGTCTCATACAACATTTATTCTTTTGTGATTGACCTACTTCACTTAGCATAATGTCCTCTAGGTCTATCCATGTTATGAGGTGTTTCCACAGATCATTGTTATTCTTCAGTGTTGCATTGTATACCATTGTGTGTATGTACCATAGTTTATTTATCCATTTATCTGTTGATGGGCACTGAGGTTGTTTCCATCTTTTTGCTATTGTGAAAAATGGTGTGATGAACATGGGTAGGCATATATCTGTGTTCCAGCTCTAAATTTCTTTAGGATATATAACTAGTAGTGGGATTGCTGATCATAGGGTGTTTCTGTTTCCAACTTTTTAAGGAAGCACCATAACATTTTCCACAGTGGTTGTACCATTTTACAGTCCCACCAGCAGTATATACTGTTCTAGTCTCTCTACACCCTCACTAGCATTTGTTGTTTTCTGTTTATTTAAACTTTGCTATTACTGCTGGGGTGAGATGATATCTCATTACTGTTTTATTTGCATCTCTGTAATGGCTAATGATTGTAAATATTTTGTCCTTTGTTTGTTAGCTGCCTAAAAATCTTTTTTGGTAAAGTGTTTGTTCATGTCCTCTGCCCATTTTTAAATTGGGTTGTTTGTCTTTTTGTCGTTGAGGTGTTGAAATTTTCTATAAATTTTAGTGATTAATCCCTTATCTGATAAATTGTTGCCAAAACTTTTTCCTGTCAGTAGGTTCTCTTTTTGAAGTGCACAAAGAGAGTGTGTTTATTTAACATGGTCCATGAGAGCCTGTTCACTAAGGAAATGTGATTTGTGTTAAGGATCTTGTTCTAAGAGTAATGGAAAGCTATTGCAGGGTTGATTATCTAGTACACACTATCATAGGTATGCAAAAACTTATCTGCAGAAGAACTAGTGACCTACTTCCCAGAAGTTAATGTCAGTCATCTAGAGAATATCTTCATATTGGGGATGTATGATTTCAAGCCTTGAGGAAAATTCTAAATTAATGGGGAAACAATGATTCTAATTATGAATAAGTAAAAAGTAGCCCTTTGTATTATGCATATCATTTACACAATTAAGATCAGGACAGCAAAGGCAGCTCTTTAACAGAAATTTACTTCTTGTTGCATGAATGACACGATCATAGCTATACCCTGAAAATTTCCAGAAAATAGAAGTCTTTTGTTTTTAGTATGTATCATCTTAGAAATAGTAAAAATCCACTGAAATAGCAGATCTTACCCTATAATTATTTTTTGTATCAAATGGTTAATGGGCTCACCTGATAACTGAAAGGTTAGAGGTTCAAGTCCACCAAGAAGACCTCTGAAGAAAAATCTGGTGGTCTTTTTTCCACAAAATAAGTCATTGAAAACCCTGTGGAGAACAGTTCTACTCTGACCCACATGGGGTCTCCATGCGTTGAGTTACCTAGATGGTAACTGGTGGTGGAAATGGTGAGGAGCACCCGAGGTGTGATTAAAACACATGAGAACCTGGCCTGAGGAATCTGAGAAGGTATTCCTAAGGAGGAAAAGTTAAACCTGAACCAAAACTTACAGCTGTTGAGTTAATGCTGACTCATAGCAACCCTGTAAGACAGAGATTGCCAAGACTGTAAATCTTTATGGAAGCAAACTGCCTCATCTTTCTCCCACAGAGCAGCTAGTAGATTCAAATTGCCAACCTTTTCATTGGCAGCTGAATGCCTTAACCACTGTACCACCAGAGCTCCTAAGTTAAAACTAAACCAAAAAACCCTACTGCCTAAATCCCTAAAAATAAAGAGATGGTTTGCCTTTTTGAGGGGTGAGGAATAGGAGGCTGAGGGAGGTAAAGTGCAGCAGTGTTTAGACAAAGTAATATTCCTGTTCATGGGCAGCTTCTTATCAGTATTTCTTTTGTCCAGTTTCTTCTTTTCTATACATTTTTTAAAACTTTGCCTGTTGAGAACATGCTATCTATAGAGTTTTATGTCTTGTTTCCTGTTTCTTTTCACTTTACATTGTATCATGATCATTCTCACATTGACATAAAAATTTATTAAAATCTCCCTTTTTAATATTTAGATAATATTCTGTGATAAACACATGCTGTAATTTACTCAAATATTCCCCTAATTTTTGTTTCTAATTATTTAATTTCGTAGATAATACTTCAGTGAACATTTTTATATATGTTTATATATATGCATTTTGTGATTTCTTAAGGATACATTTTTAGTGGTACTATCATTGGATCAAAGGACATATACCATCTAGATTCCTAATATATCTTACCAGAAAAATAGCTTTGCCAGTTCACTTCTTCTGTGATAATTTATTGAAAATGGTTTCAGGTCTTCCAGCTATTAAACAGTTTTTCTTCTTTTATGTAGAAAAGTTAGTAGGACTGGTTATGGGGCCATTCCTCTTATGGTTATGGTTATTGGCCCATGTAGCTCTCTTCCCCCAAACTTTTTTCTTCCCTAGCTCTGTGGGATTTGTAGTGTAAGTCTTACTCTTCCTTAACTTTTTTTCAAACCTCCTAAAGCTGTTGATTTTTGAACTATGTAAATGAATTTAGCAGAACCAAAGATAGTGACAGTGCTAACATAGTGGCATGAGCAGATTTATCCACACTAAGGATCAAATTACTTGCAGTAGTAATAAATTCATACTGTTATTTACATGAATAGATGTCTGATTATTCGTAGACACCATAAATATGTTATTGCTTCCAGGGGATACTGTTCTTTGGGGAAATCTGCTTGAATTATATCTCTTACTTCTTTAAAAAAAACAAAAAACAAAAAAACTTACTGCCATGGAGTCATTTCCAACTCACTCATAGCAACCCCTCCTTGGGTTTCTGAGGTGATATCACTACAGAAGTAGATTGACCAGTCTTCCTTCTGAGGAGTGGCTGATGGGTTTGAACTGCCAGCCTTCTGGTTAGCAGTCATGTGCCTTAGGCACTACACCACCAGAACTCCCTCTTACCTCTTAAGTAGGTTTTCCCCACCCCCCTCAGAACTCAACTCCAAAAAGAAAACCAAACTTACTGCTGTTCAGTTGGATCCAACTCACAGCAACCCCTCCGTGGGTTTCTGAAGCAGTATCAAGGTTGGGCATTCCTACTTCTGTAGTGATAGTGCCTCAGAAACCCAAGGAGGGGTCGCTATGAGTCGGGGCCAACTTGATGGCAAATAACAACAACTACAACATCACTATGGAAGTAGATTGCCCAGTCTTCCTTCCAAGGAGTGGCTGGTGGGTTTGAACCACCAGCCTTCTGGTTAGCAGTCAAATATCTTAACGCACTGTGCTACCAGAACTCCCCAGAACTCAACTGGTAAAGTCTTATTTTCAAGTTTCACATCCCTGTCAAGAGCTAGCTTTTCAGGACTCTATGATACTTCTGCATTGTCAATTGGATGAACAGTTATTTCTCTGCCAAAATTTACTCCTGTATTCATTAAAGTATGAATTTGAATGAGTTTTATTTAAGACTTTTCACTAGCATTTCTGGAACTTACTTCTTCCTGCAGATAGTGATGACAGTGGTCTCTCCAGCTGATTTACAGAGGCTTAACTTGCTTAAAAACAAGTCCAGCATGAGATGATTGCCAGATGGAGAGATGCTGAGATTATCTTTCTCAAGGCACCCCTTCTTTTAACATCACCCTTGTGCTGAGCCTTCTGATGGTTCTTGGTGGTAAGGCTTGAGAAACAGGACTTGGTTTCTTCACTCTGGAAAGTAGCTATGGAGCAGGCTTCGCTTCTTTGGTTTTAAAATGCTTATTCTTTTTCCTGGCAGCTTGTGGTGTCCCAGCCTTACAGTCCATTAGCAACTTCAGATATAGATCTTTTAGATCATTTCTTTAGGTTGTTACTGAGTTGGGCTTTGTAGCCTCTACACCACCTCCACCCCCTGCTGCCAGCCATGCTTCAGCCTCATAAAGATTTTTTTTTTTTCCAGAAAATATTATTTTCCTGATTTTTGTTTAAATATTTTTGGTCTTCTGTATTTCTCCTGCAACTTTGTAATATATAGTATAGATTCATTCATTCACATATCCATTTTCTCTCCCTCATTTTTTTCCTATTCTTCCTCCCTCCCTCTGCATTTGCATTGTTTAGGTGAATTGACTTAGGTACCTAGAATACAGCTAGTACATAGTGTACCTTTAATAAGTTCTTGTTAGAGTTGCAACAGTTCTGTAAAAAAACAAAACAAAACAGTTGACTTGAACAAATTTTATCAATTACTTACTATGTGGCAAGCACTTTGCTGATTGTTGGTAATATGAAGATGAATATGGCATAGACATTACCTTTGAGCACTGTGATGTCTAATGAGGCAGACAGCTGACTGTAAGCAGATATCCTGATACAAAGTAATCATTCAGCAATCACGTGACAAATTGGAAAGCGCTTAGGCTCTACTGGTTAGCATGGGAGTTTTATATTGTGTTTCCTTCTGGGCTTTTACTGGTATTGAAATCCCTTCCTCCTTGGTGTTTTGCTTTGTTTTTCAATAAAAATAAATTGCTTGCTGCTTTTGTATCTTTATTTTTGAAGGTGGGTAGTAAAAGACTAAGATTTAACATGGAAAATGTCTTAAGAAGAAAGTAGAATAATATAAACCAACCTATAGATTGAACTAAAATACTAAAAATATAATTTAAAATGTTTTCTGCATAATTTTCCTAAAGAAGAAGCACTCTGTTGAGTAACATTGATTCTTAAGAGTGGAAATATGACACTCCTAATTTAAATTTTTGTAAGTTTGACAACATAAGCAATGGTTTTTGTTTTCTTTTTCTTTCTTTCTTTAAATATATTGGTTGGTGTTTTATCAAACAATAGACCATCACTGTTTGAAATAGTATACCAAAATTTATGACCTACTGATTATAAGGTACTATATTTTTAATGGAGTAGTAAAAAAAAAGATCAAATTACTCAAAGTATCTCTTTCAATGGCCAAAAACACATATATTTAAAAATGCAGCCTGCAGTCCCATTAAGCTTGACCAAGAAACGTGTGATACATAAATAGCTCTTAAGTGTCTTTAGTGCAGTAGTAATAATTCATGCTATTATTTACATGAATAGATGTCTGATTATTCATAGACACCATAACTGTGTTATTGCTCCCAGGGGATACTGTTCTTTTGGGAAATCTGCTTGAATTATATCTCTTGCCTCTTAAGTAGGATTTTTTTTTTTGCCTCAGACCTCAACTAGTAAAGTCTTATTTTCAAATTATTTCAAATTACATCCATAATTATATGGATATAATTATATTTCAAAGACAGAATTTAATGATATTCAGTTTGTATAACATTTATTTTTGTGTTTTAGCTGACAGCCTACATCAATAGTTTCCCCTTCAATTGAACTCTTTTAATAATAAACCCCATGTGAGGCAAACAAGTCCAGTTTATTTAGTTTTGTATATGTGTGTTCAACAAAATTTTTTTAATGAAATTTTAAGTATTTTTTAATTGCAAAAAGCAAATTTGGATGTATTTGTCATTTAGATACTGGTTGTCCTGTGTTATTTTAGATAGAAGTTGCTTCTTGGTTTTGCTGATGAAATATCATGAATTATTGTACAGAGAAAAAGAAAAGGGCGAGAGCAATAGGGTTCCCATGGAAAAGGAGACAGCTATCTTGGTTTAACTAGGACAGTGCTGGTTTTTCATGAACCATTCTGAATGGATGATATTTAGAGAGTCATGACCTGAGAAATGCCTTTGATTTTGATTGCTACTGGAAAGCAACCCGATGGCAGAGGAGTTACTGTGTACCTTTTTCTATGTGCCGTGGTGCTTAGAAAGGCACCCAGGTTCTGTCTCTGTAGTCCTTCCTTTTACTCAGTGTCACATTGGTGTTATAAATGGAGTCACTTCATTCTTTCTTTGTGTCCAGTTCCTTGTCAGAAGTTGGAGCCAGTTAGATCTGCTTGAACATTTTTTTTAATAATAATTGGTTACATACATCTTTTATTTTCTTCACTTTGCTCTGTTCTGGACAAGGAGGGCCAGTAGTTGTACCTTAGATAGCCACTCACAAGCTTTTAAGATCCTAGTCAGTCACTGCTCACCAAATTAGCATGTAGAATATTGTCTTTATGGACTAGGTTATGCGGTTGACCTTGATGTACCCCATTACTATGGTCCTTAGCCCCTAAGCCCAGCGACTCATTCCCTCAAGGTATTTGATTGTGGGTAAGAAGTTTCATAACTTTATACTGTGTTTTTTTCAACTACATTCATGGATGTTTTTACAGCGCATACAAATATATGTAGAAATGCCATCTGCCAAACCTATAGATGGTTTTGGGTATAGTCCCATTTGCCTACACATACCTGAACATCTTGCTTGTCTATCTGTGTATCCACTCAAAGATTAACGTTTGTTATTACTGATAATGGGAGCACTAGTGGCATAGTGCTAAGGCATTTGACTGCTAATCAGAAGATTGGCGGTTCAAACCCATCAGCCACTTCTCAGAAGGCATATTGGGCAATCTACTTCCATAGAGATAGCGCCTCAGAAACCCAAGGAAGGGTTGCTATTGACTCCTTGTGAGTTTGGGTATTTTGTTTTTGTTCTTTTTTTAACTGATAATGTGTATCTAATAGTATTTACCTTTTTTATCTGTAACTCTTGTGCCAATATGTTGTTTTTTGCAACAGGCTTATTTTACTTAGCATAATGTTTTCAAGGTTCATACATCCTGTAGGAAGTAGTGACTAGATCCTAAGGATATTTTTTAAATTAAGAAATTAAAAACAAAGCAAAAAGCCTTTCTCAGATTCTGTAGTTTTAGAAAAATATCAACATTTTAGAACTTGGTAAACTGTGTAAAGCAGACCTATGTAGCAATTTTCTGTGCCATATTGAAAAAAGAGATAGACACTTGACCAAATTGTGAAACCTCTGAAGTTTATTCTTTTAGTCTCCAGCCTTAACTTTTTTGTTCAGCACTGCCTTTATTTTTTTCCACACCTGGCATAGAGCCTATGACTTTGACTGCTAACCAGAAGGCTGGCGGTTCAAACCCACCAGCCATTCCTCAGAAGGAAGATTGGGCAATCTATTCCATAGATATACTGCCTCAGATGAGTGGGAGATGACTGACAGCAATGATTTTGGTGGTTTGTTTGTTTGTTTTTTGAGAGCTCTTCCAGTTTGGAGTGTTAAAAGCTTCAAACTTTGTTGCTCTTAATTCCTTTCACCCTTACAAAAGTAGGACTGGACAGATACATGGTTCTTAAAAGTCTTTATACTTTTATAATGAAAACTCTTTTCTTGGTTAAATGAATTTCAATTCTTTTATATGTAGCTAGAGGAGCTCTGGTGGTGTAGAGGTTAATATATTTGGCTGCTAACCAAAAAGTCTGCAGTTCAAACCTACTAGCCACTCCTTGGAAGGAAGGTTGGGCAGTCTACTTCCGTAGTGATACCGCCTTGGAAACCCAAGGAGGGGTTGCTATGAGTTGGGTCCGACTCGATGGCACATAACAACAACAACAACAACAACAGTATTAGAACTTTCCTCTTAAGTCTTTGGACACTTTCTCTATATCTCTTAGAAATTTTCATGTTGCATACCTTTATATTATGCTTATCCTTGAAAAGTTTTTTGAAATGGCTAATTATATATGTGTGTGTGTATATGTGTGTATATAGATATGTGTGTGTGTGTGTGTGTATATATATACATATATATATATATAACTGTTGAAGCAGGAAATAACAGTTCCTAGTGAAGTAATGGGAAATAGCTATCTTAGTTATCTAGGGACAAATAGTAGCTTCAGTTGAGTGTTGGCTGCCAGGAAGTCCTAATTCATGAACATTGAGGCATAGCAGTTGACCAAGAAAAGAATATCATAGATAGAAGCATGTGCATATGTAAAAAAAAAAAAAAAGGCCCTACAGAGGGAGGGAGCATAGAGCACATTTGAGAAATTGGAAGAGCATAGAGTTTGACAACATATGAATTGGATGAACTAGGCAGTGATCAAATCATGAAGAGAAAGCATTGTATTGTGATATTTCTCTTAAGAGCGATGTAAACCAGGGCTTTGAACTGAAATCAGAACAGACCTAAATTTTAAAATTTGGGTGAAGCTAAATGATAACTGCAACAGGAAATATTATGGATCAAAGCCCTGGCATGCGAGACTTGAAAGAGGAGAGGCTCCTTTCAGAAGCCTGATATAGAGATTGAATTATTGCCAGGACGTGCAGAGTAGTCACATTCAAAGCAATGCGGTTGGCTACCATCTTTGAGCAGGGCACCACTGTTGCTGACTCTTGTGGTCAAGAAATTTGGTTGCTGTGCAGTACACACACTAACCTTGCTTTTCTAAGAGGGAAATTAAGTTTCTAGCAGTAACTTTTCCCCTTTAGGTCCGTTTGATTTTGCTTTGTCAGTCATGACTGAGCTGGGAAGAGCCAGTTCAAAGCCAGATTTAAAGCTGTTAAAGAGCTTTTATTAAGAGAGATGATTTGATCTGTTTTGCTTATTAAAATATCACTTTGGCTGCTGTGGGGAAAGGAGGAGGTGTCGAGATTACAAGGGGTGCTGTTTTAACAGTCTTGGCTAGTGGTCTCCTAATGTTTGAGCTTATTCTCTAATGCATATTACTGTAGAGTTTACATATTTTTTATGTTTTGACATATTATTAAAACAGAAACAGAAATGTAAAAAGGATGAGAAGAAGCTAATCAAGAAAATGCTACTATTTTCTTCCCTCTTCCTTCTGGGATATATGCATCCCACTATGAAGACTATTAATCTTTAAGGGAGATAACAAGAAGAGTGCAGTGGAAATAGTTTGGAGAGAAAACTTAGGAGGCTGCATTGGTAGGAATTGAAAATTGTTTAAATAATTGCAGTCAACTTTTAGCAATCATTTTCAGTATTTGCGTAGGAGAAAGAAATAAAATGCATTTGAGATCTTAAATTGGGAAAAAAGATATCAGAAATGAAGGAGAACCAATCATATACAGATTTGCCTAAGATTGAGTTTAGAAACAAAAGTGTAGTTCTGTCTGATTACGTTTTTTATGTATGACTGTAGGTAGGTGGGAGCTCTGGTGGCATAGTGCCTAAGGCACTTAACTGCTAACCAGAAGGCTGGCAGTTCAAACCCACCAGCCACTCCTCGGAAGGAAGGCTGGGCAATCTACTTCGTAGTGATACTGCCTCGGAAACCAAGGAGGGGTCATTAGGAGTTGGATCCGACTACACAGCAGTGAGTTTTTTGGATTTGGGTAGGTAAAGGAGTTCTGGTGGTGTAGTGCCTAAGGCATTTGACTGCTAACCAGAAGGTTGGTGGTTTAGACCCACCAGCCACTCCACAGAAGGAAGACTGGGCAATCTACTTCCATAAAGATTTACCACCTCAGAAACCCAAAGGGGGGAGAGGGTAATTGCTATGAGTCAGAATCATCTCTATGGCAGTGAGTTTGGTTTTTTTGTTTTGGTAGATAAATACTCCCATTTCTTGAGATTCTCCTATTAAAATTACGTGTGTGGGGGTGCGCATGTGTGTATGTGGTGGTACAGTGGTTAAAGCATTTGACTACTAACCAGAAGGTTGGTGGTTTAAACCCATCAGCCACTTCTCAGGAGAAAGATGAGGCAGTCTGCTTTCATAAAGATCTACAGCTTTGGAAACCCTACGACACAGTTCTACTCTGTCCTGTAGGGTCACTTTAAGTCGGAATCTGCTTGATGGCTCTGTGTGTGTGTGTGTGTGTGTGTGTAAGTAAACAAAATTTGAGCTAATAACTTTTGAAAATGTTTCAAAATGATACTTTAAAAGTGCCAACACATTGGATAACATTTACGGTTAATAATTGTCATTTCTCCTAGCACAGTGCCCTGCAATATAGTACCTGTCTTTTGAATACAGGCAAGCATGCCACTGCAGTTACCTTCCTCCACTCTATTCTAGATAACTTGGGGAGGAGAGTGTACAGACACATTTTGCTTTCACTTTCTAAAATGTATACAGTAGTACTTTGCTATCATAAGGAAAATACCTGGAGGGCCTTATTGATGGTCTAAAGTATGAACACTACTCATTCTGATCCTGCACTCAATTACTTTCCCAGACTGTAAATAAAATTCAAACCAGTCTTTAAACAAACATCTAATTTAATCTTAAGCAAAATGCTGAGATAGGTAATATCCCCATTACAAATTGCATTGGAACTAACTGCTAGGAGTGGAAACCTCTAATGTTAAAAACATGAATGCCAAGGGTCTACTATAGTAACTTTCCAATGCCAAGCAAGTCTAAACAGCCTTATCATTTTTCCCCTCCTAATGTCCCACCCAAGATTTTATACTTTTCAGCTCATGTAGAACCCCTAATGGTGAAAGACAGGGGGAAAAGCCTGGAGAATAGCTATTTCTCCAACTGTATGAGAAAGAGATGAACAGGCATGACCAGACTATTTTAGGGTCAGAGTAGTTGATGGAGATGGTCATTTTTCTTTTGTAGACTAATCTAGATGTTAAATTTTATATTTTTGGTACATCTGAACCCTAAGCCTATTTTAGTATGCATAACTTGCCGAGGCATTGGTTAACCACTCAGCTACTAAGCGAAAGACCATTAGTTTGAACCCACCAGCTGCTCCGCCAGAGAAATATGTGGCAGCCTGCTTCTATAAAGATTACAGCCTTGGGAACCCTAGGAGGCAGTTCTAGGATTGCTATGAGTTGGAATCAACTCATTGACAATGGGTTTGGTTTTTTTGTTTTGTTTTCTTTTTTTTTTGTAACTTGAAGAGAAATGTCCTTTTGTAGGTAAAATGTAAGGAATATGGAACATTGGTGCTAGTTCTAAAACTAGTGGTGAAATTACCATGTTAACTGAATGTTACTCAAACCTGGACGATGAATGTGTTCTTTATCATGTTCTATCCTCCTCCCTCAACTGAGTGAAGAAAGAGTTAATTGCATCAGTATTAAGCAGAAGTGCTGTTAGCTTTATGCACATGATGGAATGAATAATTTAGTATCTTCAGGAAGTGCAAACTGCAGTAGAATTCAAGCAACCTTATCAGATTTTAGATCAATATTTTACCTGATAGTATGAAATAAAAGTCAGTAGAAAGAAGATGCTTACAGATACCAAGTGCAAGAATGCTGTATAATAGTTTAAACTGTGAGCAAGATTGGAGGCTTTTGTTAGCAAATGTTTTATCTCACGCAGTGCTGATGGTTTACCTGCATTCTGATGATTGTCAGGATTGGAAGTTGATGTCTTTTTGCTAACATGATTGGTAATGTGGTGTGGCAGTTTCTTTGCTGTCAGAAACAAGATAATTTATCAAGTTTTTCTAGTAAGTTTTTGTTTTCCTTTAAATATGGATTAAAAGAACTGTAGGGTAAAACCCAAAGTTTAGGCTTTTTTTTTTTTCTCCAAATAAAGATTTGATTGAAGTAGTTATTTACAACATTAGTAAGACAGATTTTCAAAGACGTTTAAACTTAGAATACAATTATCGTAGATTGTTTCCTAATTATCTTAGAAATTTTGTATGTATGCATGTGGTCTTCCTATATCTTTTGTTCATTATTGTAAATATTTTTGTGCATGCAACTTTAATAATAATAGATTACATGATTGAAAGTACTTAGCAAAGGTGGCATTTATCAATCTTAATTATTTTGTTTATGTTTGAAAATATCTGCTGTGTATAATATTTTTAAATTTGAGACTTAAATTTGATGAGGTTACATTAAATCTTATTTCTATCAAACATTATTATTTAAGACTTACTACAGTTTTCAGGTGTGCACCCATTAAATACAAATTGGTTTGGATATAATTTTATGGAAACTTTTAATTAGCCTAAGTTGTATTATTTAAAGACTGCAGTTGGGGGGAGGGGAGTCATACTGCCTTGAATGTGGTCTTTCTTAACCCATTTTTATAACCTATTAACTGTTTCTTGGTTAATGTCAGTGAAAAAAAGAAAGTCTCTTCAGTGCTGAAAAAAATTTTCTTGGGATTTTACAGATAATTATTGATGTGATATTTTGGATGTCACTAATACAATACTTATAGAAAAATACTTTGCTTTTGTTTTTTTCTATTCTCAATTTTGAGTGTCACCTTGATTTTGGGTAAACCCTTCTCCTTTTCATAAATTACCATCTTCTTCTCACTGAGTTGTTTTCTCCTAAAGAGAATATATTTCTTTAACACATAGCTAAATATTACTGTCAATAACTTAAATATTAAATGACTTTTTGATTTGGCCATACATTTTTAATAAGGTATTTTGTCAAATAAAGTATTTACACATACACACACACATTAAGGAAAAAAGGAACAATCAAATGTGGCTTAGAAAAATAATGAATAGCTTTAATTTTTCAAAGTGTAAAGCAAATGATGATATTCTCATTTACATTTATGAATATAAAACTTATTAGTTGCTCTAGGCTCTGTTTATCAGTGGCTTTGGTCTTTTTTTAATCAGTAGACATCAGTTATTCTCAAATTAATGTTAAACATTTCCCCTAAATTTTTTTCAAATGCAAACCGTCGTTCATGAGCAATACTGAAAAAAAAAAAAGGGTGGCTGACATGAAGTTAATTCTTAATGGTCATGGATCTTGACCTACCCTTCATCTCCACTTTTTAAAAATATGATTGTGAAACGTGGATTGCACTCTTTGTGTAATTCAGGAAACAATTAAGCTATACGTTAATGAATTGTTTGAGCAATGGCTTTTTTATAGGATTTTTCCACAAATAGTGTTATATACAACATTTCTTAAAAAGCTTATGTTAAAAGAGAAATGTTTTGTATTAAAGTGCAGAGCTTTCCAGGCTGAGGATCTAGGTAGGACGTATATGTATAAATACATTTTGAACAATTTCAAAGCACCTTTTAGTTTATGTGAAGTTCTTCAGATGGCCCCGTTGTCCTTTGAAGCTTCTAACACCAAGGTGTCTGTTGCAGCCCAGAGCAAGGTTACTGCTACCCAGGACAGCACTAATTTGCGATGTATTTTCTGTGGTAAGCAACATTATGTTTACATTACTTTTTCAAGCTGTGGTACATACTACTTGCACATTTCCATAACTTTTGTTTCCTTAGGCCATAGTCTGATTTGTGGTATTTGGGATATAGAGCAAGCTGCTGTTTTTATGTTGTGCTATTTGTTGTGGTTCATGTAGGTGATTTGGTCAGTTTTTCAGTTGGCTTGTTAGGATTAAAGTAGAATTGGGATCTTGTAATTAATTCTTGTCCACATATCTGAACACAAATGAGAGGGGTTTTTTGTTTGTTTTTATTTTTTAACTATTTTGTTTGGAAGCAAACTTTTAATTTAGAATTTAAAGAAAAAAAATTATATCCATCTTAATATGATTTGGGACATGTAAATGTGCTTTATTTGAAGCAATCTTTTAACTTGAATTAATTTTAGGTGTGCATGTTGTGAGGCAGATGTAAGCTATTACTTGTTTTTAATAGGTCGATTTCTGATCGACAGCTTCCTTTATTCACTAGGTTAGATATCTGTGGTTTAGGAGTGAATTTAGGGTTATACTTTTTTTTCCCCATGCCCACCATCAAACACACATAGTATATTTTTTGCATGGGCAAACTAGATATGTCACTTAGCCACTCCACGTTAGAGATAATTAATACTTGTCTAAATTGTTAATTTTTATCCCTATTTGGTTCTAAAACTATCTGTTTTGAAAACCCAAGTTCCAAAAAGCGACTTTTAATTCTTTGACTTTTTTTTTTTCTGACTCATGTATCTTGACTAGCCAGATTATTTTGTTAGAGAGACAAAGTTATAAAATTATGTATTGATAAAATTTTATATAGTTTAAAATATTGCTATGAGTATTCATTTTGTCCCTGTGACTCAGAATTTTTAGTATCAGTATTACTGATTCTGTTTCTTTACCTATAAAGAGAATTACATATTTCATATTTTATGTACATATTCAATAGTGCCTAAGGCACTTGACTGCTAACCAGAAGGCTGATGGTTCAAACCCACTAGCCACTCCTCGGAAGGTAGTTTGGGCAGTCTACTTCCATAGTGATACTGCCTCGGAAACCCAAGGAGGGGTCGTTGCTATGAGTTGGATCCAACTCGACTGGCAGTGAGTTTGGTTAGGGAAAAAAAAAACTTGTGTTGTAAATTTCCACCAAAAAAATTGAAATTTTAATGTCTTTTAAAATCAAACTAAAGTTATGTTTTAGGATTGTTTCAGGTAACACAGTTACAGCTGTGAGCCTATTGTGTGGCTCTTCAGAAATATGCCTTTTCTCCCAGTTCCACAATTAAGCTTTGTAAATTAAGTAAATACTTTCCTTTTTGGGTTTTCTGCTTTTTCCTGGGGGTTCTCCCAGACTATAGCTAGCCAGCTATGATTTATATATGTGTTTCTTGATCTCATTTTGAAAACTTCCTTGATGTTACGTATCTGCTGCTTAATATGTTGAGGTTCACCTGTAGAATAATAGATAGAGTTTACCCAATGGAAGAGAAAAGATTGCTTTGACTTTAAAAAAAATGAAATTTAAAGTTGTAAAATAATACGTTAAACATTACGTTAGTTGATTTAATTTTTATTTATCATTTTTACCTTAATTGATTTAACTGTGCATAAACAATATAATTCCCACTTTGCTTAGTTTTAATTTGATTGCTTTGTGTATATTTATTACACCCCTATTTGTCGTTTAGTCATGTGTTTTTAAATAATCTGTGGCTAAGTGTGAAACTAGATTTATTTGTGAAAATAAAATGTGACACAAGTGAAATGTACAGGACTCAATATTCAAGGCAAGACTGAAATGCCATGCTTGATTTATATTCTGACCTTATTTACATCATTTGTAGGAGACTGTATCAGTCACATTCCCACACTTAATAGAAACAGTAAGGTAATTCAGATGCTTTGCTATAAGGAAAGAGTGTATGTATCTTCTAACAAGGGCAAATCAAGATCAACCATTGTCTTTGGCACTAGGGTAATAGAACAGGGAGACCATTAAGCCCCCAACAGCTACTGTCCCTGTTGATAATACAGTAAGACCAAAGCAGGTTCACTTATTCCTTAACCTTTGTTGTTTCTTCTCTTTTCTCCATTACAAAAAAGAGCTCTTAATCACCACATGATGTTCATAAAATATTATCGTTTGCCCATTGAAATGGTTAGGAAAGGACCTTTTTTTGTATTCTGTGAGAACACAGATACACATCTAGGAATATGACTTTAGTGAAGAAATGGTTATATTACAGCAAATGCAGTGGGAGCTGATAGCCCTGCCTAATCTTAGTTGTTAGTTCACGTTGTTTGTGGTTTCTTTGGTATTATTTACCAATTTTATAATCTATTCAAATGTTCAGCAGGGAAAAAAATGTAACTGTGTACGTGAAAGTCATAATTTACTTGAAACTTTTACTTAATACTTAAAATGTGTTTATATTATTTTTAAAATGCACATGGTTTCAATGTGCTTATTAATGTACTTTGATAAAGTGATGAAGAAGAAATAAACAAAGCAACCAGATTAAATGTAGATATGAGAAAATGCCAAGGGAAACCCTCTGACCCCCCATTTGAGAAATGTTTATGGAAGGATAACAAAGAACCAGGTAGAAAAAGAATGCTAAGAATGGTTCTTGGATAAAAATTCCTCCCGTTTTAAAGGATCTTCTTTGAAGTTTCCTTCTCAGCTGTATGAATAAGCTGTAGGAATTATTTTTATAATGATATCACCTACAAAATGTTACTCACATTTTTTAAACTTCTTTCATAAAAAAAAGTTTGCTGAATAATCATTTAGCTTAAAAAAAATTTAAAGGAATTTCTGTAAATTGCTAAATGATACTTTTTTTCTTATTTAGTTTTTTTTGTGTGTGTGTTCAAGTTATATCAAATTTTTATTAGGTTTTAAAAAAGAACATCTGTTTAATAAAAGCTGTAGAGTTGAGATGACATTTTTAACATCTTTTTATTAAATTTGTATGTTTGGATTTTTTAAAACTTCCATTGCTAGATTTAGTTGATGATTTCAGTCCATTAATATTATCATGACACTGCCTGTCTCAGTATGATTACATTTTTGATTGATGGAATAGTAAGATTGCATTTTTCTTTTTTTTTTTTATTAGGATTTGGGTGAAGATTTACAGAGTAAATTCACTTTTCATACAGCAGTTCACATATACTTTGTCTCATGTCATTGACCAAAATTTACAATGCAGCAGCTCCCCTCCCACTTCCTCCCCATAGTTACCTCCTCCCAGTGTTCATCCCTTCATACTCTTCGAGAGGCCCATTGTCTGCCAACCCTGTATATGATCTTGGATACACTCTCCATTTAGACATACGTAATTGTTTAGCTTGTTCACCTATCTATCCGTCCCTATACCCATGTTTGCTTTCATTAACAACTCAGTATTGTATTTACAAAGGGGTTCATATTTGTTGTTTGTACTGCCCATGTAACTCTCTCTGTCTTTCTCATCCTCAATGCTGCCATATTGGTCACTCACATTTGGTACATTGCCCTTCTCTTCACCCAAATCAATATTTATCTCTATCTATCTAACAGCATTCCCTCCCCTTCCCTCCCACCCCTGGTAACCAACAAAGAAAATGTCCTCCAATATATAAACATTTCCTTAACTTTTACAATAATGGACTAATACAATATTTGTCCTTTTGTGACTGACTTATTTCACTCAGCATAATGTCCTCCAAGTTCATCCACGTTATGCGGTGTTTTGCAGATTCTACATTATTCTTTAGCGTAGATTGCATTTTTCTTGAATGCCAACTAACAAGTCTGACTTATTGGCATCCAACTGTTTAAGTATTTAAACAACATAAGATTTTCATTTAAAAACTCAAGCGTTATTTTAGAAAATCATGAGACCAAAATAGTGTTAGGAGTTGCCCATGCTAAATGCTTACATTTAATGATTGCTTGATATGTGTAACTTTGAATATATGAAATTTTTTTCCCTAAATATTTTACATTTTCTCAGATTTACTTTTATGTCCTCTTTCTACTAAAAGAGACGTCTGTAAAGTATGAGGCATTAGTGTATGACTTCAAATGGCAGTTTGTTTTTACATCATTATGTTAATTTCCCAAGGAAAGAATTCTAGACTTACTTGACAAGTTACATATTTTCATTTATGGAAGCATTAAAACATATATTCAATTTTTTATTGATTATATGGGGTTAATATATTTTTTTAATTCTTTTATTTGGTTACTCAAGATAGCAGTCTCATAGGAAATCTAATGAAATATATATTGTCTTTAGAGGACAAATTAAATGATTAAGAACATTTGTAAAGAGGTGAGGACAAAATGTATTAGGTAAGTTCAGATCAAATTATTTCTGGTTTTCGACATTTGGGATATCCCAGTACTATATTACATTGTAATGAATCTTATCCTTCTAGTTGTGAAGTCACCCCACTAGCGTAAAATAGATACTTTGTGCTGTTATCTTCTAGAGAATCATAAGAATTTGCTTTAGTACACAGCATTTATTTATTTACTGCATTTATCTATTAACTGTTATACTAGTGGTTTACAGATACTTTCCAAATACCTGCTGGGGGTATTTGCTGGCACATTAGAATTCAGAACTATGTACAGTATGTCATTACTCACATTTTTCTCCAAGAGTGAAAGATCACTACTATTTCCTTACTCTCTTGTTTATAGGATTAGATTTCAGGATTGTTTAATTTAAACCCTAGGGATTGTGTATTAGGTCCAGTATTTATTTATCTCATTTTATGACACACTTAATTCTTACAACCATTGACATATAGGTGTCCCATAATTTAGTGGCATTCTAAGATGCTATCAATGAGTTGGCATTATGTAATTACATGGCAGTCGCTGGGCATTAGTTTCTCATGACAACTATGTTGATGTGACTGCAGGTGTTTTCCTTACCCCAAATGAAAAGCTATTAAGATTATCTTCATTGCATTAAATATTCAGCTAAATAGGTTAATTATTAGAAGTTTAGCAAATGTTTGTTTTTACCAGTCCTAGAAATGCCAGGCCATTAAACTAAAATTGCAGCTTAAATTGGGCAAGTTTGATAAATGCATTAGCATACTTCAGTCTAGTAATAAGGTTCTCATGCTTTCTCTCTCCTGTTTTTCATTTCCAGTGTTCTATTTAGGTGAGTTTTTGAATTCTGATTTTTCATTTAAGTTTTCCCTCTCCACTTCATGAATAATTACCCCAAAGAGAATGTCTCATTGTCTTAGAAAATGTCAAGCTTAGGTGCCTATTCAGATGCTCCATTGAACACTTGTTTTACTCAAGCTCTTCATATATAAATGTTTACTTTTCCTTTATTGTTGATGTTTTTCCATTTGTTTCAAGTAAGCCTTCTGGAGATGATGACAATATCATGTTGCAGTCTTTCATTTGCTGTGTGTTTTGTAAAGCTTACATTTTATTTTGCTAGACAAAAAGAAGATACATTTGTAAATATGTGGTGATTTTATGTTATTTTCATGGTTTTATCTCCTCTCTCCAGCTAAATGTAAAGGTAATGTTCATCTATAATGTTTTGCTCCCTTTATAGGGCCAACACTGCCCAGACAGAATTCACAACTACCTGCACAAGTACAAAATGGCCCATCACAAGAAGAATTGGAAATTCAAAGAAGGTAAGTTTACATTATTGTTTCTATCTTTCTACTGCACAGGGCTAAATTATGAATATCCTAATATTGAAAGTAGATTATGTCTTGTCAGCCATTTGAAAGTCAGAACTTTTATTTGTATTTCTAAATATTTGGAATAACCATTAATAAATGAGTAGATACTAGACACAGGATGTTAAAATTTATCTGCTCTTGTATAAGTCATGTTGTTGTTGTTGTTGTTATGTGCCGTCGAGTCAAACCCGACTCATAGCGACCCCTCCTTGGGTTTCCGAGGCAGTATCACTACGGAAGTAGGATTGCCCAACATTCCTTCTGAGGTATAAGTCATACTCAGTGGTAAATTTAAACTATTTCAAATGCACTTAGTAGCACACAAAAATATATTTAGACTTCAGGGATTTTATTTTTATATTGATGCTGTTGAGTCTATTCTGACTCCACCCCCACGTGTGCGAGTAGAACTGCACTCCATAAGGTTTTCAGTACAACCTTTGTTTTTTCCTTTGGAACAAATTCTGTTATATTTATATTGCTATTAGTAATTTCAGCACTAGCAATACTAGCAAATAATGTTTTGTACCCATTAAACTTAGGCATTCAATGGAAGAAGTCTCCCGATTAATTACATTTGAGAAAGGAAATTAATTTTGGAATTGTCTTTAGGGATTCAAAAATCCTTTTCATCTTCTGCAAGCTTTCGTTTTTGTGCTCCAGTTAGTTGTTGCCATTTCATTTTACAAGCAACCAGAAATAATTTCTTTGATCTGTCCTATGATAGTTGTTGGCAGTTCCTTCGCAGATCTCCATGAGTGTTTTTCATCTTGAAATACCACTTAAGACTTGCACACTCACTTTCTGTCCTTTGGTGCTGCATCTTCACCAGTACTGTGACCTTTTGGAAGCGGGTTTCCAGGCCTGTCTTCTGGGGAGCCTTTTGGCCAGTAGTTATAAATTTATCTGCAACCAGTATGACTACGTGACTAATTAAACAGGAAAGTTGAAACAGTCTTAGCTGGTTCTATATGGCATTGATCTTGAGATAGTACCATTGGGTTTACTAGTGGAATATAAGATCACTCTGTTTATGTCTGAACTTTTGGTTCAGTAAGATTGATAACATTATTGTCATCACTGAAGTGCAGTTTAGAAATACATTTGAAATTATAATATAGCCTCCTTTTAGGGGTTAACATGCTCAACTGCTCGCCAGAAGGTTGGAGGCTGGAGGTTTGAGTTTACCCAGAGTTGCCTCTAAGGAGCTCTGGTAGCATAGTGCCTAAGGCATTTGACCGCTAACCAGTAGGCTGGCGGTTCAAACCTACCAGCCACTCCTTGAAAGGAAGGTTGGGCAATCTACTTCCTTAGTGATATCGCCTTGGAAACCCAAGGAAGGGTTGCTATGAGTTGGGTCCGACTCCACGGCAATGAGTTTGGTTTCTGGTTTGGAGAGTTGCCTCCAAAGAAAGTCTTAGCAGTCTCTTTCTGAAATATCAGCCATTGCAAATCCTGTGGAGCACAGTTGTCATCTGAAACACATGGGGTTACCATGAGGTGGAATGGACTTGACAATGACTGTTTTTGTTGTTGTTTTTCTGAATTAGCAAAGAGACTTAATAACAATACTGTTTTATAAAATTCAGTTTCATTCAGTAACTAAATTAAGCAAGTCAAACTAGATGTCCCATTTTTAAATGAAATGGTAACTTTTTAGAGATGACCAGTGTTGTTTTTAATCCCTATTTTGTTCTGAGGAGTTGATAACCATTGTGAGACAGACCATTGTATAGATGGACTTTTCCAATCGAGAAGCATTTGCTCCACAGCAGGCCAGTAATTCTAAATATTTCTTTGTGTGAGCTTTGATTTTAGATCTCATATTTGAAAACATTCTTTGTTTTCATTTTCTCTCTCTGTGTTGTTTTAATTAATATATGTGTCAAGTTCCCTGACAGGCAACCAGAGAAATCTCCCATCATGGTTCAGTCTCAGCTGCTTTGAAATATAACTACTTAGCTCTTGAGAAAGGGTCTCCCAGGATCTTCTCCCAAAATGAATTTTGGTTTCGCTACAGGGTCTATATATTTAGTCACATAATCTGTGTATTCAGTCAAATCACTTGAAATATCCACCAAATATGATAATCCAGCCAACTCTTTTGAGTGATGCTCTAACATACAAATATTGAGTGAAGCTTTAGTAATTGTTAAGAAAACTGTATGTCGTGTAGATTATTTCTCCTCCCAAAGTGCTAGCCTGGCAATGCTTATCTGAACCTGAGGTTTTTCTATTTGTATGTAAGTCCTTCTAAAGGGTTTGAAATGTTTGAATACTCATTATTCATGGATTCTGTCAGTATTTGCAAATTTTTGTACTCACTAAAATAAATTGCTTGTCCCAGAGTCAATACTGGGGTGCATTTCGGCCATTTGATGACACACATGTTACGAGCTTAGATCAAACAAGGCTGGTTCTCTGTTTGCTGGTTCCATATTCCAGATGGCTTTATAGCACATAAACACTGTAAATAAAGAGAATCATCTATAGATTATTTTAAGTTGGGGATGTTGTTTCTACTACAGGCATACCTCGTTTTATTGCACTTTGCTTTATTGTGCTTCACAGATAACTGTTTTTTACCAATTAAAGGTTTCTGGCAACCCTATGTCAGTCAAGTCTGTTGGCACCATGTTTCTAAGAGCATGGCTCACTTTGTGTTTCTGTGTCACATTTTGTTAATTCTCACAATATTTCAAACTTCATCATAATGCTATTGTATACTTAATAGACTACAGTATAAACAGAACTTTTAAATGCTCAGAGAAACTTTAAAAATATATGTGACTTGCTTTAATTGAGATATTCACTTTATGGTGACATTGGGTTTTTTTGTAGTGGTCTGGAACTGCATAAGACTCCTTTTTGTTTGTTTGTTTTTTTCTATTAATAAACCTTCCACGAGACACTGATCAGTTTCTTCCTCTCTCTCCTTATTCATTTCATTTCCATTCCTTTTTAATCTCAATGAGGCATGCTTTTCATCACCATAAATATGCTGAACATGCTGCTTCCACTATTGAGTTACTTCTACTTTGAATTTCTTCTTATTGCTAATCCTTCTTCCCTTCTATTTTTTCTTTTTCCTTATACAAAACTGTACTTCTCTCTAGTTCTGTTTTATTTTCTTTCTTTCTGTGTACAGCATGCCCTTTGGAAAATTGATGATTTGGTTGCATTTTATCTTGTTCTTTTAACTTTTATGCTGAAGATTTCCAAATCTATAACTCCAGCTCTGATCATCCACTTTTGATCCAGACCCATACTTCCAGCTGAAAAATGTCATGGACCATTCTGAGAATTTCATGAAAGCAATGGGTTATGGCCCACCCCAGTCTTGCCCTTCAGTTGTATAAACTCACTTACATGTAAAAATTTGCACATCATTTTAAAGAGTCACAAACCCTCTAAATTCCAACAATGGATCCTCAGTAAAAATTCCTTTTGTTGAGCTCATCCATTTGGATATCCTCTGACACCTCAGTTTAAACTGCTATGATCTCATTCTGTATATACAGTCCTTCTTCTCTTTAATTTCTCCCAGAATTTCAGCTTAGTTTATCTTTATTCAAGATATCCTTTGAGTATACTTTGTTATTTCTTTCTCCAAAAGCCTGGTGGGTTTACTCTTCTGACATTTTCATTACTAATAACTTTCTTCAGAAGTGGCACAGTGCCTAAGGCATTTGACTGATAATCAGAAGGCTGGCGGTTCAAACCCACCACCAGCTAGTCCACAGAAGGAAGATGGGGCAACCTACTTCCATAAAGATTTGTTGCCTCAGAAACCCAGTTGTGGTCGCTATGAGTCAAAATTGACTCAATGGTAATGGGTTTGTTTTTTTTTTTTTGGTTTAATAACTTTCTTCAGTACTTACTTTCTTACACATGTACTATTGCTATAGTTTCCTAGTTGATTTTTCTGTGTTTAGCATTCATTCTTTTGAATTCTTTCTACTTTATTAGTCAGATTAATTTTTTAAACTCTTTTGCATATGGCAAAGAAAATCTCAAACCAGTTGTATAACAAGAAATAAAATGGGGTGGGGGAGCTCTTACACTATTATGCCTTTACCGTCATTCTTATTCCCAGAGTTAATTACTTTTAACCATTTATACTTTTAATACTTTTGATGGCTCCCTCCATAACACTAAATACTACATTCCTATTTCTTAATTAATCAAATTGTGTTATTGTGTGTTATCAAGTCAATTCCGACTCACAATGACCCCGTCCGACAGTGTAGAGTGACTCCATAGGGTTTCTTAGGCTATCATCTTCATGAGAGCAATATCACCTGGTCTTTTCTCCCAGACAGCAGGTGGTAGGTTCAAACCACCAACCATTCTTTTAGCAGCTGAGCTCTTACCCACTATGTGACCAGGGCTGTAGATAATAGCTATTGACTCCACCATGAAAAATGACGAATCTTTACTTTTCTTTGCCAACCATTGATAATTATTATTTGTAATTCTGCTGTTGGTTTCTTTAAACTTGTGTCTTGTTATATTAACTTTAAACTATGTCTCTTTACTGTTCACTCTACAGCAGTGAGTTTAATTTTCTGTTTTGTTTTGTTTTCTGTTAGAGAAGTTAGTTTTGCCACCTCCCTATCCATCTTCTCCATTCTACCACATGGTTTTATTTTCAGGGTTGATATATTTGCAGTCTTTTCTGTAACTGTCATTAAATCTCTGGCTTTATATTTGTGGGTGATCATTATTCTCAAATCATTTTAAACCTTCTTATTAACCATAGTAATCTTGAATATTCACAAATATGTGGCCTTTTTTTCCCCCCATCCCATTTATCTAGCTCAAAACTCAGCTTTTCTTCAAAAAGAAAAGATCCATTCATGACTTTTAAAGTTCTTTTAATTAATTATTTTGAACCTGTCTCTCTTTTCTCTGTTCTATTTTTTGGGAGCTCCTGATAGGGACCTCTGGTGGCATAGTGCCTAAGGCATTTGACTGCTAACCAGAAGGCTGGCAGTTCAAGCCCACGAACCACTCCTCGGAAGGAAGACTTGGGCAATCTACTTCCAAAAAGTTACTGCCTCAGAAACCCAAGAAGGGCTCACTATGAGTTGAATTGACTCGATGGCAGTGAGTCTGATTTTTGTTTAGTGAATAGTCAAATGCTGGCCCTTCCAAGTTATTTCCCTATAACCTTTATCTTTTCTTTGATTTTTCTGCCTTCTTGGCAATTTTCTTCACCTTATATTCTGGACCAGCACTCTTTAGTAGAAACATAAGCCATATGTAATTAAAATTTTTCTTCTAGCTATATATATTTTTTTAAAAAAGGTGACATTAATTTCAATGACATATTTTATTTAACCTACTTAAACATGAAATCAATATAACATTATTAATCAGATACTTTATTTTTTGAATACATCTTTAAAATGTGAGTATTTTGCAGTTACAGGATATCTGTTTCAGACCACCCTCATTTCAAGTGATTAGTAGCCACATGTGGCCCATGGCTACCTAATTAGACAGCACAGTAGTGGATCTTCTATTGAAATTTTAATTTTAATCTCTGTGAGCTTTTTCTTGTTTTATAATTATTCCTCTTTCATAACACTGTGTTCTAAATTCATGGCTATGTTTTAAGTCTTCCTTGTTTCTCATTCTTTGCTTGAATTTATCTCCCTCTTATCGGAAGGAAGATGGGGCAATCTACTTCTGTAGTGATACTGCCTCGGAAAGCCAAGGAGGGGTCGCTATGAGTCGGATCAGACTCCACAGTACATAACAACAACAACAACAACATACAGTTACTGATTTTGTTTTGTGTGTGTGTGTGTGTGTGTGTGTTGGTTTTACGTAAATTTCTGGTTATCTTTAGTGGTCCATTTATTTCTAAAGAAGAATTAGGTTGAATGATCTCAGCCCTTGGCTTATGTTCCTCTTGCAATGCTGAGGTTAGTTCTCTACCACTCTGGACTGTTGTTCCCTGACTGAGAAGGCCGTCTCTCAGCTTGTTTCAGTGGACAGACAGAACACCTTTCTTTTAGAGTGCAAAAGTGGGGAACAGATCTCAGGACCTCACAAATGCTGAGTTACCTGTCGTTTCACCCAGAAGTCCTAGTTCTTCTCAAGCAGCTTGTTCAGTTTCTTTGGAAAATAGTTTTATTTTTGTGGGAAATGCTATTTTGTCTATTCGGGTGGGGTTCTGGGAGGAAATGGATGATTGGTGCAGCTGTTCTTTAGGCAACAAGTGTGTTTATTAACCAGCTTGATTATTGCCCATTCTGAACATGGCTACCTATATTGTTTACATCAATTACTTATTACTTTAAAAAAAAAAAAAAGCTGTTCACTGTTTTCCAAGTACTATTTGTTCTAAGTGCTTAAGACATGTGGGGGTGGTGGGGGGAAAGCCTTACCCTCATGATATTTACGTTTCAGTGAGTGAGAATCAGATAGTAAACATGACGATATACAGCAGAGTGAAAAAGTGGAGTCCCTGGGTGGTGCAGTTGGTTAAGTACTCAACTGTTAGCAGAGCGGTTGGTGGTTTGAAGTCACCTAGAGTTGCCTTCGAAGACAGGCCTGGCAGTCTGCTTCTGATAGGTCACAGCCTTGAAAACCCTATGAAGCAGTTTTACTCTGCACACATGGAGTCACCATGAGTAGAAAGTGACTCAACAGCAACCTAAAACAACATACAGTATAGTAGAAGGTGGTAAGTGCTGTGGAAAAAATAGAACACAGTAAAGGGAATCATGTGTTAGAGAGAGGCAAGGGGAAATTCTGGTTGCAATTTTAAATAGGTTGGTCAGGATAGATTTACTGAGCTGGATGGCATTTGAGTTAAGACTTCAAGGAGTGAGCCATGCAAATATCTGGTAGTGCATTCCATGTAGAGGGAACAGTAAGTACAAAAGCTTTGAGGCAGAATTGTTTTCATGTGTACAAAGAAAAACAAAAGGTAATTGAGGTCATTGAATATACAGAACAAAACCAAAAAACCAAACCAAACTCATTGTCCTTGAGTCAGATCCAACTCATAGCGACCCCTCCTTGAGTTTCTGAGGCAGTATCACTATGGAAGTAGATCGCCCAGTCTTCTTTCTGAGGAGTGGGTGGTGGGTTTGAACTGCCAACCTTCTGGTTAGCAGTCAGATGCCTTATGCACTACTCCACCAAAGGAAAGAGGAAAGTAGGAGGTGCCCTGAGTCACCCTTTGGGCCTGGAATTGGACTCATTTCGGTGGTATAGCTCTCAGCCAAACAATGGACAGGCCTGTGAGCAGAACAACTACATAAGGGAGGAGCAGAACACCTACACCAGGGAGATACACTCCTTAGAACAATCAACCATGGGAGACCAGAAGGGCAGTATATGCACAGGGAGAAAAGTGGAGGCAGGGGACAGGAATGTGTAGACAAGAGGACACAGGGAAAGGGTAACCACAGGAAAGAAGTGAGAGGAGAGCTGTTACACTCTGGGGAGAGTAACCAGTGTAACAAAACAAAATGTGTGTGAACTGTTAAATGTAAAACGAATTCTGTTTTGTAAAATTTCACCCAAATCACAATAAAAAGTTGTTTTTTTTTTTTGTGGAAAGCAGTATGGCGATTCCTCCAAAAGTTGGAATTAGAAATACCATTTGACCCAGCTATTCCATTACTAGGTATATACCCTAAAGAAGTGAGAGCCATGACAAGAACAGATATATGCACACCCATGTTCAT
>NW_006921626.1:12596935-12634165 GCF_000298275.1 Orycteropus afer afer | reverse complement strand
TGGGGAGGAGGTGGGAGGGGAGCTGTTGCATTGTAGTAAACTGTGGTCAATGACATGAGATAAAGTGTATATGAACTGCTGTATGGAAAGTGAATTTGCTCTGTAAACCTTCACCCAAATCACAATTTAAAAAAAAGAGGAGGTGAGGGCAGAAGTAATGGGGAGTCAGATCATGCAGGACCTCATCCTTTGTTGTAAGGAATTTCACTTTTATTCTGAGATAAATGAGAAGCCATTGGATGTGAGCATAGGAGTACTGTGACACAACATTTCCAAAGAATCTGTATGGCTACTCTTTTTAAATTAGTAGGAAGTATGGATTGTCATTAACTGAGATGGAAAAGACTGGGTAGAGCAGGTTCTGTTAGGGGACGTGGGATATGAGTTTTAAAGATGTTAGGTTGATGTATTAGGATATCTGAGGAGAGATGGCATAGGTAGTTGGATGCTAGTCTAGAGATACGCTAATTCTAGAGATTAGGAGAATCACAGACATCGGAGGCTGGACATACTATTCTTTCTACCTTTTCTTTCAGCAGGGATAAATTTGGTCTACTTTGGACCACTCTCTTCAGTTTTCTACTTTGTAATGGGTTTATATGCATTCTCCCCCCCCCCCCGGAATTTCTGTATAATTTTGAATCAGAGAGGATATAGTTTGACTGTTAAGTCTACCAACTTGAACAGAAGCCCAAACACTTCTGTTATGTCACTTCCCTGCTCCACATCCTACTGGCCAGCTCATCTCAGTTCCAGCTTAATTCTTCAGTTTGGCATTTAAGAACCTACCCCCTGTATCTCTTTCATCTCTCATAACTGTCTCTCTATACACCATACTCAACTCTGTCCTTTGTACTTTTGCATGTAGTACTGACCTTTTCTGACATGCCGTTCTTTTTAATTTTCTGTTGTCATTTTCTGTAGACTCTGCTCCAGGTACATTAATGTTTTTCTTTTTCTGAACTCCTGAAACTTAATTACATAATGTTTATTTTATTCTAATTATTTGTTTTATATATGTCTTACCTCCACAGTGAAATTATAGGCTACTTGAGAGGAGAGATGTTGAATAACATCTAGTAAAAAGCCAGGGAGTTTTTGCCACTAAATTACATAACTTTATATGTAAGAGTTGGGGCATAGAAGCCTAGAATATGAGTTTTGAACTTTGCTGTAGTAGTTTCTTTCATTTCTGCCTACTTTTTGTCCATTCCAAACCCTTAACTTGACTGGTAAAATGGCCTCGGTGCTGCTGTAACATGGAAATAATAAAGTAATTGATTAAAACTATATTAGAGATATTTTACATTCCTTTTTCCATAGTGAGTCTTCAAAACCTGGTATGTATTTTCATACTTTAGAGCACATCTCAATTCAGACTAGACACATTTCACATGCTTAATAGCTACATGTGACTAATATCTACTGTATTGGTCAGCACAACAGCCTAGACCAGGAGTCAATAAACTATAACTCATGGCCAAATCCAGCCTTGCAGCCTGTTTTATACAACTGAAGAACTGAGAATGGCTTTTGCATTTTAAAAGAATTGTTCTGAAAGTAAAAAAAGAAAGAAGAAGAAATAGAGATGCTATCTAGTCTTTACAGAAAAAAATTCCTGATTCCTGGTCTACACCGAGGAATACCATACACAGTTGGATGTGTGGGTTAGGTGCCATTGTGAAAATAAGGATTAAGTGAAAGCTGGCCAAGTTGATCTCTTTTCCTTGCTCAGCTTTTAGACATGGCAGTAAGCCCTGTAGGCCCCAGGCAAGAAATTGGAAGATTCCTCTTTGGGAAGATTGCCTTGGCAAAGGGAAAAGATTTAGAAATGTTGACCTTCAGTGCCCTGCCAGAGCATCCTACAGTAATGTTCATTTGCTTACGGACTTCTGATCAGTGCCACTTACAAATATAAAGGGACAGCCAAAGATCATCAAACCACAAAGACAGATTGAAAAAAAAAAAAAAAAAATTAGAGGAAATAGCAGCAAGAATGGCTTGCTAGAATAGCTTCTCTGAGCTGTTATTAGGTGCCATTGAGTCAATTCCAACTCATAGCGACCCCATATATGGAATGAAACACTGCCTGTTCCATCCTCACAATCCTTGCTATGCTTGAGCCCATCGTTGCAGCCACTGTGTCAGTCCATCTTGTTGAGGGTTTTCCCCACTTTTCACTGACCTATATATACCAAGCATGATAGCCTTCTCCAGGGACTAGTCCCTTGTGACGTGACCAAAGTGGGTGAGACAACATTTGGCCATTCTCATTTCTAAGGAGCATGCCAGTTACACTTCTTCCAGTTTGTTCTTCTGGCAGTCTATGGTATTTTCTATTTTCTTTTC
Source organism: Orycteropus afer afer (assembly GCF_000298275.1). Taxonomy (NCBI): domain Eukaryota; kingdom Metazoa; phylum Chordata; class Mammalia; order Tubulidentata; family Orycteropodidae; genus Orycteropus; species Orycteropus afer. Next base: position 12,631,816 of record NW_006921626.1, on the reverse strand, counting down.
CAGCACCACAATTCAAAGGCATCAACTGTTCTTCAGACTTCCGTATTCATTGCCTAGCTTTCACAAGCATTTGAAGCGGTTAAAAACACAATGGCTTGAGTTAGGTGCACCTTAGTCTTCAAAGTGACATCTTTGCTCTTTTTAACACTTTAAGGAGGTCCCTTGTAGCAGTTTTGTCCAGTCAATGGACATCTGTCTCTTGACTGTTGCTTCCATGAGTGTTGATTATGGATCCAAGTAAAATGAAATCCTTGACAACTTTAGTCTTTTCTCCATTTATCATGATGTTTCATATTGGTCCAGTTGTGAGGATTTTTGTTTCCTTTATGTTGAGGTGTAATCCGTACTGAAGACTGTAATCTGTGATCTTCATCAGTAAGTGCTTCGAGTCTTATTCACTTTCAGCAAGCAAGGTTGTATCATCTGCATATCTCAGGTTGTTAATAATTTTTCCTTCAATTCTGATGCCACATTCTTCTTCATGTAGTCCAGCTTTTTGGATCATTTGCTCAATATACAGATTAAATAAGTATGACCCTGACCTATGCTCCTCCTGATTTTAAACCATGCAGTATCTCCTTGTTCTGTTTGAACAACAGCCTCTTGGTCTCAGTACGCCCAGAGACTATATTATATTCATGAAAGAAAAATTGGTAATTATTGGTAAAGAATTATTCAGAGAATGAGAAAGTGTATTTAGAAATTATTTGCAGATGGCATTAAGTTAAAAAGAGTGGGAGCTCTGGTAGCATAGTGCCTAAGGCACATGACTGCTAACCAGAAGGCTGGCGGTTCAAACCCACCAGCCACTCCTCGGACGGAAGATGGGGCAATCTATTTCCATAGTGATACTGCCTCGAAAACCCAAGGAGGGGTTGCTATGAGTCGGGGCCGACTCGACGTCACATAACAACAACAACAACAACAGCAGGATATTTAAGGAATTAGATTGAGAAAATTGCCCTGAAAATAGTTGTAAAAGATATAAATGTTATGAGAAAGAAAAAGAGGATTAGATTTGGAGGTCCAACATCCAAAATAATAGATCAAAGTGAGGGGAGGGTTTTTTTTTTTTTTCTAAATAATGTGAGGAAACAATCTTCACATAGGTAGCATGAGAAAATTTCCTCAACTCTGACTTAATCATCTACATCAGAGGTCTGCGCACACTTTCTGTAAATGTTTTAGCCTTTGTGGGCCATAAGGTCTCTTTTGCAGCTGCTCAGACATTGGTATATGAATGAATTTGGCTGTGTTTGGCCCTCAAGCCTGTAGTGTGCCAAGCCCAGTAACTGGGAAGACAAACAAACAAGACCCATCACCAAGACATATCACTGTGGAATTTCAGAACATTAGAATTCTAAAACGATTTTAAAAGCTGTAGGATGAACGAGGAAATAGGTCACATACAAAAGATCAGTTATTAGAATGGCACTGAGTTTCTCATTAGCAGTCGTAGGTGCCAGAAGATAATGGCTGTCATAATCCTGAGAGAAATTGTTTCCAATCTAATCTTCCCATCCAGAATCTTCTCTGCCCTCCTTCCTAGGAGATTCCTGAAAAATGTGTTCTATTAGAAAGAAAGAGTAAACTAGGAGTAATGAAACCTGACGAAGATCCAGGACACAGAGGATCCAGCTCAGGAAAGAGACGAGGGAATTTCTAGTCTCAGGTGAAAGCAGTTTAGGGAGCAGCCTATTAGATTGGAGCCAAGAAGGTCCAGGGCTAGAACACAAACAAATGTACAAGAAACAGACACAATAGATTACCTGATGGATTTTGACCATTTTGAGAGGGTTTACAGTTGAAGTAGAGAATTGGGGCTGAAATAGGGATCTTTTCAGGAGCAGACTGCCCCATATCTTTCTTTCATGAAGTTGGCTGGTGGGCCCACTTTTCAGGTAACACCTGAACGCTTAACCACTGTACTACCAGAGCTTCTTGAAATAGGGATAGGAGCTCTGGTAGCATAGTGGCTAAAGCACTTGACTGCTAACCAGAAGGCTGGCGGTTCAAACCCACCAGCCACTCCTCGGAAGGAGGGTTAGGCAATCCTACTTCCGTAGTGATACTGCCTCGGAAACCCAAGGAGGGGTCGCTATGAGTCGGGACCGACTCAACGGCATATAACAACAACAACAACATGTAGAAAAAGAATCAAAAGAAATTTTTAACACCAGAGTGAGAAAGTCATTGTTTTGGAAAGTAAATGTTACCAATGTTGAGTAATATGATAAGTGCATATTGATATATCCAAAATAGTGTTGACTTTACCTGGCGAATGGGAAAGGAAAGATGTTTGGTGATAGGAGTGTAGGAAGTAAATCTTCAGCTAAAGTAAGAATTGGATAAACAACATATAGATCTGAAAAATTAGAAGTTCTAAACTAATTACCATATTTTGAAACAGGAGATAAATCCCATAGTGTTGAAGGTAGGTTCTTCTGGCGAGCAAAATTAGAAGTAGTGAGGGTTGGGAAGATTACTGTTTTGGTATAAATCTTGTATTACTTTTGGATTTTTTAAGCTATGTATTACTTTCTATAAGTTTAATTTTGATTTTTATCAGTGTGAAGTTGAGCTGAAACAAATGGTGATTTAAATGTTAAATCTTAGTAGTCTAATACCTTTACTATGTTAACATGATAGTATAGTTTAGTTATCTGTTCATATGTGTATCATTTGTTAATATTTTTGGGTTCCTACTCATTATTAATATTTGACTTCTTTGTTAACTGTAATGAAAACAATATATTCTAAGAAACATGAGTCAGTCCTTTTAGTCTCATCATAGACCCTAACTTAGTTAATATCTATAAATAGTTTAAAAATCACCACTCCTACATGAAAGTTATAAAAGGGGAATAATAATCGGAGCACAGAGTAATCAAGCTGGAACAATGAAAGTATATAGCCCTCCGCTTATCCTTCAGAGACAGGATGGACCAAAAGTCAACCGACTTCTGTTGTAAGTATTTCCTCCTGTCTCAGGGATTTATAATACTAAAACTAAATTATCTTACTAGTTTCTATGCATTTTCATTTGTTTGCAAATAGAAATGGACACATTATATAATCAAAACATATTTATGTAATTTTATTTTCTGATACATGTCAGTACCATCAAATTGTTATGTTAGTAATTATAGAATGCTAAATGTTAACAACTCAGAACGCTTTTCCTAGTCTGCCATCTGACCTCATATGTCAAAATTGAAATCATTCTTTATTTACCAAACCCTATTCATGCTAGGTAAGGCTGATTGAAATGCATTTTTAAATTTTATTGTTTATATTTTGCTTGCTTCCAAAAAAACAAGTTTTTAAGCCAACATAAACTACTTGTTTGAATATATTTTTAAAAAACTTACTGATCTCATTATGAGACAATGCTTTGTATATCTTACTATATTTGAGAATAGCTCTTTTAGGAGAAACAGGTGTTTTGGAAATGGGGAAATTATTTCTGATATTCTTTCAGAGCTCTTGATGGTTATAATACTGGTCATCTGCACTGTAATTTTTTTCTGAAAAACAAGTATTTTCTGAGAAACATGAAATTATTGTAAATAGTCATATCCTAATTTGAAAAAAATAATTAGTTGATCAGAATTTTCCCATAGGTAGGAATGAGTGTACTTGTACTCTGAAAAAGTCACTAGGCGATTCTTTTAAAAAATGAAGAAACTAGTCAGTTGTAGACAGAACTCTAGGAAGAAGAGGCACATGCATTTCTAGAGTGAGAATTGGCAGTGATAGTTCTGAGAAAAACAGAGGCTGTGAATTTGGGAACTCTCCTCCTACAGAGATAGACATATGTCTCTACTTTAGAAGTCAAAACATGAAAGTCAGATTTATAGGCGTTCAATTTATTTATGCCACTAACGGCTGGTAAGGAGCCCTAGGTGACACATAGGAACTGGACTATTAGCCCAGAGAATGATGATTGGAACCCACCCAGAGGCACTGCAGAAGACAGGCCTGGTAATCTGCTTCTGAAAGGTCGCAGCCTTGAAAACCCTGTGGAACAGTTCTACTCTGCACGCTGGGAGTCGCCACGAGTCAGAATCGACTTGATGACCATTAACAACAACAGAGGTGTATAGGTCAGAGGTTTTCTGTTTTACTCATTCTTTTGGAAGTATGTTTATATGGACATCTCTTCAGTGAGCAGGCTAAAAATTAGGTAAGGTTTTCCAAAACTTTCTACCCTTGAAAACAAAAAAATACACTCAGTGGACTCTCCTACCATTGTTAGGAACTGCTTTGCCTGAATCTGTGAACTTGGAAAATCTCTCTGTTGCTGTGCTCTTACCTATGTCAGTAGATACTGCTGTCTTTTAAAGACGGAAAACTCTAGAAAATTATAACATAAGGAACAAACTTCTTAAGTCAGGATACCCTAGTTATAAATGCCATTATTAGTTCAATAATATGTTCAGATTCACTTCACTCAAACCTGGCTTTCTACCTGTGACTTAGAGAGTATTATTTTATGTGTGAAAGGCATTCTATATTGCTTAGAGAAGTAACTTTACTTGGAGATTTAAAAACAAAATAAAAAACTAAGAACTTGAATAAGAAATGAAATGCAGTCATAGAATAGCTGCGAAACAATTTACATATCATAATAATGTAAACCCTGAATATTAATTTAACCAGAAATGGCTATGCTCCTGTGGCTGTATTTGGAGAAGGTTGGGGGTGGTGAGGGAGTTGGGAGAGACATCTTCCTAGTAGAGAGTCACTAGACAATATCTAAAGTTTAAAAATAAGAAACAGTCAAAGAGTTGGTGGTAATTACCTGTAGGAAACAGGATAAGAAGATTGGGGCATTGAACTGCTGGTTTTTGTTACAAGCTTTAACAACTACGTACTTATTATTATTATTTAATTTTTTTTTAAAAAAAAAGGTGAACACAGAAATGTAAAAGATAACTTTTGTAAGACATAGTAACTTAGATCTTTCCACCAGAAATTTCTTGGTGCGACTAGTATGCTCCCAAGTTAAATACTTCCCCTTCTGTATTCAAATATATTCTGATTAGAGTAACACTTGTGTACCTTTTGCCTTCTGTGTCAAACTGATTGCTTAGAGTATTACATTTAAAATGGCCTTTATTTTTGATACATGTTGCATGCTTAAAATTTAATTTTTAATTGACTGTAAACCCCAGCTGAGTTTATTCATTTGATGCAGATTATTCAGAAAATAATAACTGAGCTTTTTTATCTAGTTTGTTATTAAAAAATCTTCTTCAGAATCCTACAGTACTGTGTCCTCATCCCTGCAGTGATATTGCTCTCTTAAAAACTGACAGCTAGTGGTTTATCAATGGTTAATGAAGTCAGTATAACATACTAAAAATTGGATTGTATCATTGGGTAGTTGGTATCTTAAACAACTGTTACCCATAATAAACACTACTATAGTTATCTTCTGTTTTTTTTTTTTTTTTTTCTCTTAGAGTCATTAGTAGATAGAGTGGTATGTACAGGAAGAGGGTATGTATTTTTGTGAGAAGGAGAGTTGATTTATTAGTCCAAATGGGCTTTTTCTTTTGTTTCATTGTCAGCTTAGGAAACATGAAAGCCAAAAAGCAAACCAAACCCACTGCCATCGAGTCGATTCCGACTCATAGCGACCCTCAATTGGGTCTCCTAGGCAGTAAATCATTACAGAAGTAGATTGCCCTGTCTTCCTTCTGCAGAGTGGCTGGTGTGTTTGAATCACCAACCTTCTGGTTAGCAGTCAGATGCCTTACGCATTGCGAAACATTAAAGGGGAGAGATTTTTGAAAAGACCAGCTAAAAATCTTTATTAATACTACTCAGAGGGACAGAAAGTATTACATTTTGTCGTTCAGCTCTGCCTCAAATTAGAGCCCAGCAGATTTTTAGCCAGTCCAAGGAAAGTTCTAATTTGAAATTTCCAAATCACAAATTATTATAGTTCACCTTTATTGTTGTCATGTACTAGGTGCTTTTTAAAGAATTTTTAAGGTTTTTCCTCATTTACTCTTCTCCACTGTGTGTGTGTGTGTGTGTGTGTGTACCAAAACCAAACCCACTGCCTCAAGTCAGGTCCGACTCATAGCAACACCTCCTTGGGTTTACGAGGCAGTATCTCTACGGAAGTAGCTTGCCTACTCTTCCTTCTGAGGAGTGGCTGGTGGGTTTGAACCGCCAACCTTCTGGTTAGTAGTCAAATGCCTTAGGCACTATGCCACCAGCAATCATAGTAATAAGGATAGATGTAACTTACTAGATATTGTATCATATTGCAAATATCAAAGCTTTAGGATATTGTCGCCATGCTAAACAAACAGATCTGGAAGTTAACAACCAAGTAACACATATAAAGGAGCTTAAATCAGGGCCATAAGTTATTCAATAAATGGTGCTGTGATGACTGACTAACCACTTGAAGGAGGGAAGAGGTTGATACCTATACATATCTAACATCCAAGATGCATTTCAGATAAATTAAGGTACTATATAAGTAAATAAATAAACCATACTTTAGAAGAAAGGATAGGTAATTGTATAATTTTGTTGTAGGGAAGGGCTATGCAAAAACGATAGGAAAGGCAGATCACATGGAATAATCAAAGAAATATAAACTGTTATGTGATACCACTCAGATTAACATAGATTAAAAATGATCACTGCAGTGTTGCTGAGGGAAAAAGTGGGCATTATTAAATACCACTGGGCTATTGGAGACTGTTAATTGGCACAACTATTCCTGTAGATAATTTGAAACATGTATTGTTATTGTTATGTGCTGTCGAGTCGGACCTGACTCATAGAGACCCCCGTTGGGTTTCCGAGTATCACTATGGAAGTAGGTTGCCCCATCTTCCTTCCAAGGAGTGGCTGGTGGGTCTGAACCGCCAGCTTTCTGGTTAGCAGTCAAGTGCCTTAGGCACTACGCTAGAGGTCATAAAAAATTTAAACCTTTTAATGTAGCAAATCTCTGCTTCAGTTACTGATCCTTAGGAAATAGTTGGAAACATGTTCAAAGATACATGGAGATGAATTTTATTGCAGTAATGGTAGTAGTATTAGGATAGCTTGTATCTTGCCATAAGAGACTGCTTAAACTCAGTCCACTAGAAATAGTGGAATATTACTTATTCATGAAAAATAAAGATGCAGAACTATATTTAATGATTAGAACAACTTTTACAATATAATTAGTGGAAGAGAAGAAAGCATATTTCAGACTAGTAGGGAAATAAGATTTCATTTTTATTTGTCTTTAATATTTATATGTGTATTTTAACATGAGAAAAGACCTGTAGCTATATATTACCCAAATATTAATTGTAGGTGCCTTTGGATATGAGATTTCAAATAATTCAAAGTTTACTTCTTATTTCAGATGATTAACAGTTTATTTCTTCTTAATTGTGTTTTTCTTCATTCAGCAAAATTTATTGAGTTGTTGCAAAGGCCAAGTATTGTGTTTGCTTTTAAATGATAATGTATTTGTGCAGTTAAAAATTGGTGTTATATTTTAGGAAGGAAATGACAATTTAGAAATGTTTTCATTAAATTATTTAAAGAACATGATTCTTAAAGTGTTGTGTTCAGTTATTTGGAAAATTCATTCTCTTTCAGCACTTTTTTCGTGAAAAGTACAAAATAAAGTGAGGTATTAGTGTAAATGTGCCCAAGCATTCAGCCTGAATGACCATAGTAACAGTATATTCATTTTATAAAACTGTTATTTGTAAGATAGCTTTTCTTCACGTGAGGATAGATGTGGATTAAATGCTCTACAATTTGTATTTGAACCAGAAATAAGCTTCACATGTTCATTGTGCAAGGAATAGCTTTTTAATGATTTCACTATAATGGTGTTCTCTCCCCCCCCCCCCCCCAATTTCAGGCAACTGCAAGAGCAGCAACGACAAAAGGAGCTGGAGCGGGAAAGACTGGAGCGGGAAAGAATGGAGAGGGAGAGGTTGGAGAGAGAGAGGTTGGAGAGAGAGAGGCTGGAGAGGGAGCGACTAGAACAAGAGCAGCTGGAAAGAGAAAGACAAGAAAGGGAACGGCAGGAACGCCTGGAGCGGGAGAGGCAAGAAAGGCAAGAACGGGAGAGACTTGAGAGACTTGAACGGGAAAGGCAAGAAAGAGAGCGACAAGAACAGTTAGAAAGGGAACAGTTGGAATGGGAAAGAGAGAGAAGGATATCAAATGCTGGTAAGAAATTTACATACTATTCTATGTTCTTGATAGAGCTGAGCTTAGATGATGTTTTATGTGGTCACATAGTAGACTCCTTCAAATTTGAGATGCTTGGGATTAAGCAATACCAGTTGGAATTACGAAAAATAAGCAGCAATTACTATTGTAGCATTTTCTTTTTATTTTTTTCTGTGTCACTTTTATTGCTTAGAGATTTAGAGAAGGCTCTTGGAATTTTTTATTCTGGCATTCTAATTCCTCTAACACCCTATAAATTGGCTATAAAGTATAAATGTGTTTTTATGGGAAATTTTAAAAATTGGATGAACTTAGAATGTATTTCCCTCGTAAGACTGCTTAACTCTTCTCGAATACTGTAGTATATTACCTCCCTGCAAGAAATTTGCTTGATGGTATTCTAAAGTTTATGAAGGCAAAATTAAAACAGGAGAGGAAAAACATCCTGTCTAAAACTAAGTAGTTACTTAAATGCAAGTATTTCCTGATACTGTGAAAATTACTCTAAATCTGATATAATTTATTGGAAATCTTGAGACTTAAAATATAGCTGAAAGTTTAAGGAATTTTAACATTCTTTAAAATTAACATTCATTGTAGGATTTAGGAATATATATATATATATATATTTAATTCCATATGGCCTATATCAGAAGTCTCAATGTACATTGATTAAATATTGGTCTTTTTTGTTGTTTGAGTTAATTCATTTGTTTTTAACTGCTTAATTATTTTCTGGGGTTACAGCCAACAAAATAAAACGTTTTTACAAGTAAGCTTTGAATGAGGGTCTGAGCTTTTTATAAATGTTTTGCCAATTTCATTATTTGTTACTTAAAAAAAAAAAAACTTCTGTTTATAGTTCTAGTCATACAATTTGAATGTCCTTTTAGTGGACTAAATGATGAAAATTAAGATCTTTAAACTGTTTTCTCATACAGGGTAAATCAGTTTAATTAATTCACTTATTGACTAAGATTGTCTAGATCTCAAATGTATTTATAAGTTAAAGTATTTTGGGGTAAAAATAATTATTTGCACATGAACCTAATTCTCTGGTACTAACTATAGTCTACATTGATACATTTTGTCTGAATGCTGGTTTTGTGGCTTCACTAGCTCCCTTTTTCTCTCTCCTTTTTTATCCTGTCTTTTGCTGCTGCTTTCTACCTTCTGTCCAGCTTCATCTTCAGACAGCTCCCTGTATAATGCTCCACTTCCTGAGTATTCCAGTTGCCAGCCTCCTTCAGCACCTCCTCCATCATACGCTAACGTCATCTCTGCTCCAGTATCAGATGCCACTCCTGATTACGCTGTAGTGACTGCTTTGCCACCTCCTTCCACACCCCCTACACCACCACTTCGACACTCAGCGACACGTTTTGCAACATCTTTAGGCTCAGCCTTCCACCCTGTTCTTCCCCATTATGCTACAGTTCCTCGTCCTCCGAACAAAAACTCTAGACCTTCTTCTCCTGTGAACGCCCCCTCTTCTCAGCCTCCAACTACGAAGCCCTGTGCCTGGCCTACTTCCAATTTTTCACCCCTCCCTCCATCTCCTCCAGTAATGATTAGCAGTCCCCCAGGCAAAGCTACTGGTCCAAGGCCTGTCCTCCCTGTGTGTGTTTCTTCTCCTGTGCCCCAAATGCCTCCATCACCAACAGCACCCAATGGACTGCTTGACTCTGTAATATATCCAGTGTCTCCACCGCCTACCTCAGGGCCAGCAGCTCCACCGCCGCCGCCTCCACCTCCACTGCCTTCCCTTGCATCACTCTTACACTGTGGCTCTCAAGTGTCTCCTCCTCCAAGCGCCCCTATTGCCTCAACTCCCTCATCCAAGCCTAGTGTTCTCCCTTCTCCCTCTGCAGCTGCCCCTGCCTCTGTTGAGAGTCCTCTAAACTCTGTGCTGGGAGACTCCTCTGCTTCTGAGCCAGGCTTGCAGGCAGCCTCTCAGCCGGCCGAGACTCCAGCCCAACAGGGTAAGGCTTTCGTTATTGCTACTAACAACTAATCACTTAAATATTACATGTATCAACAGATTTAATTGCCTAGAGGAATGGATAAGGTAGTTTTGATAGATGACTGTCTTCATGCCACAGTGCCATATTTTTTAATTACAAAAACAAAAAACTAAAGTAGAAAATAAATTTTTTTTCCTCTTGGTTTAGTTGCAGCTGGAGGATCATTATGTGAAATTGCCATATTGAACTAGGTTATGGTGTCTTCTGCATTTGAAGATGTTTTCCAATCCATGTATGTTTCTTTTAAATCTCACTAGGTAGGCTTTAGGAGCTCTGGTAGCATAGTGCCTAAGGCACTTGACTGCTAACCAGAAGGCTGGCAGTTCAAACCCACCAGCCACTCCTCAGATGGAAGGTTGGGCAATCTACTTCCCTAGAGATACTGCCTCGGCAACCCAAGGAGGGGTCGCTATGAGTCGGGGCTGACTCGACAGCACGTAACAACAACAACAACAACAACAGGAATGCTTGACGTGAATACACATTGGACTACTACTACTACTACTACTACTGGGAAAGATAGAGCTGTATTTAGTACCCAACTGTAGTCATTACATAGATCATCTTAGAGTTTCATGTGGAATAATTTTGATCTTGGGCCCCGTTCTGTTTTGGCCTCTCCCATATTGGATTTCCTGGGACGGACAGATACCACCCTAAATCCCATGGAGCAGCCTGACTTTCGTTGCAGGAGTGAAGCAGCTGGCAGCCTTTGTATATTCCACAGAGGGTTCCACAGTCCAAAATTAGAAGAAATAGTGGGCTCAAGAGAAGGAGTTGAGAGAAAATAGTATCCTCTAAGTTACCCCTCCCCTGTCACACCTTACTTTCAGAGTAACAGGGAAGGGAAAATATTCTAAGTATGGATTATGTTTTAGTAGAGAGGACCTGATTTTGTAAGTAAATAATTATTTTTTAAAAATAGGATTTAGGGAGAATTATAGGGAGGATTCTGACAACAGATTTGCACTCAAAAAGGAACAGTGTTATAGCCTGGATTTGAACATGTCTCTTTCAAAAATTCTTAATTCCTAACTCGACGGCACATAACAACAACAACAATAACAAGGCATGTTATTGCTTTGTCTATATCTTGTGTTATGGACTTAATGAATTTGCTTAAAAGTTGAGTCAAAACTCACTGTAATATGTGCCATTTAGTGTTACTGTGACAGGAATGCTGTGAGAGGCACAGTCACCCTGGCAGGGTCAAAACATCTACCTGCTGTATCCTTAAAACGCTAATAATCTGTGGAAAATTGACAGCCCATTATTCTGTCTATATTCTTCTTTGAGTAAGTGATGTCTTCAGTTTGTGCAATTGCTCAGTTAGCAATTTCGAAAAATGTACCACTCAATGTGCAAATAGCATTTTATTTGTCCCAAAATGTCCTCTTTGAAGCCATAAGGAAGGGGAACCTACTAATTCAGTATTCCGACGTTAAATAAGTTATTGTTTTCACTCCCTTTGTGATTTTACAGGATCTGAACATTTCTCTTCATACCCTCATCTCCTAAGCTGAAAATAAAATACAAAAAGTCTACAATCAAATGCTATATCATTTAATTATTTCTGAGAGTTATTTTGCAGTTTTACTTTGTACAATAGATGCCTTGCTGCAGTGATTCTCGACCCTAACTGCACATTGAATGAGAGATATTTTTAAAATACTGAAGTGTGGGACCCATCCCTTTTTTATGTTCTCAACCTAGAATTTAAGGTGTACGTGGATTATTTGGTTCTGTTAGTTCAAGTATACCTGCTGCCACCATGTACATTAGTTTCTTTTTTTGAGGGGGATGCTTACCTTCCTTCCCAATTTTGTAAGGCTCTACTTTGTTTATTTACTAAATCTCCATGAACAAAAAAACCTTAGGATTTGTTATGCAATTCTATTAATAAAACTCTAAATGTTAAAGTTGGGAGCTCTGGTAGCATAGAGGCTAAGACACTTGCCTGCTAACCAGACGGCTGGCGGTTCAAACCCACCAGCCACTCCTCGGAAGGAAGGTTGGGCAATCCTACTTCCGTAGTGATACTGCCTCGGAAACCCAAGGAGGGGTCGCTATGAGTCGGGGCCGACTCGACAGCACATAACAACAACAACAACAATGTTAAAGTTAAGTAGTTGTGCACTTTGGCTTTACCTTTGAGTAGCTTTTTTAATATTGATCTAGACTTTAAATATTATATCAAACTCATTAGTAAATAGTAAAAGTTTGAGTCATTTTGATTTATCCTGATAATCTTACATCCCTTTCTACATAAAACAATACCACTTAGCTGTATTGTTGATGGTCTTATTTAATATTTCTTTCTCTCAGGCATTGTCTTGGGACCACCTGCACCTCCACCCCCTCCACCACTCCCACCAGGTCCTGCCCAGGCTTTGGCAGCACTCCCTCCTCCCCCAGGACCCCCACCACCACCTCCACTTCCATCCTCTGGGCCTCCACTTCCACCCCCTCCACCCCCTCTTCCTAATCAAGTACCCCCTCCTCCCCCACCACCCCCTGCTCCACCCCTCCCTGCATCCGGATTTTTTGTGGGATCCATGTCAGAAGACAATCGCCCTTTAACTGGACTTGCAGCTGCAATTGCTGGAGCAAAACTTAGGAAAGTGTCACGGGTAAATACATTTCTGAATTCTTGTATTTCTTGTGTATGTATGTCTTATTCTTTCTAAATATCTAAAGTAATGGATTTGTTGTATTCTAATTTTATGAACGCTGTGTTACTAACTTCATTGATACTTTTAAATGTTGAAATAACTTTTTAAAAAGTTGCAAGAATAGAGAAGTCTTGTAAACCTATCACCCGGATTTACCAGTTAACATTTTACTATATATGATTTATTATTCTCTTTCTCTTTGTATGTTTATTTCTACACACACACACACACACTTTTTTCTGAATTATTTGCAAGTCAGAGATATCCTGCCCCTGTCCCCCTAAATAGTAGGCATTTTATAAGAACAATGACAGTCATTGACATAACCACAATGTAATTGTCAAAACTAGAAAATTTAACATTGATAGAATACTAAACTCTATAGACCTTTTGCAAATTTCATCTACTGGCCAATAATGTCTTCCGTTGCTTTTCCTTTCTAGTCCAGGATTACTCATTACATTCAGTTATCAAGTCTCTTTGATGTATAACAATTCCTCAATCTTTCTTTTGTGATACATTTTTGAAAACTATAAGATAATTAATTATTCTCTAGTTCATCCCTCAGTTTGGGTTTGTCTCATGTTTTGTAAAGCTTAGATTCAGGTTATGCTTTTTTTTGGGGGGGGGGGATGGGTCACGAATATCACTGAAGTGTAGCACATAATATTATTCCATTATGGTGATATTAACTTTGTTTGATAAAGCTCCCATGAATATATGAAGTTAATACTCTTCACGTTCCATTGGTTCTTGAGGAGAAAAAAAAAACGACAGATTTTTAATTGACATAAATATTGATACATCCTTCTGTTTCAAATGTCAAATGTTAGTAAATATAATTGTCTTATATAAAAATTTATTAAGTATGTATATTCTCATTAAGATGGAGGATGCGTCTTTCCCAAGCGGAGGGAATACCATGGGTGTGAATTCTTCCTCATCTAAAACAGAAACGGGTCGTGGCAATGGACCCCTTCCTTTAGGGGGTAGTGGTTTAATGGAAGAAATGAGTGCCCTGCTGGCCAGGAGGTGAGTGAGAAATTTGATTATGACGAACATGTCCAGGATTGAGAAGGTTTTGTTTGTTTTGTTCCAGATATAATTTAACTAGATGAAGTTCTTCCCTCTTGGAGGAAGAGTAGTTTTTATATTAAGAGTTAGATGAAGTTTTTTAAATCTGGTTTGCCTTTTTTTCTAGGAGAAGGATTGCTGAAAAGGGATCAACAGTAGAAACAGAACAAAAAGAAGACAAAAATGTAAGTTAAAAAGAGGCTGCCATACCCTGTAAAATGGAAGCACAGGTTATTCAGGAAGTTGTGTGAAAGATTATTTAGTTTGAACACAATAAATTTGAACTTAAATTTGTTTAGTTTTAACTTCTCATCTATTAAAAATAACTTCTTTTGAGTGGTATGTATACATTTTTAATGGCATTCCTTTTCCTTGGACTTGAAATGAGAGATCAGACTATATAAATCAGCAGTTTCCAAATGTTTCCCCTAAGACTCCTGTGGTTAATAGATGTGACCCTAAGGGCGTAACCTTCATACCCTCTTACCCACTTCAGCTGGGGAAGCTTGGCTTTATCTTTTCTAGATGTTAGTGTCTAACAAATAAAATGGTTATTTTGTGTGTTGTATTTGGCCCTGTTTGGTGGCTTTCCTCAAACTTATCGATTACGTTGGCCTCATGGCATTAGCTAATACAAGTTCTCAGTAAGAAGAACTTAGGAAGAAAGAAGCTGTGTGGGTGAGGGTGGAAGTAGAGGGAAGTGATCAGAAAGTAAAAGAAGAAAACTGGAATGGAAGGGAGGAAAAATAGAAGGGAAAAAGTGGGAAGTGCCACAAAGAATATTGGAGATGGGACATAAAACACGAAGTGTATGTATATATAGGAACAGGTTTCCAGTGGATGTGATTTTATTGTCTATTTCCTTATATTTAGGAAGATTCAGAGCCTGTAACTTCTAAGGCTTCTACAAGTACACCTGGTAAGTTAAGAGAAATATTTTAATGTTTATAAACTTCCACTAGATTTTAATCCTTTCCAGTTAAAATTTCCCTGCTTTCCCCTGTTTGGACCAAGTGACTGCTACTTCACTTAAAGTTCTTTGTTCATACTGTATAAGTATTGCCTTTTTCTCCTGTCCTTTGTGATCCTAGAAGTGACTGTTCCTTTCTTCTTGAGATCCAATTAAATCCAGAGTTTTTTCTACTGATTCTTTCTCTCAAAATCATCATTTTTATATATTCTGTGTATTATCATCAATGATTTGAGGTTACTCGCTGAAACAAGAAAAGAATGCATTATTAGGTGAAAAAGAACTTTTAATCCTTGATTATTAAATGAAAATAAAGATTAAGTGGATATAAGTCTACTTCAAAACATTCTCAAAAATGACAAGCTGGTCATTTTAACCATGCATTTAGGTTAGATTGCTCACCATGGAAGTAGTTTTCTAATTTATAAGCTAAAAGGTATTGCCAAGTTTTGAAAAACATTCTTGAATTTAGAGAAATTTCTGACATTGAGAACTCTTGAGCACAAACTATACTACTTAGAATATTAACAAAATAAACTTCACTCAAGGTACTTAATGAGTACTTTGTCAATGATGAAAAGATGAAATTGGTACAGTTTTACATGTCATTTTTTGATACTTAACTAGAAGACTAGGAGCTATACTATCTTATCACCTCCTTACTTATTTTGGAATGAAGTGACATAAATAAATTAGAATTAATTCCTAGAATGGTCCTAGGAAATTATTACAGAGAAATGTCTATATCAAGTCTTTACATTTTAATTTGGGCACTACCAGATACCTCTAGAATTTAACTTTTTAGATAAATACACTTTTAGAAAACAAACTTTTTGTATGTGTGTGACTGTATATCCCATTTGCACATACAAGAATCCCTCATTTTCATTATTGAGTAATGCTGTTCAGTAGCCTGATAGCTAGATTAGAATGTACATTGTGGTTTTATGAACTATTTTTCCTTGGCTCACCTTGATTTCCCTCTGAATAGTACTCAAGTCAGCTTACACTATCTTCATTGAAAATTTGCTGTGGTTTATGACCCACTTAATTAACTTTCTTTTTCTTCCTAGAAGTCACAATTAGTTACGTATGTTATTATTAGAACTATAGCTATTTTAGAACTGAAGAACACCTTAGGGTCACAGAATCTTTTTAGAATTTGATGAAAAATATGGACCCTCTCCCCAGGGGAGAGAAATTGTAGTTTTAATACAGATTTAGTTACACTTTTAAAATATTCGTGAACTTCCTGAGGGTTATCCATGGACCTCAAATTAACAATCCCTTATGTAGCATATATTCCTCTATTTAAAATATGTCAGAAGGAAGGTTGGGCAATCTAATTTCATAGTGATACCACCTCAGAAACCCAGGGAGGGGTTGCTATGAGTTGGGTCCGACTCGATGGCACATAACAACAACAACATTTAAAACATGACAAAGTAAAGCATGGATTGCGTGTGCATGTGTATGTGTGTACATGCATAAAATCGAGGATGCGTACACAAGAGCTAGGGCCTTCTTTTTTCACTTGTTTTGTTTTAATTGGCATTGCATCAGACACCTGACAGGCCAAAGAGAAGTTTGACCACTGAAAGCTTGGAAAATGGTGAATACACGGTGAAAGTTAGTCTTTCACAAACATGCATCAAATAATACTAAATAAAATTTTAAAGAAGGAGGAGATCATACAGTTTGGAGTAATTTGAGTCATCTTAGTAGAGAAAAATGACATTTAACTGCCTCAAAAGGTTATTAATTTAGCAGAAAGGAGGAGGAGTAAGCAATGATAGGAGTTGTAGGTAAGCAAGAGGAGATTAGAAAATAGTAAGTGGACTCACCAGGCTAGAATAGAGAATTGTTTTTGAGGAGTATTGGAAAATAAGGTTAGGAAAGCCAGTTAGAATATCGAAATGTTGGGAAGCTTTTATGGAAAGCTGAGGAGTTTAAACTTTATCCCGCAAGTTTTTAATTGGCATTTAATCAACCAAAACTGTTTTAGGAACATTAACAGGCTGTTCTCAGCAGCATGGCATGAAAATCAGAGAGGGCTGAGGTTGGAAAAGCCATTTAGAAGCTAAGTCATAGTGCATTTAAAGATCCATTATGTTCCCAAAGACTCCCTACCCCCGTAAGCAAACCCAACTCTGCCCTTCCTGACATAGAGGTCCCTTAGAGAGAACATGACCTCACTGCCTCTGCTCCTGCAGAGCTCATATGAGCCACTCTTCCTCAAAACCAGATGCACCATTAAAAATGACTCTGGTTTGGCTGATTGAGAAAGGACCTTGGCATTAGTTAGATCTTATCTTTTGGAATTACTTCCTCATTTTGCACCTATCTCCTTTTTGACAGTGTCCTGATGACTTTTCCCTTGCATCTCTAGTTGTCCTGTTTCATTCAGAGCATCTTCCTTTTTACCTCCTGTAGCTGGCATCCACTGGGTATGTTTTGACTACCTGGCCCTATTCATGTGATTATTTAATGTTTCCTGTCCAATACTGGAACCTGCTACTATTGTGGTGGTTGTTCAGAGAATGTGTTAATATTGGAAGACAAAAGAAGGAATAAAAAAGTTTAATTAAAAAGAAATGAACTGATTGAGGGAGGAACAAAGCAAGATCACACCTACTACATGCCTGGATGTGACAAATATCCAGAATGAAAGCAATGTTTCATGAGAGTTTGAGTTTAGTCTTGGATCTGTTAGTTTGAAGAGAGAAGAAGCTACTGAATGAGGATGTGCAGAAGCCAATTGAGGAGATTACACTGGAATTTAGAGCAAAGTTTTGTAGTTCAGACCCTTTCCAATGAGGTCATGACTCCTACATAGATGAATGTTCTCTTCCACAACAAGATTTCACTCCTGACTTTACCCAGTCATCTTGTGAGGCCAGTGAGACGACCTAAATTGGTAAAACAATTCAAAGCACTTAGTAGACTGCTGACCAGTGAGTCACTACATAGTGTCTTTGGTAACGAGAGCTGGTTGTTGTCGTAATGATTGTTAGCTGCTGTTGAGTCAGTCTGTCTTGTGGCGACCCCATGTGTTACAGAGTACAACTGTTCATAGGATTTTCTTGGCTATAGCGTTTATGAGAGCAGATCATGAGGACTTTCCTCCATGGACTCTCTGGATGAGTTGAAACCACTAACTTTTGGGATTGCGGCTGATTGCAAACTGCTTGTGCCACGCAGGCTCCTAATAGGAGCTTGTTGTTGTTTTGTGCCGTCCAGTCAGACAGAACTCATAGTGACCCCTCCTTGGGTTTCCGAGGTGGTATCACTATGGAAGTAGATTGCCCAGCCTTCCTTCCGAGGAGTGGCTGGTGGATTTGAACTGACAGCCTTCTGGTTAGCAATCAAGTGCCTTAGGCACTATGCCATCAGAGCTCCTTAATAGGTGCTTATAGAGTGAGTTTAATTTAATGGAATTGTGTGGTAAGTCCCAAGAATTGGTGGTTTGAGAACAGACAAGTATATAATAGGGTTCCATGATTCTGAATTTTTTAAAATCATTTTAATTTTTCTCCAAGAGGACTGTTTGAATTTAGACTAAATATTGAAGTACATGAACACATTAAAGATAAAATTTTTAAACTATATTAATTTAAAATTATTAAGTTTATACTATTGCATTCTAATTAGTTTATCTACCTTGACTTTATGCTATCATTATTAGAGAAACCCCTCAACATCTGATTTATAGAATTACAGTATTTTACATTAAATAATCTGAGTTTTTCTTGGGGAAACTTGTCACACTTTTTTGCTTATTGATTTTTTTTTTTTTTCACTTTAAGGTCTGAAATTCAACAGATTAGAATCCTTAAGGGTTATAATTGAAATTTAGATTTTAAATTTGAAATTTTTTATTTATATTACTACATAAGCATGTTGGCATTTAGTTACTTATTTTATAACA
The DNA here is from genome assembly GCF_000298275.1 of Orycteropus afer afer. Classification (NCBI taxonomy): domain Eukaryota; kingdom Metazoa; phylum Chordata; class Mammalia; order Tubulidentata; family Orycteropodidae; genus Orycteropus; species Orycteropus afer. The sequence goes on along the minus strand of NW_006921626.1, from coordinate 12,612,934 downwards.
ACTCTGAATGTATATATGGTATTTAATAACTTGTGTCCTATGTTTTTAAAGAACCAACAAGAAAACCTTGGGAAAGAACAAATACAATGAATGGCAGCAAGTCACCTGTTATCTCCAGGTAACATTTTTTTCCCTAAGTTTCATATTACATTTGTATGTAATAAGAATTAATACATTTTTTATTTAGAAAGTTTCAAATTATAGATTTAGAAATTATACAGAGGAACAAATAAAATACAATTCCACTGTTACTGGGCAACCAGAGTCTCATTTTTTTATTTATATATATATATATATATATATATACACACACACACACACACACCCATGTATATATATGTGTGTGTATATACGTATATATGTGTGTGTATATGTATTTATATACATGTATATAAAATTTTTATTGTGGCAAATATGTATAAGAAAATATTTAAACCATTTTTACATATACATTTCAGTGACGGTTACATCACCATACTGTGCAACCATCACCACTATCTGTTTCCAAATATTTTCATCACCCTTTAAAAAAATTCTGGGCTCTTTAAGCAATTTTTTCCCCCCAGTCCCATTATATTTTTACTCGTGACTGTCTGATAAGTAGAACTGTATCCTTATTAGTCAGATTGTTAGAAATTTTAAAATAGTTTTTATTTCTTCCAATTTCTTTACTTTGAGATATTTAAAACTACAAAAAAAGGTAAAGAAATAGTAGTGTACACCCTTTGCTTTTTTTCACCAGTTCTTACCATTTAACTACGTTTGCTTTCTTTTTGTCTCTGTCTCTCTCTCTCTCTATATATACAAAAACATACACTTTTTTCTTTTTTTTCCTCTGAACAATTTGACAAAAAGTTACATATGCTGCTTTATCCTAGCACTTACGCATTTATCCTAAGAACCAGGACATTCTCCTGTGTAATAATACCATTATCACTCTGAAGAAATTTAAAATTGAACAATAATATTACATAATATAGTCTATGGGAGCTCTGGTGGCGTAGTGCCTAAGGCATTTGACTGCTAACAAAAATGCAGGCTTTTCAAACCCACCAGCCACTCTTTGGAAAGAAGCTTGGTCAGTCTACTTTAGTAGTGATAGTGCCTCAGAAACCCAAGGGAGGGGTCACTATGAGTCAGATCCAACTCGACAGCAGGGAATTTGTTTTTTTGGTAATATAGTATGTTTTTAGATTTCCCCAGTAGTCTCAATAAATTCCTAGCTATTTTTTAAATACAATTTTTGGAAGAAAGCAGCTAGAAAGAAAAGACTAGTATTTTGGCAAAAGCTAAACAAAACCTAAAAATTTGAATTTGTCAGATTTATTTCTCTATCTCAGTTGAAACTTTCTAATCATAATGAAGTTAGCAAAGATAGTGCTTAGAAACAAGACTGGTTAACACATATGCTTCTTTGCGTGGGCATGTGGACATGGCCAAGCAAATTCAGCATTCCTTAGCTAGGCATACTGTGTTGGGACTAAATTTGTATCACAGGTTAAGACTCATATTTTCCCAGGAAAAAATGTGTGTTTAGAACCTAAAAAAAATTTTGACTTTCCTTAACTTTATTTTTGCCTCATAAAAACCTAACTTGATGCTAATCGTAGAAACCTAATAAGGAAAAGTAAAAGGATAAACCCCATGTTCTCACAAATCTGTTCTGTGTTATCTTGGACTTAAACCTGGGTTTGGATTTTGTGTGGTTCTTTCTGTTAGGAAAGATTTGGTGATGACATATTAAGCTCCACAAAGAAACTAGATCTTTCTGAATGCTTTTAGTTTCTAACAGATTGAAAGATGAATATTTGATTTTAGAAAAAAATAGGGGGATTGCTAGTCGGAATATTGCACATTCCTATTTCTCACTAATAGAAGTGGCCTTGTAACACACTGTAGAGACTTGATTTATGAAGTACCTATCCGGGAACAGACTGTGATGGGCGATTTGTCCTTTGAAGATGTAAATTGTGGCAGGGAAGAATCTTTCTCCAGTCTGCCACTATTCTTCATCCCCAACCCAGCAATAGGAATTCCATAGTGAAATTTCTAAAGGTAAACCTGATGGCAAAAGCCTTTCTTAGAAAGGACATGAAAGTGGTTTTCCAAGTAGAATATATTCCTTGATATTTTGGGGCCCATTTAGTGAAGGCAGAAGTATTCTTGGAAAGATTTTCCAGCCTTCCAAAAGAAGTTCAATAAGTATTTTAGATTTTCCAGCCTTCCAGAAGAAGTTCAATAAGTATTTTAAATTTTAAAGGTCACCATTTTGAAAATAATATTTTACGTAGTTTAACCTTGATTCTTGTTATCTAGTAATGCATTGGAATCATGTTCTGACATGATAGATGTTTTTGCCTCCTTTCCCAAAGTAGAAATTCTTTCCAGATTACTTTTTGACCATTCACATACTTTTTGATAGATTTGATCCAGCCACTCATAATGTTTGCCAGTGCTATATATGTCACTGAAAGCAGTCTTAGACCATTAATAAAACAAATATGCTTAAAAAACTAAGAACTATATTGCTTTTCTTCCTAAGTTATCTCCCATGTTCCCTCTGAAAATACATACCTCTGAAAGAAGGTATATTGGCCATTTATTTTATGCTTTTGTTTAAAAGTGTGCCTCGTCCTTGCACTGGGTAAAAGTGCTCATTTCCTCTCCTGAATCTTTATGTCAAAATTACATTAGTGGTAAGATGGATTAATGTCCCGGAATATATGTGATATTGCATTATGCTATATTTATTAGGTAAAGATGTCAGATAGTAGAATAAATGCAAGAATATTGTAGTTAAAAATGTTTTAAACTATTTTTCTAATGTAACATACTGGAAAGTTTATGAATTCTTTCCATTTTATTACGACCTTACATATAGATCTTGTATCCAAGACGGAAAAAAAAGTTCTGTTCATACCTGTTAAGAGTTAATTTTGTATACTTCCAGTACCAGTGATTCTGATTGGTGTTTTCAATTTTAGTCTGTAGCATCGTATTCACTCTACCAGAAATGTCTTTGAATGTGTTTTGTACTTGTTAAATCTTGGTGGTAGGTAGGTTTTAACTGTGCCCACAGCCTGTAAAAGTAACCACTGCATTATGATCTTCTTAACTATTCCTACATAACTAGAATTAGTCTCAAAGTAGCATTTTTTATTTTAATTTGTTTTTTTAATGATTATTTTAAGGTTAATAGACTCCTTTAATTCTTTTGTTTGCTATAACTAAGAAGCCTATAAAACAGTAACGTAGAATTATTTTTAGAAGTTCTATTGTATACCCCTTTAAATGGTTTTTCCCCTTCATAGACGGGATTCTCCAAGGAAAAATCAGATTGTTTTTGACAACAGGTCCTATGATTCATTACACAGGTATCATCCTGCTGTGACTTTGTGATTTGAGACTTTTCAATAACATGTTTAGGATAGGGCTGAGCTTTTTCTACATGGATTGGTAATCACCACAAGGGAGAGATTTTAAAAGACTGAATCTTTCATTCTTAGCTTTTAGAAGGCTTTAAAAAAAATCCTAAGGGTTTCTAACTTTAATTAGAAAAATGGCAGTGTCCATTGTCTTGCAATCACGTGATGTTTAATTAGGTTTAATTAGGAGACATAAATGGTAAACATATCAGAAATACTAGGATGGGAACATATGGCATATATTATTATCTACACTGTAGTTTTAGTTTAGTTTTTTTTTTTTTTTCCTTAAGTGTTCTTTTTATGATTAAAAGTATGGGACTGGGCTTTTAAAACAGGATAGAAAATCCTGTTATTAGAACACAGGACAATGTAACCATAATTGACTAATTTATTTTTTTCAGGAAAATCTGCTTTTTACATAGTTTATAATAAATTGAGTATCCTTAACAACTGAACATCTAACATCCTGAGTCTAAATCAGCAGATTATTTGTTTTCTGTAATAAGCCCTATTATACTTTTCCCCCCATTAAAAACTTTAAGATATGAACCATGTATTTCTTTTTTTTAATTAAGAAGTGGCAATTTAAAAGATCATCAAATGCTTAAGATATTTTTAGAATTAATTTGGCAGAGTAGGACTTAGCTATCATAGCACATTTATTTTATAGGAAGGCATCAAGAGGTAGCACTCTCATTATAAAGTAATAAAAGCCTCTGAGAAACCCTCATATTTTGTCATCAGTTACAGTGAAAACTCATAGGTTAGATGTAACAAATACTACCTCCACATTATTAATGCACCTATGTTTTAAAATACTGTGCCTACTGGGGGCATGAATTAAATAATATAGGAAAGGAGGTACCCAGGGAAGTGATTGGAGAGTTTTATCATCAGACTATGTGGCATGTTCTTATTTACCAAAATTGTTTTCATGCCATCAGTATTTAAAACATTTGATAAGTTTATTTTGCTAGCAACTTAAGTTTCCATAAAATATTTATTGTAGTAGTTAAAGATAGTTTTTCTTGCTTTTTTAGAGATGGTTTAATTGTTCTGATCAAAAGACTTAGAAACTTTGCTAAAGTATAGAGTAAAAAGTAGCTTTTAACAATGAGATTCTCTGTAGTAAATTTTCTCAATTATCTTGCTGCTTTCACGCACAGTGCCCCTTGGGATAATGTTGATAAACCTTAAAAAAAAAAAAAAAAAAAAAAGTGGTGATTACGTCTTTCCTTCAGTATGAAAAGTTCCCCCCTTTAGCTAATTATCATGGTGATGGTGGTGGTGATGGATTGCATGTTGGCATGAATTAAAATTTTTAAAATTGCATGTTTCCACAATTGTTTATTATATATAACAACAGTAAGTTTTGCATTGTTCAGTAAATATGGATTTATTACTAATACAGTGCCAGGTTAAGTAGCCAACCATAATTGCTCATTTGAATTTGTGTTAGAGATACTCTTTATATAACTTGGGAGGAAATAATAGTTACCTACTTCAATGTGAAAAGTAAAAGACAGCAAAATAATTAGTAATCCTTTAATTCTGGAAAGCAGAGTAGATGGCCTGGCTATATGAAATCCACAGTATGTCAGTCTTCAAAAATATTTCCAGACAGAGAGCTGTGACTTATGTACTGTGAGTCTTACTAAATCTTAGGTGCCTGTAGAATTAAGTAGTCTCGACAAAGAAAGAAAGATGTGTCTTCATGAGAGGGTAAGAATTGTGTCGTAGAGATCTTTTATTCCCCACAGTGCCTAGCCCAATGCTTATTGGATGAAGTGTTTTGAAAGTTACTATTTTCCTTATATATGCATATAAGCAGATAACTAAGAAAGTGAAAGTGGTTGACTTGCTTGATAACAACCTTTTAAGTAGTAATATATTTTGATAATAAAGTAAATTAACTCAGTATTTCATCTTCACACACAGTTTTTAGGGGTTTGAAGTATATAACATGTTCTATAAGAATTATGAAATTACCATTATAACTGGAAAAGTTATCACACCTATGGAGTCTTGGTTCAAATATCTAGTATTGCCTGGTGCTTTGCAAAATTGGAAATATGTGATTTGACTAATAGTTTCAGTTTACATTGATTTCTGGATCTTAAGGAATAGCCATTAAATTATAGTCTATGCTAAACCAAAAAAATGAAGTATTGCCCAATGAAAACATTAGTTTCTTCACTGAGGATTTTATTGCCAGAATTGGAGAGGGAGTCATGAATAATTTATTTGGTATTGAAACTTTTGCTTAAAATATACCTAATCTGTAAGACTTATTTCTTCATATTAAATTTTAATAGAATTGAACTAAATTGAAATTTTTAATAGAATTGAACTGAACTATCAAGTCTGTCAGAACCTGCTTCTGTCTGGCATTTCCTTTTTTCGCGAAATAAGTTTATGAATGTAGTTAGCCTGGGAACATGTGATTTCTCATAAGGTCTCCATAAAACTTTATAAGGAAATAGATTGCCAATGGGATCTGAGTATACTTCTAACTAAATTATTTTTCCAAACTTCTTGTTTATTTAAATGCTTGAAATGGAACAAAGAAATCATGCTTCCTAAAATGTTTTATTTTTGTCTTTTTCTCAAACTCAGCCATACGATTTCTGAACTGATTCATATTACTGTAAAATATTGAAGTCTGTATGTTTTCCCTTCTGTTGGTTTGCCGGGTACTTATTAGATAATATGAAATTTCAAAAGACGGAAGAAAACAAAATTGTGTTACTTGGACCTCGGTTGTTCCAGCTGGCCTTTCCATGTGTCTTGGTCACCATGCCACACACACTGGTCACCTGCCACATACCAAGAGAATGTTGTTGTCTTCTTCTCTTTCCTGGAGATGTCTTAATATCTTGTCACTTTTTTCTAGTTTCTTTGTACATATAACTGGAAATACTGAGAAAAGTGAAAAATAGTTTTTGCTTTATGTTCTAATCACTTGTTCTGGTTACCTAGTGCCGCTCTGACAGGAATATACCAAAAATGGGATGGCCTTAACAAACAGGAGTTTATTCTCTTACAATTTGGAGGCTTTACGTCCAAGTTCAAAGTGCCAGACTGTAGGGGCTGGGTGAAAGCCCCTCAGCCTTGGACTTCAGCTCTGTCTCCAGTTCCAGGCCCACAGAAGCTAGAGGCTTTTCTTCACTCAGACAGACAGCTGCTGGCTGCTAAGGCTGCCAAGCCCAAGGTTGACAAGTAAAAAGACACAGTCCCAATATTACCAAATCACACGGCAGGCCCTTAATTCAAGTCCATTGTAAGTCCCAAGGTCGGCAGAGCATGGCTGGCTGCTGAACAACGACGCGGCTACATGCACGGTTCAAGGTGCCGTAAGCTAGAGACCATTCCCCAAGGCTTCTCTTTATATAGAGGAAGTAGACCACATGCCTAAGGCAGCTACTTAGCTGCTCCCAGTAGATTGCACCATGGAGCTGATTACCAGTCTCATCATGGGGAATACTATATCCAGCCACTCAACCAGGCCCAGCCAAGTTGGCAGACAAACTTAACCACCACATCAGTCCTTCAATTTGGACAATTAACTTTTTAACAAAATGTGTTTTATTTAAGAAATATATTTAAATCTGGTGTTGGGTTGGTTAATTTTCCAATTATTTATAAACTCTTTGAATATTATAAGTGCTGCTTACCTGTTTGGGAAATTTCATTTGTACAGACCAAAATCTGCACCCTCATCGCAACCCAGTGCCAATGGAGTTCAGACAGAAGGACTGGACTACGACAGATTGAAGCAGGTGTGCATAAACAGCAGCTTTCCTTTGTTGTACTTGTTTCTTTATAAAATATCTCATGCATATTTTTTACTTAGAACATGATTGTGTTTGAAAGACGGATAAAGTTTAAGTACTTTTATACAAATTAAATAGTAGCGTTGGTTGTATATTATTTTTGCAAATCTACATTTCCAACATTTATGGAAGGTGAAGGAACCATTATTTAATAGTAGAGTATAAAAATTTAACTCTATGTCTGGTATGTAATTGTTAAAAAACAAACAAACTATGAGCTTCCCTACTTTTCACTTACCAAATTGTCAGAAATGGACCGAAAAATGGTTATGGCAAGAATGTTGTGAAATGGGCACTCTTGTATCATATGCTTAGAGTAATTTTTAAAGAGCAGTTTTGGGAAAAAATTCCAAAGCCTTAAATAGATTTTCTTACCTGAACCCAGCAATTTCACTTCCAGGAATTTATGCACAGAAGTTAGAGTTATACACAGAGTCCCTGGGTGGTACAAATTGTTAAGCTCTTGATAAGTAGCCAAAAGGTTGGTAGTTTGAACCCACCCAGAGTTACTTTAGAAAACAGGCTGTCGATCTGCTTCTGAAAAGTCACAGCCTTGGAAACCCCATGGAGCAGTTCTGTTCTGCACACGTGGGGTCACCGTGAGTCAGAGTCGGCAACTAACAGCAACCACACAGTTACACCGTGAGGAGCTCTGCATCTAGGAGAAATTATAACATAGAAAAGATATGTATGTAGCAGTGAATTGTGAACACTTGGCCATGGTAGGTGAATCAGGTAACAAAACAATATGTACAGTTAGCTCAGTTTAAAGAAAAAAGATCCTGTCATATTTTGAATACATGTGTGTTATATGTAACACTTAAAAAAGAGTGCAAAGAGTAATAGTGTCTAGAGGTGATGAGGTTATGAGCTTTAAAACATTTTATTCCTAGAAGAGGTGATAGATTTTTTTAAATAGTGTTAAAAAATATTTGAAATCAAAAGAGTACATGCTAGTTAAAACTGTTATCAAGGCATACAGATGGCTCTGTAATGAAAATTTTAATTTTTATCTTCTTATCCTGAACTTCAACCTAGCCTCAGAAAATAAATATAAATTATATTTTTTAAAAATACAGTAATTCAAGAGACATTTATTGGGTATCTGATAGACTTAGTTGCCAGGCATTTGCTAAGCTCTTAGCATGACATGTTCCCCTACTCCTCGTAGTAGTTACCTAACACAGCGCTTATACACAAAGTCTACACACCTACAATTTAGAGACATTAAATTATATCCACAATCTTACAGCAAAGTGGTTGAGTCAGAATCAGAACCTAGATCTATTTTCAAAGCCCATTCTATTACTCATTTTTAGAAATGCTACCAAATGGTTGAGTGGGGCTCATAAAGAGACCAAAAATACTGCTATGAGTTCAAAATAAAAGTTATAAAGAAATTAAAAGAGAAATACTAGCAATAATTTCATATAAACCTAATTTTTATAGTACAAATCTATTTGAAAATTCACATTGAGTTATGTAATTTGAATCCTAGTCATCTGTGTTATTTTGGAGATTGTCATTACTGATTCCCATTTGGTTGACAGTAGTATTTGATGCTATAACTTTGTAACCCTTTAATGATGTTTACATTTTTAAAAAGAAAATTTTACTTTTTCTAACCTGATTTTTTTTTTTTTAAGTGAAGCTGGGTCACTGAAGCTATTGTTTTCCTCTTTGTTAAATATGGATTTTTTTAAAAAAAAAGTATCAAACCAGCATATCTGCACACATTTTAAATTATGTGCATTCTTGGTATCTCAAATGATGGAGAAGAGAGGAATAGATTGTATTTGGGGAATATATCATTTGACTAAGGGATCTGTTAGTTCTAGAGTCTGTGTACTGACTTACGCATGCCAGTTTTCTCACTGATAAATGGGATAATTGAACTAATTGATAGTTTCAACTTCATTTTAAACATTAAAGCCTTTTTTTAAAAAAAAAAAAAAAGGATCACAACACAGAACAACTTACTCTTATCTGAGGTGTATGCGGTATTAAAGAAAATCACATAATTCAAGACAAGGAGCTCTAGTGCCACAGCATTTAAAGCATTCAGCTGCTAACCAGAAGGTCAGCGCTCTGTGGGAGAAATATGAGGCAATGTGTTTCCATAAAGATTTTTACAGTGTTGTAAACCCTATTGGCCAATAATGCTCTGTCCCATAGGATCTCTGGGAGTCAGAATCAACTCAGTGACAACAGGTTTAAACATCACAAAGGAGAGCTGTTATTTTTCACCAACTAAAATCGCATTGCCTATCATAACCCCTTTTTGCTTTAATAATTCACAGTTCTTGATAAATTGCTAATGAAGGGTGTACACCCATTTTTTCCAGTTGTACTTATAACTAAAGATTATGTGAAATAAATGTAAAGATGGAGTGGCTTTTGTCAGTGGATAGTCCAGAACACTACTGTTCAACAAAATGTAATGTAGACCACATAATTAATTAAAGATTTACTAGTACTCACATGTAGAAAAGCATATAAAGAAACAGAGTAAATTGATTTCACTATATTTAACCAGTATTTCCAAAATAGTATTTCAATGTATAATCAGTATTTTAAAATGATGAGATATTTTGCATTCTTCACACTAAACCTTTGCAGTCTGGCTCGTGCTTCATACTTCCCGCACCTGTCATTTCAGACCAGCCACATTGCAGGTGCTCAGTAGCTTCCTGTGGCTGGTGGCTGCCATATTGGACAGTGCACATTCAGAAAGGACCCATCCTCTATATCTCCATCCATGAGGGCAGCCCCTGAGGCCCCTCCAAGAAAATCCTACAGTCTCTTAAAACATAGTTGAGAAGTGGTAGTGATTCCTAAGAACTCTTTTAATTCTAAACTTTAATGATTTACCCCCATGCTTAAAACCAGATGACAAATTTGCCAAAAGCTGACTTCCTCTTTGCAACTTCTTTATGCATCACCTCTCAGACTGGCACCTGAGAATAGATTAAAAAGTAGAACTTTTAACTTCTGTAGAGAAGATCTGAGTCATACCTTTCATTGGGTTGAGAGTAGATTGCTTAGAAATTATTCTGTTTCCTATCTTGGTGGTCTGGAATAAATAAAGATAGGGTTTATATCTAGAGGGAAGAAGGATAAAACAAAATTTACTGGGCTAGTCTTTTAAGAAATAGAATTGTGACTCTGGAAGCAAAGCCACATACCATATTTCATACCTTCTTAAAATTTTATATCAGCAGGTACCTTGTTAGCAGCAATATGCTTTTCTGTGTTTCTGATGGTTTTTCCTAATATTTTAGGATATTTTAGATGAAATGAGGAAAGAATTAACAAAACTAAAAGAAGAGCTTATCGATGGTGAGTGTCTATTTGCTTTTCCCTTAAAATAATGTTTAAGAATAACCATTGTAAAGAAAATGCCAGTAAATTACAAAATACCCAGTTTTTCACTTTCCTATATCGTATAGTGGCTAAGGCACTTGACTGCTGAGCAGAAGGCTGGTGGTTCAAACCCACCAGCCACTCCTTGGAAGGAAGATAGGGCAATCTACTTCCATAGTGATACTGCCAACCCAAGGAGGAGTCGCTATGAGTTGGGTCCGACTTGACAGCACGTAACAACAACAACAAAATATCGTATTTTAAAGCATAAGCAGTTACTTTTTTATATAGTATCCTGCTCTACAACTTGCTTTTGATGTCGGGAAAATTTCTCTCCTTCATATACCATATTTTTTCACATATAAGGCACTCACGTATACCTTGGATGCGTTCGGTGTACAAAGAACATAGCACATTATTTGTGTGAAAATATAGTAATGAAATAATAATGTGTGACAATAGGGATAAATAACATCTTCGAATCCAGATAAGGAGCAGTGCTAGCAGGAAGACCAGATGAACAGATCTTTCTGGAGGGTACTTCCACTCATCCATCCCACCACCCTCTTGTTCTTGAGCCCGTAGAATTAGTATTTTCACCTTGTACCAAAGGAGTGATGGAATTAACACACAAATCTAGAAATAGTGTCCCTGTTTGTAATTAGAAAGTGATGATGGATGCCATGAAAAATGCAACATCAGTGTTTTGTTTGGTTGGTTGGTTGGTTTTTTACTGTTAGTTTGAATATAGTCCTTAAGATTGCTTCACTCATTTCTTTTACCTTCTTGTGATACTTACTTTCAATACTTTTGCTTTTCCACTCAGCAATCAGGCAGGAACTGAGCAAGTCAAATACTGCATAGAGAAACAAAGTCAGGAGAGATAGGACTTTAATCTGGAGAAAAGAAATACCAGAAACAACAACTGTTAACAGCAACAGCAAACCCCTACATTTCGTGAGCTGCAAGAAGAATACGGACACAAACAATTGGAAGGAGGGAAAAACCAACCGATTTTGAAAGCCTTCAGACATATCACTCTGGCGATAAGCTATTTCCCTTCTAGTTTGCTGCTTTTTTTTCTGACCTTTACAACAGGATGGGAGAGAGTCATGTAAGAATTCCTGTAACAGTTATGCAGAAAATATTATATCCTTCAGGCAAGATCACAGTACATTGAAGTATTTTCATGTCAAGATAAAAATCGCACATTTTCCACAATCCGTTGCTACCATAAAGAGGAGAAAGGCTTAACAAGTTTTTTTTTTCCTTCTCCTCCATTTTTGGTCAGAGAGTGCTGATGAAGAATTTAGCAAATTATGCTATTGTATTGTAAATGTTTCTCTCAGGTTTGTCTTCCTATCATATTGAATAATTGAGCAGCCCTGTGTAGGTTAAGATCACAAAATGTGGAACAAATGGAATTGTGTATGTTTTCAGAGGGTGGTATTTATAAGAAAGTGTCCTAAATATGATGTGTTCACCTTGAGGAATTTTAGAATGATAGGAAGTCTCTCGAGCTAGCCTTCATGCAATTTTGTAGATTAAAACATAAAAATCATCTGGAATTTAAAGATTTAGATGCCTTCCTAAATTGTTACAATGCTTTACCAAATTACAACTCCTACATAACACAAACCAGTGGTCAAATGTAAAACAATATATTGTAGATTTATTGTAGGTTTTCAACCTTTTTTAGATTTATGCATGTGGACATTTTTATAATGTAATTACAACCATCACAAATTAGCTTTTTTAATTGCAGACTGTAATGCATGTCACACTAATACGTAGTGGGCTTTTTAAGGCCTACTCCCAGGGAAAACATTTTGTAGAGTTTAGGGGAGTGGGAGGAAGGGATGGAATAACTTTTTATTTAAAGTAAATTTCTGCACTATCTTTTTCTCAATTACCTGCATGAATAATAATGACGACTATTTTGTGACTTTAATTGGTAAATATGTTAACAGAATCAAGTACTTAATCTTTTACGTCATCTCTTCAGCTATTTGTATTTTAACTTCTGTAATCTCAGTGACTTGCAACATGAATCTGAGCTTCACAAGAAGTATATCTTGTGGAACTCAAAAGTTTGATCACTGAATTTGGCAGTTACTACTACCTACGTGCCCCTGAAGTTCATACAGGTGTTCAGTACATCCTCCTGACTGAAGCTGCTTTTGAATGTTGTTATGTTGAAATACAAGAACTAACAATGATGGCAGCAATTAAAGTCATACAAATCATTAAGTAAAGGGAAACCAGTGAAGAGTTCTGCATAATTTTTTTTCTTGTTAATGAGCAAAGTGAGATTTAGGTGGTGGGAAGGAGGAATTAGGTACTCTACTTCTCACCCTGTGTGTATGTGTGTGTGTTTGATGCGAGAGAGTGTGTGTGTGTGTGTGTGAGTGATCTACTCCTTTTTTTCCTTTCAATCTAGTAAGATTAAAATAGAGGAGAAATATATTGCAATTAGAGCTTTTTTGAAATATTTGGCAAATCAAAATTTCACCAGGCTCTCCATCTCGAATTTATGCTTGTGTTGTTATAAGTGCCATATTTGCTTTGAAATCTTTGATTTTCAAAGTTTTACTGAAAGTTTGAAGAAATAATCCACTTTCATTGGCTTTCAAGATTTCTCATATCTCAGTTCATTAGACAAAAGCTTGTTGATAGCAGTTTCCTAAATGCTGCAGTATCGCAGCTGTTACCATTTCAAAGAGATTTGAATGACAGAATTTTTTTTCCCTTTTAAAGTAGTTCCTGTTTCTGTAGAAACTTCATTTTAAGATTAAATTGTGATGGATGAGCTTTCATACTTCAAGTATATAGTTCTTTTTTCTAGCAACTATTCATTGTCATGCAATAGTAGTAAAGGAATTAAAGATGCAGCAAGCTTATAAACTACTATTTTCTAAAAGAAATAGGAGGCATTTTCATCTTTATTATTATACTCTTGTTTATACAAACACTTTGACGATACGAACATTTATGTCCCCTATAAATCTAATCAGAAGTCACTTTTGATTTTGTTGGTTAAGTTAAATAGTCTATAATAGGATAGAGTATTGGGTACAAGTGGTCCAAAGTAAGATAAAAGACTAAAATAAAATGCTAGATCTTAAAAGAAACTGGTTTCTGCACTAAACGTTTTGTGCCTTGGTCTAATATTAACATGATGTCTGTGTAAAATGACAAAAAGACCCAGTGTTGAATCACACTGTATTTTCCATCATTTTTCATTAGTATCCCAGATTGCTAAATGTGTTCTTCCCAAGAAGTTTGATTGAATTACTGTATACCATTGCTGTCACATGTGACAGTTGTGTCATTGTTAGAGATTTCAGTAATTAAAATGGGAAACCGAAACTTAAGTTATTTTCCTTATTATCAAATTATGTTCTTTGGAGCCACATTATTATGATGGTTTTTGTGCTTTTGTACATTGGATGTCTTAAGCTGAGTACAGTTTAGGGGATCCTTTCTAATTACAGGAAGGTACTGCTTTCCTCAACACTGTGATCTGATCTGTGACACACCTGTACTATACACAATGTAAATGGCTAACAAGTCAATTGCAAACAAACTGAATGTACAAATCTTAGTGCTGGTGCTGAAATCTCTTCAGAATAGTCATCATGATTTAAAAGTTTGTTTAAAAATTTGCAAGCATCAAGTGTCAATCAAAACTGAAGATGAAACACTAATGAATGTTGAATTTTCATGCTTTAGGTGTACTTCCTTTTTAGATTTTTTTTTTCATTTCTCTGCTATTTTTACCATACTGTTTCATTTAAATTTCCTACACGCTAACTTCGTTTGTGCGATTGAAATAAAATTGCAGTATATATATATATATATATATATATATACATATATATGTTGCTTGTTTGTGACACTTAGCTGATCTCCTAAAATGATCTATATTGGTTCTAAAAAAGTTATGTTGAATGTGAAAAACACTTTTTAATGTCCATGACTTCACTACTTCTTAAGGTTTACATATTGCTTCACTTTTCTTTAAAGAAATATTTTATTAAGTTCCTGAATACTAAGTAACTTGTACAAAGGCAATGTGTGATAATGAATGTATCTGCCTTTTGTTCGAAATAATTGTCGGGTGTTCTCTATGTCTTGTTCTTATTTTGTCCCAGCCCAGCTTGACACAGTATCTTAATCTGTAGTCAAGAGAATATGAAATTTAACATTTTATTCCATTTTGTTCCGCAATATAGTCAGATAGTTAAACTCATTTATGAGGTTAGAATATTCTTTATAATGATTGAGGGATAAAGGACATTGTGTGCTAAAGATCATCAGCAAGTAATACGAAGGTTGGTTACATTTTAAAATTCTAATGTCTTCATTAGAAGCACAGCAATCTTTGTCCTTTTTTTTTTTTTTTACCAAATCTCAATTTCCCTTTTTTTTCTTCCCTTCCCATTTTCTTCCCCATGTCTCATGGAATGCATGTTCTTTGCATTCTTTAACATTTTCAACCATTGCACAATCTACAGTTCAAAAAATATCAACTGATTTTTCTCTCCATTCTGTCTCAGGTGCTGGCTTGCCTTCATATACAAATCAAAATGATTATCTAAGACTGAAAGTCACTTCCCATTCAAAAATGCTTAACAGATGGTAATCTTTTAAATTTGCTTTAGCTACAATATATTTATACATTTCCTAAATTTGTACATCCTTTCTGTGCCATTGTGAAGAATTGGACTTTAAAATCCAAGTAGTGTTATCTCACGAAGCACAGTCTGCGAAGGTATGCTGCAGGATCTCTCTAATTCCTTTTTGTGTAGTCATCATAACTTCCTAACCCTGTTATCCTTTAAAGTCTATGGATTAGAAGCATAAAAAATGGCATTATATAAAGCAGTGTGAAGGAACTCTCCAGGAGCTCTTGTTCCTTACGTGTCTGTCATAAAATCTACTTCCCTGAAGGTATTTGCTACAGCATTCAATTCAGAACCCCAAATCTGTTCTTGATAGTACCGTTTTTGTTAATAGAAGGATGAGTTAGTATCAGTGCGTCTCCCCAAAGTGCTAGGAATGAGAAAGAGATTTTAAGGGTCTGTTGAAATCACAGATGCTTAGTACCTCTGCCTTTTCACTGAAAGGCCATTTGTTGTTGTTGTTGTTGTTGTTAAGTGCCATCGAGTCGTTTCCGACTCATAGCGACCCCATGCACAGCAGTACGAAACACTGCCCGATCCCGCGCCAGCCCCACAATCCCTGCTATACTTGATCCCATCATCGCAGCCACCGTATCAATCCATCTCATTGAAGGCCTCCCCCTCTTTCATCGACCCTCCACCCTACCAAGCATGACATCCTTCTCCAGGGAATGGTCCCTTCTTACAACA
>NW_006921626.1:12571024-12594140 GCF_000298275.1 Orycteropus afer afer | reverse complement strand
CAGCCTCAAAACTCACGTCTACATGTCACCACAGTAGGACAAACCAACAGACAAGTTTGTCCTGCTGTTGGAGACCTCTCTTATCCCCCCCACCATTTAGTATTTGTAAATTAGAAAGTTTTGAAGTCAAAACTTAGAAGTGCTTATAAGAAATCATCATGAATTTGAATAAACAAAATTGTTCTAGATACCTTTGGCTACATAAGGACATGGTGGTGTCGTCATGTGCCATCAAGTCAGTTGCAATTCATAGCAACTCTGTGGGGCAGAGTAGGGTTTCCTAGGTGAAGATCTTTACAGAAGTAGATCGCCAGGTCTTTTCTCCTGCAGGGCCGCTAATGACTTTGAGCCATGAATCTTTTGGTTGGCAGCTAAGCGCTTAACCCTCATACTGCCAGGGCACCGGGGTATAGGTCTATAATGCAGGTTCTCCATCCTAGACATCAAAAATAAGCTGTGAATTAGGCTTGTTCCCTTTATTTGCCTCTAGGTAATTTCTGAGACATCACGAGATTTTTATATGCTAATAATACTGAAAAAGTGAAACTTCAAATTTAAAAAAGGCTAAAATTGATTAGACAGTAAAGTGTTAATAAATTTAGGGTGGTTAGGGATAATCAGCATCAACAAAAATAAGTTCCTTGGATAAATCTTTTATTGAATACCGGTGGTTAAATCACAGGAAGAACATTGAATCTTGTTGTTAGGAGATATATTTGAATACTGCTGGTGGCATAGTGCTTAAGGCACTTGACTGCTAACCAGAAGTCTGGTGGTTCAAACCTACCAGTCACTCCTCAGAAGGAAGGTTGGGCAATCTACTTCCGTAGTGATACTGCCTCAGAAACCCAAGTGGAGGGGTCGCTATGAGTCAGGTCCAATGCGACGGCAGTGAGTTTGGTTTTCGGTTAATACATGAACTATGTGAATTTATCTCTGTCTTTCTAAAGAATTTTTCTTCATGAAGTAGCAGAATCCTCATGAAAGGGTAAATAAATGACTTGGTCGCAATGGCAGGATATAAGAATTACTAAAGGAAGGTTGGGCAATGCTACTTCCGTAGTGATACTGCCTCGGAAACCCAAGGAGGGGTCGCTATGAGTCGGGTCCGACTCGAAGGCACATAACAACAACAACAACAAACCACCTTTATTGGTTATTTATTTTGAAACCTGTAGGCATCATCAACATGTGAAACTTGGGAAATTAAAAGGTTACTTTCCTTTTTGATTATTGAAGATGCCCTATGTTTGTTGCACTCTACCTTGAAACTCTACATTGAAAAAAGTATCATTTAAAACACATCCATTTGCCATTGAGTTAATTTTGACTGATGGCAACTCCATGTGTGTCAGAAGAACTGTGCTCCATAGGGTTTCCAATGGCTGATTTTCAGAAGTAGATTGGCAGGCCTTTCTTCTGAGTTACCTCTGGATGGACTCAAATTGTCACCATTTCAGTTGGCAACTGAGTGTGTTAACCTATTTGCACTACCCAGAGACTCTTCAAGGCACATCAAACATGTTGCCCCTGGTTTCTTCTGATTCATAGTGACCCTCTAGGACAGAGTAGAACCGCCCCATATGGTTTCCAAGGCTATAATCTTTACAGAAGCAGACTGCCACATCTTTCTCCTGTGCTGGTGGGTTTGAACTGCCAACCTTCCAGTTAACAGCCAAGTGCTTAATTTCTGGACTACCAGGACTTCTTCAAGGTAGCACATGGTAGACCTCAAATACGTACTTTTGCTGATGAATTTAACATACAGCAAAAACAGACCTGAAACTTTAGTTAAGAGTTTAAGCCAAAGGATCACAAGCACTGAGCCACTGTCTGGTTCTGTGAAGCATATTAAGCTACTCAGAGGAAATGAGCAGCTAGAGGAGGCGCTAGAAGCTTCTTTTATAGAGAAGAGGAGAAATGGTAGAGGGGGAAAATCAAGGGCCAACAGAGGCGGCTGAAAGGAAAGAGAGTACACTACCTGAAGGTGCTTGTTTGTTCGACCTCACTTTTTGAAAGCATGTAACTTCTAGTTCACTGAGTTCAAACTTTTCTCAACAGAAAAAAATATCAAGAGAGTACAGCGTTTCATTTAAAAAAAAAATTACAAGAAAAACATTTCATTGTAGGACTAAGTTTGCTAGACTGCGTATATTTCATAAATATCTGCTTACAAATGGCAGCCTCGAAGTTTACCATGTCCCCAGATTTCCTTGCTCCCTTTCAAGTCCAAGAAAGATTTCTTTAGCAGTCCCCTAAAACCCGTTGCTGTTGAGCAGACTGATAGTGGCCTTGTATGACAGTAGAACTGCCCCATAGGGTTTCCAAGGCTGCAAATCCTTTACAGAAGCAGACTGCCACATCTTTCTCCTGCAGAGCAGCTGAGTGGGTCTGAAACATCAATCCTTGGTTGGCAGTTGAATACTTAACCACTGTGCCACCAGGCCTCCTCCTCTTTAGCAATAGGTAACAGGGTTTTTAAAAATACATGTATACAAATGAATCACTAATGTAGACAGTGACTAATGTTCTGGGTTTCTTTAGTAAATATTTATTGTAAGAAGTCTTTAGAAGATACAGAAGAGTATGCAGTTACTACCTTGGATTACTTACAAAGTACCACTTAGAAAAGAAATTTACATTGAGGGGTATTATAAAAGTTTGTTTTAAATGTGAAAGAAATCAGTATCACTTCACTGTCAGCTAAATTTCAATGTAAGGCCAGTGTTTTGTTTTGTTTTTTACCCCCTGAAAATAAATATGCATATGAATTCTGCAGCAGGATAAGACATTTAGAAACATTTGTAAAATTCTCCATCAGGTCCAAAAATTCCCATTCCAATCTGTAGACACTGAGGAAGTAGGTTGTTGGCTTCCATTTGAAGTCTACACTGTTGTAACCAGATGACAGAAATAGGGTGCCACAAAAGACTTCTTGAAATCGGTCCCTAGAACATCTTGCATTCCATGCCCTTAACCATATCTTGTGGAACCTCTAGGTCCCTTTTAAACATATTTTAAAACATATTTTTCAGCTTGTTCCGTTTGGATCTTGAGTGAGAAATACCAATTGAGGGTTCTTACTGTCATTGCCATGTTGAACTCAGGTGTAGACTTGATTTTATTCTTCTGGCTGTGATATAGATGTTCATATGTTAGGGAATTTCCCTAAAACTTTGTATTCTCAAGTTTGAGCTTTGTCCATTCTTGGTGGTAAACGGATTCAGCATTGTAATTGCAAGTCCCACCCATCTCACTGCTGTGATTGAGCATCAAAGTGAAAATTCACCAGTAAACCAGGTGCTGTTGCATCCACTCTGACTTAGCCGACCCCATGTGTCAGAGAAGAACTCTGTTCCGTGGAGTTTTCAATGGCTGAGTTTTCAGAAGTGGATTGCCAGGCCTTTCTTTCAAGGCCCCTCTGGGTGGACTGGAACCCCCAACCTTTCAGTTAGCTGCCAAGTGCAGTTAACGGTTTGCACCACCCTAGGGCTCCAAGTGGAAGTTAGGTGTGATGTATTTGTGTGAACCTATGCCAGTCTGCACCTCAGCTACAGCTTTTTTTTTTTTTTAATTGTGATTTCTGTAAAAGTTTACAGAGCAAATTCGTTTTCCATACAACAGTTCATGCTCATTTTGTTTCGTGACATTGACTGCAATTCCCCACAGTGTAACAGCTCTCTTCCCACTTCTTCCCTGTAGTTACCTCTTCTCTGTGTCCTTCCCTTCCACGCACTCCTGCTCCCCGAGCTGTCTCGTGTAAACACCGCCCTTCTGTTCTCCCATGACTGATTGATTGATTAATCGTTCTAAGGAGTGTATCTGCCTGATGTAGATGTTCCCCCTATATGCCTATCTGTTGTTTGGCTGGAAGCCTCGGAAGTGAGTTCAGTTCCAGACCTGAAGGATAACTAGAGTCCATGGTCTTAGGGATCAGCTACAGGTCTTGAAGGGTTGGCATAGGCACTGACTTTGTTCTGAAATTTTCAGGGAGGGAAATATTTATCTCTGAGAAAAGTAATTGGAGTAATTGGGAAAGTTGAAATGTTCAGAAGAAAGAAGTTCTAAAATATAAGTGACACTTTATTTCTTTGTTACTGAGGGGTAGGAGTTTCAGGACTGAGCCAGGAAGTTACCTTTTTGATTCCTTACTGTTGATACTGCAGGCTTCTTCATTACAAGTTTTCCATTTCAAAAATTAAATTTTGGGGTAGTATTTGAAACAATATTTTTTGAAAGAAAACATTTTTTGAATTTATTGAGTCCAGTTGTTTGCCACTTTAAGTGCAACATATAACTGTTCTTAAAACTTAGACCCTATTCACTGAATAACACTTGTCCTAGATGTGAACAATAAGGAAAAATTAATGAAGTGATAATTAGCGGCAATTGGTGTTGTGTAAGTGAGCCCTGGTGGCACACTGTTTAAAGTACTCAGCTGCTAACCAAAAGATTGGCAGTTTGAATTCACCAGCTTCTCTGCAGAAGAAAGATGCTTTTCTGTAAACATTACAGCCTTGGACAGATGATAAGGCAGTTCTGCTGTGTCCTAGAGGGTGACTGTGGGTCGGAATGGACTGGATGGCAGCAGGTATTGTAGGTAGTGATGCATAAATGTTACTAGATGTATTGTTTGGCTTCTTCAGTCTCCTTTCTGTGCCCTTCACTTGCTTTTACAGTTCGCATCACAGTGTGTGTGCTATAGGTAGCTTTTGTGCTTCCGTCCCGCCACGTGGTCATGCACACCGCCTTTCAGAAACATCACCCATCTCTAGAGTGTGATAGGATCATGTGAGACCTGAGACCCATGCTCCTATTATGTTCTGTCAGGTGACAAAGTCATTTTGGCTCTCTTTCTGGTCAAGGAGCTATTGTAAAAGACCTCATAGGGCTGAGTGAGGAACGTCCTTCGTTGCTTCTCATAAGCTCTGAGCCTGCTGTGCTGTTGATTTCAAGTCATTTCATCCCTGAGAGAAAAAAAGAGTCATATTACCTCCTTTCTTTACTCTCCTTATCATATAAGGATACAAATTACCATCCCTTCTGAGTTCCTTGTTTTTAAACTGAAAGATCATCTCAGCACTTTCGTGATAGACTGAGTGACTCTTCTGTTCCATTTGAGTAAATGTTAACTTTATCTTAAGGAAATAAATATAATCAGCACAGAGTCAGTTTGAAGTAGAAAGTTTGGAATTCTAAAAAATGGGTTGTGTATTGCTGACATTCGTTTTACTTATTGGTGTGTATGTGTGGGGGGGGGATCCAGTTTTTGTTGGCAGTGAGACTCATACTTTTCTTTGTGTGTTTTTCCTCTTTAGGAAAAATGGAGTGTTTCTAACAAGTGAATCCACTAGAAGGAAATTTTTATCTTGAGACATCTGTATTTGATGCAAATATTTCTATAATATTTAATCACAGTATTTACATATTTTCACTGAAATTCTTTTTTTGGTTCACTTGATAAGACTGAATGAGGAAGCATCTCTGTGGTCTGTAATTATAGAAACACTGACATCTTTAGTCTGTAGTGGGAGAGAGTGAGTGAGTGAGGGTTAGCAGTACAGGCGGTCCCCAGATTATGAACATCCGACTTAATGTACAACCTGTTGTACAGCCCAACTCCTATAAAGCCTATTATATTCAAAATGCAAGGCACATACAATGTTTCATAATAACAAAGAAGCACTTCTTTTGATGCACAGCAAAACATTGTTATCATTACTGTATAATGCTGAAGGTGTTTTAGTGTATCTGGAAGTGTTTCTTTAATGCATAAAAAGGTACATACACCATACAAACATTTGACTAGCAGACATTAGATACAAACTGTACCTGACTGTTCTGACTTACCTACAAATTTGACTTACAGACAGATTTAGGAACAAAACTCGTTCGTAATGCAGAGACCGCCTGCGCTTGCACTGCTGTGAGACAGTAGGACTTCAGGCAGAGGTAGGTCCACATCAGATCTGTTTAGAAGCCCTCTGTCGCCTAGTCAACAGGAGGAAATTTCAAACCCTCTTTTACTGGGACCTAAATGGACACTAGTTCCATTGTGGTTTCTGCTGAACATTTGGGTATCAGAATGAACAATGAGAATGAGTATCAGGAACGCTTTTTTGGTATTTTAATTTTTTATTCCTTTGAGGGGTGCAGGAGTTAGTGGTGAACCTTTCTGGTTAAAGAACAACAAAGTTTACATTCTAAGATTTTGAATGTTAAATACATTTTCCTCTTGAGACCTGCTAAGTTGATAGACCAAAAGCATACAGTAGTAGAATAGCACAGTAGATAAAACAGGAAGAGGAATTTCTTAAGGTTCACACCATGGTTAATCACAGCCCACAGCCTATCATAGTATATGTGTTGTAGAACTGGAATCTCCTGTCATTTTGCTTTGCTACGAATTTTAGAACTAGACGTGTGCATGTGTGTCCTCCAGCAATCATCACAACCTTTAGAATCTGGGAGAGAGCCTCTTGAGGCAGCGTTTATTGAAGTCACATCTTAAAAGGTAAGGGTGACTTAAACATACACAAACCAACATTTTAATTATGATTAAGAATAACTGAATGTTCATACAGCACCTCATGTATCCTGTCTCGTGGAACTTCAGAGCTGGGGGCCTTGCTAAACTCAGGAGTAAAGAAAACTGGTAGCAGCTTCCTGTTTTCCAGCAACAAATTCTGAATTCCTGCGTAATTCAAATTTTGAAAATCCAAACAGGATTTTATCTTCTAAGCTTGGCATCTGCTTTTACAAAGAGAAAGTAGAAGGAGAATGAAAATAGTTGGAAGGGTAGGATTAGATGGCCGCTGATTTTTACACCAAAGTTTCAAATAGGAAGAAATGGAAAGGAGGACCCCCTCGCAAGCCGACCAAGGCAGGACTTGCCAGGAAGGAGCAGCTCCTGCTGCACAAAACAGTGCCTTCAAAATGATTCTGTGTAAATTGCATGCAATTTCATGTAATCGTAAAGTGTAACCTATATATGCATGACATGTTTCTAGAATGTGTAAAATTACAATCCAGCAGGAAGGGGCCTGGCCCTGTCACTTGGATGTATCAGCAAACCTGCTGAAGTCACTGGACTCAGTGTGACCTAGGTTTGCAGCGTCAAACCCGTGTTTGCGTTAAGCAGCCATATCACTGAAATCAGATCGTCTCCTTCCTCCTCTCTTTCCTACTTTGCAGCTTTGCTAGTTTTAACTGCTTCGTTCTTCTGCTTCTTGGTATCCTTTTTTTGAAATAAAAAGACAAAATACTTTATCCAGAAGAGACTTGTATTTATTGCAATGTACCAAAGATATACATGACTTGAGAAGTGAGTTTTGTGTTCTCTTTCCTTGATTGTGTTTATAACCTTTAAGATACGCTCAGTTGTTCCAAAAACTTTCTACAGTTACCCTTCTGCATTTCAGATCTGTCACTAAGAAGAATGTCAAGCAGTCTGCTTCCATCCCCTGAATGCTGCCCTTCACCACGGCCTCAACAGTGCCATCTGTAAATTCAGTTACATCTCTGCTGTAGGCTCCCAAGGTCACTGTTACAGACTCTCCATGGGCAGCTGCTGCATGCGCCTGGTGCACGGGCCCTGCATTCTGTGGAACTATCTAATGCCCTCGGCTTGGTATTATCAAGTAGATGTAGTTCGTAATCCAGGAGTGGTGGTGGTGATGTG
The DNA here is from genome assembly GCF_000298275.1 of Orycteropus afer afer. Lineage (NCBI taxonomy): Eukaryota > Metazoa > Chordata > Mammalia > Tubulidentata > Orycteropodidae > Orycteropus > Orycteropus afer. The sequence continues at coordinate 12,586,459 of NW_006921626.1, read as the reverse complement.
CCGCTGAGTCAATTCTGACTCCTCGCGGTGCCTTGTGACCATAGAACTGCTCTGTAGGGTTTTCTCGCTGAACTCTGCGGGAACTAGCTCTCTCTTCCCAGAGAGCCGCTGGGTGGGTTCAAGCTGTGGTTAACAGTGGAGTGCTTAACCATTGTGCCACCAGGGCTCCTTCCGGGAGTGGTACTGCTATTTCACAGCCTCACTGCTGTAAGTGCTTTGGAGTTTTCAAGAGCTCTAGGCACACGTGTGACTCAGTGTCCTTGTTTTGTAAGCATCTTGTTCCACTCAGGATGTCCTCAAGAGACCAGGTGCCTTTCAGCTAAGACTCACCTGTGAGTGTGGTGAAAGCATGAGAGCCATGTTCTGGAAGGAGCTTACTGGTACATGAGTGGAAAGGATGTGACCATGTTCATGGCCTCGCATTCTGAGTGTGTCTTTAATACTCTGATGTTGGGGAGTTGGACCCCTTTCACAGCGTGAACTGAAGTACCTTGCGTTGTCTCTGTTTCCCTGGTTTCTGAATAGGTCGAATGCCTTTCTGTACCTCTCCTCCTCTAAAGATACCTGAAAAGCACACAGGTTCAGAGAAAAGAAACTGGGGAAATGCGGCAGTTTGAAATTACAGACTTGAGCTTCTCCCAGGCTTCTGTGCTCTTTGATGTTTTTAATTCCAGCCTAAATCCCATCACAGCAAAGAGATTGCACTCTGCGATAAAAAGATTGACAAGGGTCCTCATTTCCAAGTAAACTACTCTCTTGGAGCTGATTGTTGTGAGATTTGATATCCTGCCATGCATTGATAACTATGGCAGCCAGATGACCAGTGGTTTCTGAGTGATGTGTTGAGGAGCAGGGTGGGAGAAGAAATTTCTCCTAGTGAGCGTGACTGTGTGGTGCATGGGACCCGTGTGAGCTTTGGGAGTTGTGTTGTAGCACTTCTGTTCTTTCAGCTGTGAAACTAAGGGTGTGGAGGTCTTCAGGATCATTTCAGTTCTAACATTGTGTGGCTTTAATATGCTAAGAGACCCTTGGCTGCAAGTGACTGAGTGCCTACCACCACAGGCTGGCCAGGCTGACAGGAACATTCATGTCCCGTGAGTGGAAAGGCCTTCTCTGACCCCCACTGATGGGCACAGAGAAGCCACAAAGGTCAAGGGCATAGCTCCTCTGCAAACTGGATAAAAAGAACCTCAGTTCATCATTTCTCTTTGGTCATAGATGCTGCATAGTGAAGGCCTTTGGCTGAGGGGTAAATTAGCATTGCACTGATTTTAACATCTGTGTGGCCAGTCCTGTGGGAAAAGGCACTAAGATCTGTTCTTCAAAGCTTTAAGGAAAAAAAAGAAAAAGTCACCCAGGATGTCCCTGTGATTTCTCATTCTTGGATGATTATAGCTGTGAGCCATCACCCTGACCCCAAGACAGAAATGAGCCTGAGAAGTTGGATCCGTGATGCATACAGGGGATGTCTCATCTGCCCCGCCCCCCACCACCACTACTGAGACGTGAGGGGTTGGAACTCTGCACATGGGGACGTGGCAGCCAGCCTGGGACAGAAGGGAGGATGGATTCCTCTCAGCCCTGCAGGGAGGCCTTATCAGTGGTGGTGAGGACGGACGGATTTCTGCTAACAGGGCCGCCACAGAATGGCTACTGTCAGTATTCCCCATCGCAGCTTGGCTTTTCTTTTTTAAAAGAAAAAAAAAAATAATTCTAGTAGCAGAAAAGTACACATTCGGGTACGTCTCACTCACTTGACAAACTATACCCATTTGACCAGCACCCAGATCAAGAAACAGGATGCTGTCAGGACCCAGAGGGCCCCTTGTGCTCCCTTCCAGTCTCCTTCCACACCCAGGACACCACTCCTGAGCTCTGATACCATAGGTTAGTGTTGTCTGTTTTGTGCTTAGGGAATCATGCCATTTTTTTTGTGTTTGGCTCTTTGCATGGATGAGAATCGTCCATATAGTAGTTTTTACTTTGGGAAGCTCTTAGGATAGTACTGCCATGACTATTCCAGTATGTGCCTTTGGTGAACATAAATACGGATGCATTTGTTTGGAATATATAACTGGGGATAGAATTACTGGGTCAAAGCATATGCCTCTGCTCAGCTTCAGTTAGATACTGACCCACTTTTAAAAAGACACTCCTAATTGAACCCACAACTGTGGTTTCCAGCCAAACAAAGTACAGGCATGTGAGTTAAACATTTACCTCAAGTAGACACACGCCCTGGAGAGAACAATCATGGGAGAAGGAAGGGCTGCTTATGCACAGGAAGATAGCTCAGGGTGCAGAAGAGTGAAGGGATGGACACTGGGAGGAGGTAACTATGGGGAGGAAGTGGGAGGGGAGCTGCTGCATTGTAAATTTTGGTCAATGACATGAGACAAAGTATATGTGAACTGCTGTATGAAAAGTGAATTTACTCTGTAAATCTTCACCCAAATCCTAATTAAAAAAAAAAAAAAAGACACTCCTAGCAGCGAGGGAGATCCATTTATGGACACGTCAGCTGGAAGGGTTTCCGTCACATTGTAGCTCACTGAACAGCCCCGTCAGCAGAGGAAATACTGCATGAAGATTTCGGCCTGCCACAGACCACCACCTTGAATTTGCTTCTGCTTCTCTCAAACATGGGATTAAGGCAATTCTAACAACTTGCTCTCCCTATTACTCATCAAAAATACTGTTCATTTCTATACTTAATGGAGCAAGTTGTTTAGAAGATAAGTTTTTTTTTCCCTCAAATGAGGTGTTTATGTTCAGAGAAATCCCTTTTTTAAAATGAATTCATTTTAAATTGCCACCTCACAAAGCACAGATTTATGGAGCAGTTGTTCCTTTCTGATCTTAAGATTATTAAAAAAGGTGTAAGCGAAGTCTCACCCAGGGTAAAGGTGAGAACCTGCTCCTAGTGTCTAAGGAAGTAGCCTAACTTTTCTTTTTCTTCTCAAAGGTGCCATCTTCTAGTGGAGCTAACATGGCCTCATCATAGCTCAGGAATTGGCTTCATTGGAAAAAGTGAATCTTACCTCTGTGAATTCAAGGCTTAGGGCATGAAATGAATGGTAGAATACAAATCTCCAGTGTTAAATGCCAGTATTTTTTGGCAGTGGGGGAAATAGTTTTTTATTATTATTTTTTTAACTGTGAGCTGTTCAAATTTCCAAAACTACTCTCCTTTTCTAAATTTTCAAGAGAACGGAAAGACTTTTTCAACTTTGCATCACCTTCCATGACAAAATGGAGATGGAAGTAGAAGTGGGATTTTTTTCCCTCTTTGCAGATTGCTTGTCTTGGCCAAATGCTCAATGGCACAGTGTCTTTATGTCTCAGAGATGCTTTCTGGCAACTTGGTGATGTGAATGAAGGATAAAAATAGCTGCTCTGAATGCCTCCAGTTAGCAAAAAGCAAGAAGAGTTGGAATTCTGGATTGATGTAGCAGGAATGGGTGTTGAACAGCAGGGATGCGATTGGGGATATCTGTTCCAAAAACATGGTTATACAGAGGATGTGCCAATGAGCTGAGGACCCAAAAACTGTCTATTAGGGTTTAGAATTGGAGGTAACCTTGGAAGTCATCTGGTCCAGCCCTACCAAACAATGACAGTTCAAGACACTCTCCCTACAGCTGTATCTCACTGCCTCTTGTTGACCAGTTGCCATCAAGGCCAGTCAACTCTGATTCATGGTGACTCCAGTTCCATCAGAATAGAACTGTGCTCCACAGGGTTTTCAATGGCTGATTTTTCAGAACTAGATCCCCAGACCTTTCTTCCAAGGTATCTTTGGGTAGACTCAAGCCTCCAGTCTTTCAGTTAGCAGCCAACCATTCACACCACCCAGGGTCTCCACTGCTGTTAGAGGAAACCATAAGTGAGTGGGGATAGAATGCAACTGTAATTCATCCAGGAAGTAGAGCCAATTCATTTATAAATCATGTGAAAGGGCTTGACGAGATAGTCTTGCTCAAGACGGTAGCTCAGTTTAAAGTTCTTTTTCTGCAATAAAACCTATCACAGATGCACAAGCCTGAGTAAATAAAGCACAAAGAAAACCAAAAAGCCACCATGGATGCACAGGAGCCCCAACACCCAGATAAGAATGGACGGATGCAAACCACGGTGCCACATTTCTGGAATTGCCTCTAAAATGTGACCCCTGCCCTTAAGTCAAGGAGCTCTGATGGCGCAGTGCCTAAGGCATTTGACTACTAACCAGAAGTTTGGTGGTTCAAACAACAGTCACTCCAGTGAAGGAAGATGGAGCAATCTACTTTCATAAAGATTTACCACCTCAGAAACCCAAAGGGGTCACTGTGAGTCAAAATCAACTTGATGGCAGTAAATTTGGTTTTCAGTTTGGCCCTTAAGTCTGTTGGTGGGAGGGAGGGAAAGAGATTGGTGAAATATTTCAGCTTAAATTCATTTACAAAACAAAAATAATGCCTGTGTAACATTATATATAGTCAAACGTCTGAAAGCCAGAATCTGTGAAAGGGAGAAGAAACCTATCAGAGAAAGAAAGTGCAAATATTTTCCACTAAAAATGAACAATAAAAACCGGTAAGACTGCACCTTGTCAATGGCAGGAAATTTGCAAGACCTGGAAAAACACAGCAGTCCCATCAAGTTCTGGCTCTCACAGGTTTCATAATGATAATAGAAACAGATGAAGATACAGTGCTGCCTGGGGACAATGGAGAAGCACAACTACAGAGTTAACAAAGAAGATGGGCTTGAAGATTGAACAGGTGCCAGGTATCAGAGTGGGTGATGGCATTTCCACAGGGAAAGCAACCAGCAGGGCTTGGAGGTGTGAGAGGGCTTGGGCTGGACAGTGAAACCAAAACAACCAAACTCACTGCCATTGAGTCAATTCTGACTCATAGTAACCCTGTAGGACAAAGTAGTACCATAGGGTTTCCAAGGCTGTAAGTCTTTACAGAAGCAGACTGCTTCATCTTTCTCCCATGGAGTGGCTGGTGGGCTCAAACTTCTAACCTTTTGGTTAGCAGCCCAATACCTTAGCCACTGTGCCACTAGGGCTCCTTAGCTGGTTGGTAACACCCCCCTAAATTTTCTGGAGTTAGGAACCACGGGGTGCAGTCTGATGGGAAATGGAGTCTGGGGAGCAGAGTTGGGGACATTAGTTGCTTACCTCTGAAACTGCTGTGCATGCGCATTAGGACCCCGTGGTTTTTAAGTTCAGAGGTCGTAGTTAGAGATTGATTGACACAGTCACTATGTGCTAGAAATCACAATGGTGTCCGGGTTAATATTCTTCAACACGTTTAGATCCGTGTGGAAAAATAAAACCTTAAAAACTCCTCCATTCAAGTAGTTTTTAAAGTATTCAGAGGGAAAGTAAAAATTACTGGCCCCTGTAGGAAACAGCTCTGGTGGTGTAGTGCCTAAGGCATTTGACTGCTAACCAGAAGGCTGGCGGTTCAAACCCACCAGCCAGTCCTCAGAAGGAAGATGGGGCAATCTACTTCCATACTGATACTGCCTTGGAAACCCAAGGAAGGGTCTCTATGAGTTGGATCCAACTCGACGGCAGTGAGTTTGGTTTGAGTAGGAAACAGAATGGTTTTTCATTTCCTCATAGATGGCCTGGAGCAGTCATATTCGTAGCACATGGATCTGTTGATACGCTACAAGCTATGAGGTGAAGTTAGCTGACACTCAGTGAGTACAGTAAATAACAAACCCATTGGATTGGTGCTTTCCTGAGTCTGTGTCAAGAGTGAGAGTGAGGGGGAGACAGTCAAGCAAAGGGTCACTGGCAGAGGTATATCTAAAGTATGGCAGGTATGGCACATGCCCTGAGGGCCAGTTGAAGGGGCGCTACTGAGCAGTTTCTATTAACCATTGCAGCAGTTTCCATTGCCAGCTGTGAGAGATCATTCAGTAAGTTAAAACTAATACTTTCCTATTTGAGGGCCTCCGTGGGCAAAGCAGACTACACTCTTGCTCTGCTGAGTGTAGAAAGATAAGAAACTGAAAAAGATGACTTTGAGCACATCATACACCACTTTTCATAGTGCAAGCAAGGAAGGCACAGTTGTAAATTTCAGGTAGTGCTATAATGTGTTAAGTAAAAGATTAACAAGCTTGATTTGTATTTTTGAGCTAATATTACGGTAAAGTTATCTAAAAGATGAGCATCAGATGTTTGGACGGGGGCAATTTTAGTGCTTGCCATGGGCACCATTTTCTGTAGCTATGCCTCTGGTCACTGGTATTATGGGAGCTCCTAGGCTCCTATGACAGAATGCTCCTGGCCGTAAGTAACAGAATACTTAAAGGCAGATTAAATACCAGGTTTATTAGCCCACATGACAATAAGTCCAGAGGTAAGGGGGCGCTAAGGTAGTTGGTTAACTAGGCATGTTTTGATGTCACAAGTTTGTAGGAGTCTTACTTCAGTCACTCAGAGACCATCTGTCTCAGCTGCAACCAAGGGGTGCTCTCTCTTTTTTCTTGGGAAAGAAAAAGTTTCCCTGGCCCCAGGCAGTTTCCTCTCAGACCTGAGGCATAGCTGGTCCTACGCCCACTGCTCTTCCCCAGCACAGGAGAAGGTGGTGGTGGTTAGGTGCCATCGAGTGGGCACAAAATCATGGTGACCCCATGTGTAACAGAATGAAAGGCTGGTCTTGTGCCATCCCTATGGTTCGTGGCTGGTTTGACCCACTGGATTCATAGGGCCGATTCAACAGCAGCTGACAACAGTAACAGCCCCAGAATTAAATGGTACTCCAGTTGACCTGGCTAAATCACTGTGGCCAGGTGCATGCAGGACTCTGATTGGCCAGATCAGAAAACAGCGGGGAGGGGCATCTAGAGGATGAGGACACTGCATACACAAAATTCCCACCCCTCAATTTGGCCTCCAAAGAGGAAACGTTGATAGATGCACACATGTGCGATTACCCTGCATACTCCCAAATGACTGGTCTTTGCCAATCGAAGCAAAGAGAAAGGCAATCATACTGGGCTGTTATTTTGATTTGGGCATCACCCCCCCCCCACACACACACACACACACACACACACACGGATCTTCCCTTTCTTCCCCTGGCTTCCAAAGACCTGGCAGAGGCCTTGGTAAAAGGTCTTTTTCTCTAGTTTAGGCCAGATCAAATGCAGGCCGGGCTTCCTCCCCCACCGATTCACTCCCTTCACCCCCTGACCAGAAGCAGGTTTCCTCCCAGTTCCATCACCAAGGGGGAGAAGTAGAATTCACTGGCCTTAACACTAAATAATCTCCTTTGACCTGCATTTGTCATCACCCCGCCCCTTCTCGTTTAGCAGCCTGCCCTTAGCGGCTCTTGGGTGCTCCATGAGCAAGATGTAGCTAGGCTTGGTCTCAAGGAGCGTACCAAGTGCACCAGGCAGAGGGTGGAGGGCGTACAATGGGGGCCTGGCCAGGAAAGGGGGTGAGGAGCCACGGCCCAGGCCAGCCTCCCAAAGCAGAGACCTGCAGAGGCTGTTGCAGGGAGGAACCCAACCCGACTCCGTCAAATTCTTGGCTGTGGCAGGGCCGTCAGTGCTGTGTTCTGCCATCTCTGCGCAGTGCCGTGACGTTTCCATTTTCTCAAAGGCTTCACATCACTCTTGGTTACACCATCCATTCGATTCCCAACCCTGGCAACACCAGAAGTTTGGATCCGTACCAGAGGGTAGATGATTTGTGCGGCAACTACTCAGCCCTGACTTCAGCAGAGCCTTCTAGGAAAGTCGGCTATAGCGCAGGGAAGGGGCAGCCTCTGCGCCAGCTTTTCTGGGCCCCAAAGACTGCCAGCCCGCTGACGCAAGCGAGGGCGGTCTGGGCGTTTGCCAGCCCCGAAGAGCGGCGGCGGCGGGTAGTGGCGCTCGGGCGACCCCTGGCGGTCGCGCTCGAATGCACTTTCCGCTCAACACGGTGCGCAGCGCCCTCTGTCGACCAATGACTATCTCTCTTTACCCCGCGTCTTGGCTTTGGGATGAGGAGGTGCCCTTCATGTTTGTATTTTACAGTTGAGAAAATCGAGACTCGGAGAAGTTAAGTAATCTTTCTACAGAGAATTTGAAAGGTAGAGGACATGGATCCAGGAGAGTTTTTTTTTGGGGGGGGGCGGGGTGAGGATGGGGTGGGATGTGGAGCAGAATCCAGGAGTTTTGACTGCAGAGTCTGTGTTCAGTTGAAGATAGCAAATATGACCTCTAATTGTGTACAAAATGTGATGTACACGGAGACCTTCCCTATGCACATCTGATCTGACCACTCCAGGGAACTGTATGGAGCCCTGGGCATCCCACTTTTGGAGGGTCATCCATCACCAAACCAAAATATGTCCTGACTGAGTGACCAGAATGGTAAGGGACTAAAAAATCAGTCGTGTGAAGAATGCAAAAAATGTGGTATTTTCTCCTGCATACGTGAGACATGAGAGCACTCTTCACAACATCTGAAAGGACCGCAGTAGGTGTACCCAAGAATTCTGTAGTAGAGGTTTCAGGCAAATTCCTGCAATCCATCATCACTGTCTTCCAAAGACAGGGGCAGCTCCCTGATGTGCCTGCTCACTGCGGGCCTATGAACCTACGTGCCTGCTCAGCCACTTGTGGGCTGCCGAGGAAAGATTTGGGTGGATCTGGGAGACCCTTTAAGGTGCTTACAGCTTCTTTGGAGGATGCAATAACTGTTTGCACCAAGTGCTATCAGGAAGAAGGTGAGAGGCCTTGGCCAGCACTGTAGAGGGTACACACGGCTGTCTTGTCTCAGTTGTGGGGGGAGTGCTCACTAGAGTATCACAGAACCAGAGGGAGATGGATGCTCCCCACAGGGCTGGCTCAGTCCTGGGGAAAGTTACACTGGAGACAGGAGATGCTGAGGGCTTACAGCCTCTAATAAGGTGAGGTGCAGACCTGTGAAAGGAGGTGGTGGAGGGTAGAGGTGTGTTCCCAAAACTGTAGGTGGTGACTAAGGAACAGTGCCCCAAAAGTCAGAATATAGCACCCACCCACTGCCCTCAACAAAATGGATTGACACAGTAGGTGTAGCGATGGACTCAGGTATAATAGGGATCATGAGGCTGGCACAGGACCGGGCAGTGTTTCATTCTGTTGTACATAAGGTCGCTATGAGTTGGAGATGACTCGATGGCACATAACAACTACTGTCCAGTCCTTCTGCTCCACATGGGTCGAGAGGAAGGTGTCGATCTGACTGTGAGATGGGGTAGTCTTGATGTAGGAGGGCCCCTGGGAGCCCCTGAGTAGGTGAGAGGGGCCCAGCTTTCTCCCCTCAGTCTCCTTCTGCCAGTACCTCTGGGATCATTAGCTCCTGGTGCAGCCTATTAGGGAATCCCTGAGTGGTGCAACTGGCTAACACACTTGATTGGAGGTTCGAGTCTACCCAGAGACACCTCCAAGGAAAGGACTGATGATCTACTTTCAAAATAATCAGCCATTGAAAACCCTGTGGAGCACAGTTCTACTCTGATGTACATAGGATCACATGAGGTGGAACCTACTCAATGACAACAATTTTATTTCACTTTTGGCATCCTCTTAATACCAGGCATCATCCACCTGGTATGAAATAAGGGAGTGTTCTCAGGGCTAGTGGCTGCCACTTGGGCTCTTCCATCTACAGGGGAAACAGAGACCCTGAGCACATGGGAGAGAGTTGTCTGAGATCACCCAGCAGTCATGATAACAACTGGAGTTTCTGACACCCTGTCAGCGTATTGAAAACATCAGATCAAACTGCCCACCACCAAGCTGACTGCTTCAGAGCTCATCAAATTATCTCCTTTCTATGACACTTGGGGGAGCTCTGGTGGCATAGTGCCTAAGGAATTTGACTGCCAACCAGAAGGCTGGCGGTTCAAACCCACCAGCCACTCCTTGGAAGGAAGATGGGGCAATCTACTTCCATACTGATACTGCCTCAGAAACCCAAGGAGGGGTCTCTATGAGTTGGATCCCTCTCGACGGCAGTGAGTTTGGTTTGATTTTATGACTCTTGGATTAGAATGTTTATGTTTCGTTTTAGGAAGTACTTGGTACTTATTGATCACCTATTGGGTGCTGGGAACCCAAAGAGAAATAAAGCGTGCAATGGCACTGGCAAAAATTGTTGCTTCAGGGAGGTTTGTCCTGAGAACCTGGCAGGTTTTGGATACCAGAAAGTCTACCTTCATGTTTTATTTATGTGCCCAGGAGACCTTCTCTAACTCTGAACTGGTGCATTTCCTTCCCTTCAGCCACAAACCTGACAATGACATTCTTGGTTTCCAGGGAGATTTTGGCAGCCAGTCCCTATATCCTGCAAGGCTGCCTTGTGAAAACAAGCGTGCTCACCCCACGTGAAGGCCTGCAGGAGCTGCTGCCTGCCCTGCTAGGTACCAGGCAGCTTTCCTCAGCCAAGCTTGTTGCTTAGATAAGAGTTAAAAGATCCACGGAGCCCAGAGTGACCAGAGGCTTTATCATAACGTCATCCTAGTGGAGACCACCACAGGGAAACAGCTGCGTGCAGGCCCTAGGCAAACCCAGGCAGAAGACGGGTCGGAGAAAGGCAGGGCTGACCCTGAGAGGGGCGTGACCAGCCCAGCTCTGGGACCAAGCATAGGCCCTGGGTTGCTACGGTTACCCCTGTCAATGGGCGGTGCCTCGTCTTCTATTTTCCCCACATCTGCCTGGTGGTCCCTATCACCTGCCACAGGACTCAGTGATGACACTAGGGGAGGTGCAGGAAGCGGGGGAAGGGGTTACGGACCACACTGGGTGACGTTTACAGGATGACACCAAAATGACTGTCTATAATATTTTTGTGCAAGTTTCAGCAGAAATTCACTACTTTTTAGAAAATATCCCAATAGTTATAACAACAAAAATACTTTTCAAAGTAAGCCCAATTTACATGTAGCAATATACTTCTTGTTGTTGTTGTTGTTATGTGCCGTGGAGTCGGGCCTACTCATAGCGACCCCTCCTTGGGTTTCCGAGGCAATATCACTGCGGAAGTAGATTGCCCAACCTTCCTTCCGAAGCAGTATACATACAGGGTTAACACTCTATGCTAATTTACTTTTTGAGCCTTCTAATGCTCTCCTATCAGAGTTGTCATTATTACCAAATTACAATGATGCTTCGAATCACATGATTTTGTCTACACGTGCTACAAGCAGGAACTGTATTTGCTGGCAATGTTCCTATAGTTGCTGATTTTGTCAAATTTTCTGATGTTTTAGCTACAATATTGTGGTAAGTTGTATATGTGAACCTATATCAATAACTCTTTTGAGAATGAAGTAGTAATTAAAGGAAAAACCAAACCCACTGCCATCAAGTTGATTCTGATTCACGGGGACCCTAGAGGACAGAGTAGAACTGCCCCATAGGGTTTCTGAGGCTGTAATTCTTTACAGCAGCAGACTGCCTCATTTTCCTCCCATGGAGCAGCTGGTGGGTTCAAACCACTGACCTTTTTTTTTGGTTGGCAGCCAAATGCCTTAACTATTGTGCCACCAGAGCTCCTTAAAGGAAAAGAAATATAAAAATAATAAAAAGGCTTCCACTCAGTTACTAGTAATGTTGTAACTGAAAATGTTGTATTTCAATGTAGAAAGATTTTACAAAATAATTTTGTTGTTATTCATATTGTCTGAGATATATTACATTTAAGCAATTTACAGCATCTTATTCTATGATTAAAATTGATGGTCAACTTACATGTATGACAATTAATGATCATATCACTCTTTGATAACTAAATAGAGAAACTGACAGTTTAAAACAAGTGGGGGAAATGCTATGATGAGAAATAGAACTTAAATCTTAAATTCAGGTTTTTAAAAAATTTTAGTCTTTTAAAATTTTCCTTTTAAAACATCAATCACCCTCTTGCAAATATATATCTGATTTTAATGATGTTTTCATGGTTTAAGGTTGAATTGAGCTTTAAAAAATAGTGACACATTAAAATATACGCTTGATAGAACTAACATGTTCAGTCTATCACTCATCTGTCAGTTTGTTGTACTGAAGTGGCTTGTGTGTTCCTATAATGCTGGAAGCTATGTCACCAGTATTTGAAATACCAGCAGGGTCATCCATGGTGGACAGATTTCAGCAGAGCTTCCAGACAAAGAATGCCTAGGAAGGAGGACTAGGCAATCTACTCCCCCCCACCTCCACCCCACCCCCCAAAAAACGGTCATCGGAAACCTTATGAGTAGCAGTGGAACATTATTTGATACTGTGGTAGTAAAGGTTGTATGTCGACTTGGCTGGGCTATGATTTTGAATGGCTTGGCAATTGGATGTAATTATTCCTCATGATGAGATTGGATATAGTGTAATAACTTCCATGGTGAAATCTGCTGTGAGCAGTTAAACATTTTAAGGGGAGTTGCCTTTGGGATGTGGCCTGCTTCCAGTATGTATGGAAAGGATTCTGTATTTGGTTCATGATTCATCATCTCCAGTTCCTGGACTTGAACAAGTGGCCTGCTATATTGCCTACTGATGTTGGGACTGCTGCTTTCACACCCTGTGAGCCATTTCACCAGATGATCTTGCACTGGTCAGCCTCAGCAGCCAGCAGATGCATGAGTCAGGAGAAGCCTCCAACTTGCTCCACTGGGCCTGAGAGGCACAGCTGAAGCCCAAGGTCAAGGGCCCTCCACCCAGCCTGTAGAGCCAGCACTCTGAACTTAGACTTCTAGCCTAGTCTTCCTTAGAGCTAGCACTCTGGATTTCGACTTCTAGCATCCTAAACTGTAAGAGAATAAATTGCTGTTTGTTGATGCCATCCACTTGTAGTATTTTTTTTTTTTTTTCATAGAAACACTAGATAACAAAGACAGATAGAGTGCCAGGAAATGAGCCCATCAGGTTGGAAAGCACTCAAAATACAACTGGAGAAGAGCTGGCTGCTCAAAGTAGGTTCAATCTTAATAATATGGATGGAATTCAGCTTTCAGGACCTTAATTTACTGATGTGGCATGACTCAAAATGAGAAGAAACAGCTTCAAACACCCATTAATAATTGGAATATGGAATGTATAATGTATGAATCTAGGAAAATTGGAAATCATCAAGAAGGAAATGGAACACAGAAAGATTGATGTCCTAGGTGTTAGTGAGCTGAAATGGACTGGTATTGGCCATATTGAATCAGGCAATCAGGTAGTCTGCTATGCCAGGAATGACAGATCAAAGAAGAATGACAACACATTCACTGTCAAAGAGAACATGTCAAGATCTATCCTGAAGTACAATCACATGCCTGCAAGGAAGATCAGTTAATACAGTGATTAGCACAAACCACTAATGCCAAAGACAAAGAATTTGAAGACTTTTACCAAATTCAGTAGGCTTAAACTGATCAAACATGTAATCAGGATGCATTGATAATTACTGGTGATTGGAATGTGTAAGTTGGAAACAATGAAGAAGGATTGGTAGTTGGAAAATATAGCTTTGGTAATAGATATCACAATGAATAGAATTTGTTGTGATTTGGGTGAAAATTTACAGAGCAAATTCATTTTCCATAAAGCAGCTCATATACATTTTGTTTCATGATGTTGACTGTAATTCCTAGTTTTTTTCTTCTTTTTTTCCTCTTTATATTTCTTTTGTCTTTTAAAAGTATTTCTTTAAATAGTTCTTCACATTTATTGCCTCTTCCACCACCACCACCCCCCCTTTTGGCAATTATTCCTATGTGTTTATATGGTTTTTATTGTTTTTACTCTTTTGGTGGATTTTTTGATTGTTGTTTTTATCTAACTGAGTGGGAGACAGCAACTGTGCCCATATGCCCCAACCACATCTGCATCTCCTACAGCCCCACCTACTGAGTGAGAGCCACCACTTTCTTCTGCACCAACTGGCCAATGATGGACGACAGCCAATACAAGCCCAACTCACCTTTAACTGCTCTTCACAAATAGCTAACTGAGATCTGTGCACCCACTTTCATGCTCTATCACAGGAGACAAGTGGTGAGTGCCTAAGTGCTGCCAACTAGTGAATAGAGGACAACGGTACCCTGCTTACTCAGATATATCAAAACAAAACAAAAAAAATCTTGGGTGAATCACACCAATATACAATCACTAATTAAATATAAATACAATGACATCACAGGTGTCTCAGAGACAACAGACCATCATGGTCCAGACAAAGAAGTAAAATAAAGTCATAGAAACAGATCAGGATACAGACCCAGAAAACACCCCTGAGGAAGAATCAGCATTGGAACTCCCTGATAAGGAATTCAAAAGAATTACTTTTGGGTACCTTCAATGGATTGAGAGATAGAGCAAGAAAAACACTGACAAAATTAAGGAAAACACAGACAAAACTCTAGAATAATTTAGGAAAACAAATACATGAAGCAAGTGACAAAATAAACAAAAAATTAGAAATGATACATACATACATATATATATATATATATATATATATATATATATATATATATATATATATATATATATATATATATATATATATAAATAAATAAATCCAGATTAATGCCAAGGTTGCAGAAATACATAACACATTGAATGGGCAAAGGAGTAGAATCAAATCATTGGAAGACAGAATTAATGAGATTGAAGACAAATACCAGAATACTTCTTTGGAAAGCGATCAATCAGAAAAATGAGCAAAACAAAATGAAGAGAGCCTAAGGTTCATGTAGGATACTATGAAGAATAACCTACATGTAATCAGAATTTCAGAATGGGAAGAGACAGATAAAACCACAGAGAAAATTGTTGAAGATTTGTTGGAAGAGAATTTCCCTAATATGATAAAAGATGAGATTATATCCATTCAAGAAGTTCAATGACTCCCAAACAGGATTGTGGTGGTTATATTTGTGTGTCAGCTTGGCTGGGCCTGGTTGAGTGGCTTGACAGCTGGTGGTAGTTATTCCCCATGATGAGACTGGCAATCAACTCCATGGTGGGATCTACCATAAGCAGCTGAGTAGCTGATTTGGGTATATGGTCTGCTTCCCATATATAAGAAGCAGCTTTGGGAATGGTCTCTAGCTTATGGTACGCTTGGACCCTACATGTAGCTGTGTTGTTCGGCAGCCTGCCATGCTCTGCCGACCTTGGGATGTACAATGGACTGCCATGTGGTTTGGTAACATCAAGACTGTGCCATTTTACTTGTCAACTCTGGGTTTGTCAGCCTCAGCAGCCAGCAGCTGTCTGAGTGAAGAAATGCCTCAAGCTCCAGTGGGCTGAGAGCAGGAGGCAGAGCTGGACCCCAAGGTTGAGGGGCTTTCACCCAGCCCCTAGAGCCTGGCATATCCTCTGTGTATCTCAGGTTGTTAATGATTCTTCCTCCAATCCTGATGCCATGTTTTTCTTCATATAGTCCAGCTTCTCAGATTATTTGCTCAGCAT
>NW_006921626.1:12569619-12570209 GCF_000298275.1 Orycteropus afer afer | reverse complement strand
TTCAGAGTCTCTTCTGTCATCCATTTTGGTCTTCTCTTCTTTTCTCATCTTTTTAGTAATTTCTTGCTTTCTTCATGGATCATGTTCTTGATATCCTCCCACAATTCTTCTGGTTTTCGGTTGTTGGTGTTCAGTGCATCAAATCTATTCTTTAGATGATCTCTAAATTCAGGACGGATATACTCAAGATCATATTTTGGCTCTCTTGGACTTGTTTTCATTATCTTTAACTTCAAGTTGAACTTGCATATGAGCAGTTGATGGTCTCTTCCACAATCAGCTCCTGGCCTGGTTCTGGCTGAAGATACTGAGCTTTTCCATCGCCTCTTGCCACAGATGTGTCAATCTGATTCCTGTGTGTTCCATCTGGTGAAGTCCACATGTAGAGCCGCTGTTTGTGTTTTGAAAAAAGGTATTTGCAATGAAGGTTGTGTTGTTGGAAAAAGGTGTTTGCATTGGTCTTGCAAAATTCTACCATGCAAGTTCCAGCATTACTTCTGTCACCAAGGCCAAATTTTCCAACTACTGGTAATTCTTCTTTGTTTCCAACTTTTGCATTCCAGTCACCAGTGATAATTAACACATCCTGA
>NW_006921626.1:12549302-12549806 GCF_000298275.1 Orycteropus afer afer | reverse complement strand
AATAGCACCACCAATAGATCAAGTACTTGTGAGAAGTGAGGCTCTGGGTGATCACATATTTGATACTTTTCTGCAATTTTGTCAGCATGAGGAGTGTAAGGAAGCTGCTGGTTGGTTGGTCCTACTTACACTAGACAAAGTAGTGAAAGAGTGAGATGAGCTCAGGGCTGCTGAGTCTTGGCTTAAGCGCCACATAAAAGACCTCAATGTTTCCAGTTGTGCTCTAAAAGAAAGCCTTATTTCTTCTAGAGCTGATATTGCTGAAAATGAAACCCAGATTTGGGTGAAGATTTACAGAGCAAATTCACTTTCCATACAGCAGTTCACATATACTTTGTCTCATGACATTAACCATAGTTTACCACAATGCAACAGCTCCCCTCCCACTTTCTCCCCATAGTTACCTCTTCCCTGTGTCCATCCCTCCATGGACTCCTGCCCCTTAAGCTGTCTCCCTGTGCACAAGCAGCCCTTCTTTCTCCCATGATTGTTCTCTCCAAGGAC
>NW_006921626.1:12541121-12547772 GCF_000298275.1 Orycteropus afer afer | reverse complement strand
TGGATCAGTCTGAGTTTATTGATTTAGGCCCACTAAGTACAGATTCTTCATTCAGTGTTTCAACTTGAGAGGTTAAGAAATGATCTGATAGTTTATTTGGCTGGCTTACTGAAGCATGGATTATGCGGTGGCCTACCTTAAGTCAAGTTGAAGTACCAGACCTGCCTTGGTATTATGTAGAAGAAGGTATCCAGAGGCTGAGGGAAATTGGCCTGTTAGAATGGATTTATCAGATTAGACCCTTAGAGCCAGAAATGGAGAGTCCAGAAGACACACCTTTCACCAGTACAGTGAGGAATAAATTTGTGAAGGGAGCTCCAGCATCCTTGAGGACTGCTGTGATAGCTATTTTATGTAAGCCAGATTTGACGGTGGGAGCTGCCCTAATTGAACTAAGACACTTAACAATGATGGGGCCAAGTGGCAGCAGTTAATCAACAAAGGTAAGGTGGGCATGTTTACCATAATGGGCAGCAGAGTCAGAATAGTAATCAGAATAGTCTGATTCATGTGGAATTATGGCATTGGCTACTTGCGAATGGTGTTCCTAGTAGTGAAATACATGGCAAACCTACTAAATATTTACTTGATCTGAATAGACAGAAGAATTCTAGGTCACCTGAACAGCAACCTAGATTGAATCATCAGAATACAGAGTCATGGCCTCTCAATCAATTCCCAGACTTGAGTCAGTTTACAGACCCATGACCCCTTGAATGAAGGGGATGCTGGGTCCCTTTGAGGAAGGACCCCTGATTGACTCCACTACATTGCCAAAAATCTATAATGTTAATGTTTCTCCCAGCCTTCCCCAAAGGGATCTGAGGCCTTTTGCAAGAGTGACTGTTCATTGGGGAAAAGGAAATAATCAGACTTTTCAGGGATTGCTGGACACTGGCTCTGAACTGACACTAATTCCAGGAGACCCAAAGCGTCATTGTGGCCAACCAGTCAGAATGCAGGCATATGGAGGTCAAGTTATTGATGGAGTCTTAGCTAAGATGCATCTTACAGTGGGTCCAGTGGGTCCCTGAACCCATCTGGTAGTGATTTCCTCAGTTCCAATGTATAATTCGAATAGATATACTGAGCAATTGGCAGAATTCCCACATTGGGTCCCTGACATGTGGAGTAAGGTCTATTATGGTAGGAAAAGCCAAGTGGAAGCATGGTCTGGTACTTCAACTTGACTTAAGGTAGGCCACCACATAATCCATGCTTCAGTAAGCCAACCAAATAAACTATTAGATCATTTCTTAACCTCTCAAGGTTTGCCATGTATTTCACTACTAGGAACACCATTCACAAGTAGCCATTAGAACTGCCTCTACCTACAAAAATAGTAAACCAAAAGCAGTATCACATCCCTGGAGGGGTTGCAGAGATTACTGCCACCATCAAGGACTTGAGGGATGCAAGGGTGGTGATTCCCACCACATCCCCATTTAATTCACCTATTTGGTCTGTACAAAAAAACAGATGATCTTGGAGAATGACAGTAGATTACTGTAAACTTAATCACGTGGTGACTCCAGTTGCAGCTGCTGTTCCTGATGTGGTTTCACTGCTTGAGCAAATTAGTACATCTCCTGGTACTGGGTATGCAGCTCTTGATCTGACCAATGCCTTTTTCTCGATATCACTTTCAGCGGACCATCAGAAGCAGTTTGCCTTCAGCTGGCAAGGCCAACAGTATACTTCCACAGTGCTTCCTCAGGGGTATATCAACTCCCTGGCACTATGTCATAACTTAGTCTGTAGGGATCTTGATCGCCTTTCCCTTACACAAGACATCACACTGGTCCATTATATTGATGACATTATGCTGATTGGACCTAGTAAGGAAGAAGTATCGATGACTCTAGATTTATTGGTGAGACATATGCATGTTAGAGGTTGGGAAATTAACCCCATACAATTCAGGCACCTTCCACCTCAGTGAAATTTCTAGGGGTCCAATGGTGTGGGGCATGTCGAGATATTCCTACTAAAGTGAAGGATAAGTTATTGTATCTGGCTTCCCCCACAACTGAAAAGGAGGCACAACGTCTGGTGGGCCTCTTTGGATTTTGGAGGCAACATATCCCTCATTTGTGTGTGTTGCTGTGGCCAATTTATCAAGTGACTTGGAAAGCTGCTAGTTTTGAGTAGGGCCCAGAACAACAGAAGGCTCTGCAACAGGTTCAGGCTGCTGTATAAGCTGCTCTGCCACTAGGGTCATATGATCTGGTTGATCCTATGGTGCTTGAAGTTTCTGTAGTAGATAGAGATGCTGTTTGGAGTCTTTGGTCTCTACTGGTGAATCGCAATGCAGACCCTTGGGATTTTGGAACAAGGCCCTGCCATCCTCTGCAGATAACTACTCTCTTTTTGAGAAAGAGCTTTTAGCTTTTTATTGGGCTTTAGTAGAGACTGAATGCCTAACCATCGGCTACCAAGTCACCATGTGGCCTGAGCTTCCCATCATGAACTGGGTGTTGTTTGACCCACAGAATCATAAAGTTGAATGTGTACAGCAGCACTCCATCATTAAATGGTAGTGGTATATCAGAAATCGGGCTGAAGCACGACCTGAAGGCACAAGTAAGTTGCATGAGGAAGTGGCCCTAATGCCTATGGTCTCCATTCCAGTCACATTACCTTCCCTCTCCCACTCTGCACCTGTGGCCTCATGGGGAGTTCCTTATGATCAGTTGACTGAGGAAGAGAAGACTCATGCCTGGTTTACAGATGGTTCTGCATGATATGCAGACACCACTCGAAAGTGGACAGCACCAGCACTGCAGCCCCTTTCAGGGACTTCCTTGAAGGACAGTGGTGAAGGGAAATCCTCCCAATGGGCAGAATTTTGAGCCATGCATATCGCTGTTCACTTTGCATGGAATAAGAAATGGCCAGATGTGAGATTATATACAGATTCATGGGCTGTGGCTAATGGCTTGGCTGGACAGTCTGGGACTTGGAAGGAGCATGATTGGAAGATTGGTGATAAAGATGTATGGGGAAGAGGTATGTGGATAGATCTCTCTGAATGGGCCAAAGGAGTAAAGATATTTGTGTCTCATGTGAATGCCCACCAAAAGGTGACCTCAGCAGAGGAGGACTTTAACAATAAGGTGGATAGGATGACACTGCACTGTAGTAAATTACCTGGTATGGCTTTTCTAGCCATAAGTCTTTGTAAACTCCATGGTGGAATTTGCTGTGAGAAACTGAGCAGCTCCTGATTGTTAAAATCATCCACCTGGGGTATTTCTATTGGGACCAGCACAAAGTAATGTTCTGGGAAGTTCATTCTCTCTCAGGTGCTTAGAATTCTGATGTTTTATGATTGGTTAGCTTGGCCACTCTGCCAGGCTCGAAACAAGACCTCCTAGAGGCAGAAGTCTCTCTGACTGCTGGCTGAGAAGGACGTGCTGCTGAAAGAGACACACACTCCTGAGGGACACATGCTGCTAGGAAAGAGATGCAAGAGACATGCATTGCTGAGTGAGACACCGAGGAACACACACTGCTGGGAGAGAGACTGTGAGAGACTGTAGGCTGAGAGACGGTGGGCTGAGAGAGGCTGAGTGTTTTTCCTGAACTTGAATTGTAGCCTTGTGTTTCCCTAATAAACCCCATAATCTGTGAGTTCTGTGTGGCCACTGCAGTGAATTATTGAACCCAGCAGAAAGGCGGTGGGTGCTGCGAGAGGAATGGTTGGTGTTAGGGTTGGTGAAAGGGCTGGAGGGAGGTAGCACAGTAATGGGCCTTGGGCTACTGATAGTGATTCTGTTTCCTTCTTGTGCAGATAGAGGAGGTCAGACGATGTGGCCTCCTTGCATTTTTAGCAGACACATTCAGTGGAAACCAGCCATCCTTTTTCCCCAGCTACTCCTGTCATTGCTCACTGGGCTCATGAACAAAGTGGCCATAGTGGCAGGGATGGAGGTTATGCATGGGCTCAGCAACATGGACTTCCACTTACCAAGACTGATTTGGCTACTGCCACTGCTGAGTGCCCAATCTTCCAGCAGCAGAGACCAACACTGAGTCTGTGATATGGAACCATTCCTTAAGGTGATCAGCCAGCAACGTAGTGGCAGGTTGATTACACTGGACTACTTCCATCATGGAAAGGACAGCATTTTGTTCTTACTGGAGTAGATACTTATTCTGGATATGGATTCGCCTTCCTTGCATGCAATGCTTCTGCCAAAAACTACCATCCATGGACTTACAGAATGCCTTATTCACCATCATGGTATCCCACACAGCATTGCTTCAGATCAAGGGACTCACTTCACAGCAAAATGAAGTGCGGCAATGGGCCAATGCTCATGGAATTCACTGGTCTTACCATGTTCCCCATCATCCTGAAGCAGATGGCTTGATAGAATGATTGAATGGCCTACTGAAAACACAATTATGGTGCCAGCTAGGTGGCAATACCTTGAAGGGTTGGGGCAATGTTCTCCAGAAGGCTATATATGCTCTAAACCAGCATCCAATATATGGTTTTGTTTCTCCAATAGCCAGGATTCATGGGTCCAGGAACCAAGGGGTGGAAACGAGAGTGGGACCACTCACTATTACCCTTAGTGACCCATTCAAAAAATGTTTGCTTCCTGTCCGTGCTACCCTATGCTCTGCAGGTCTGGAGATCTTAGTCCCAAAGGGAGGAACACTCCCACCTGGAGACACAATATTTATTGCATTGAATTGGAAATTAAGAATGCCACCCAGCCATTTTGGATTCCTCATGCCTCTGGATCAACAGACAAAGAAGGGCATTACTGTACTATCTGGTGTAATAGATCCTGACTTCCAAGGGGAAATTGGATTGACATTACATATTGGAGCTAAAGAAGAATATGTCTAGAATACAGGAGATTCTTTAAGATGTCTCTTAGTACTACCATGCCCTGTGATTAAAGTCAATGGAAAATTACAGCAATCCAATTCTGATATGACTGGTAATGGCTCAGACCCTTCAGGAATGAAGGTTTGGGTCACCCCACCAGGCAAAGAACCACAACCAGCTGAGGTGCTTGCTGAGGGCAAGGGAAATACAGAATGTGTGGTGGAAGAAGGTAGTTCTGAATATCAGCTACGTCCATGTGACCAGTTGCAGAAATGAGGACTATGATTGTTATATTTCTTCATTGCATATGTGCATCAAATATTTTTGTTTCCTTCTGATATGAACAGAGGGAAATATAAATAAGGTTAATGCGTTTCAGTTGTATGTATGTTAGTGTATCATGTTAGGTGCAAATATGACTTTATAATTGTCCTTATTTAGAGATTGTATATGGTTAAGAAGATGTGTATAACTGGCAAGTTGACAAAGGGTGGACTGTGATAGTTGGAGCTGTGTGTCAACTTGGCTGGACCACAATTCTGTGTAGTTTAAGCAGTTGTGATGTGGTTATTCCCATAATGGGATCAGATGAATATGTTTTGAGCAGTCAATCCATTGAAAGGGAGTTTCCTTAGGGGTGTGGTCTGCTTCCATTATATTTATGGACATCCTGGGAAAAGAGACACTCTTCTGTGAATCAGGATTCTATTGTGCTTCCTACAACTGTCCGTGAGTGAACAATCCACCATTCAGCCTGGAGATCTTGGATTCATCATTTGTTGGAGTCAACGGCCAGTATACTTCCTGCCAACTTTGGCTCCTCAGCCTCTGCATCTGCATGAGTCAGGAAAAGCCTCCAGTTTGATGTTTGATCCAAGAACTTTGGACTTGCCAGCTTCTATAAGAGTGTGAGCCATTTTCCTAAGATAAATTTCTCTTTCTCTCTCTCTCTCTATAAGCTTTTCTAGTTTTGTCTCTCTAGAGAGCCCAGTCTAACACAGATTCCTCTACACCAGCAAAGAGGACTCTGTAAAGGAAATAAGGCAATCAATATCATTTACAACAGCTATCAAAAAGATAAAATACCTAGGAATAAATCCTACCAGGAATACAAAAGACCTATACAAAGAAACCCACAAATCACTACGTCAGGAAATCAGTATCCATGTAAATCAGTGGCTCATAGGTAGGAAGATTGAACATTGTGAAAATGTCTATATTACCCAAAGCAATCTATATATTCAATGCAATCCCAATCAAGATTGCATCAACATTCTCTAAAGACATGGAAAAACCAATCACTAATTCTATATGGAAAGGAAAGAGACCTCAGATAAGCGTAGCACTATTGAAGAAGAAGAATAAAGTAGGAGGTCTCACATTCCTGGATCCCAAACCCTACTGTGCAGGTACAGTTGACAAAACAGCCTGGTATTTGGTACAATGACAGACACATAGACCTGTGGAATGGAATTGAGAACCCAGAAATAGATCCATCAACCTGTGGTCAGCTGATCTTTGACAAAGGGCTGAAATCCTTTAAATGGGGAAGAGATAGTCTCTTTTACAAATGGTGCTGGCAAAACTGGATATCCATTTGCAAAAAAATAAAACAAGGTCCATACCTCACACAACACACTAAAACTAACTCCAGATGGATCAAAGAGTTAAATGTGAAACCTAAAACTATGAAGTTCCTCATGGAAAACTAGGGGCAAATTTATTATTGTTGTTGTTGTTATGTGCCATTGAGTTGGACCCGACTCATAGCAACCCCTCCTTGGGTTTCCAAGGCAATATCACTA
>NW_006921626.1:12539045-12540646 GCF_000298275.1 Orycteropus afer afer | reverse complement strand
TAATAGAAAAGTTCAACAAGACAGAAAATAACAAATGCTGGTGAGGATGTGGAGAGATTGAGACTCTCATACACTGCTGGACAGACTGTAAAATGATACAACTACTGTGGAAATTGGCATGGTGATTCCTTAACAAGTTGGAAATAGAAACACCATTTGATCCAGCAATCCCATTACTAGATACATAGCCTAAAGAAGTGATAGGCAGAACACAAGCAGATATATGCACACCATGTTCATTGCAGCAATGTTCACAGTAGCAAAGAGTAGAAACAATCTAAGTACCCATTAACTGAGGAATGGATAAACAAACTGGGGTATGTACAACAGAATACTATGTAACCCTAAGGAATAATGCAGAATCGGCAAAACACCCCATAACATGAATGAACTTAGAGGACATTATGCTGAGTGAAATAAGTCAATCACAGAAGGACAAATATTGTAATAGTCCACTATTGTAAAAAGTCAAGGAAAGGTTTATATATGGAAGGAAATTTCTTTGTTGGTTACCAGGGATGGAAGGGAAGGGGAGGGAAAACTCCTGGATAGGTTGGGTAAAAAAATAATAATTTTAAAAAATAATTATGTGTATGTATGTGTGTGTATATATATATATATACCAAAGATTATTAGTGGTTACCAGGGGTAAGGGTGAGGTGGAAAGGGAAAGCTTTAGTTTGTGGGGCATTGAGTTTATGTTAATGGTGATGGAATATTTCAGAAAAGGACAGCAATAATGGTGGCGCAGACTTCCAGTAAGATGGAGGAATAGACAGACAAGTGACACAGACCCTCTTCAACAAAGAAAAGAAAAACCAATTGACAGAGATACAGAAGATAATCCTGGAACACTGAGCATTGAAAGGAACTATACAGAAGTGGATTAGACACCAACTAGTGGAAAACCCTGAATGAAAACAGTGAGTACAGAAACAGTCAGAGCCGCAGACTGTCAGACCAACAGACTGAATATTTCCAAGGGTGCTGGGACCTGAGAATTGACCTAAAGATCAGTCCCAGTCACCAAGGGCTGCAGGAACAACTGCTTGGTGGCCTATGACTAGGAAGGGAAATAGCAAGGAGGGAGACAACCTGAGTGGTGGACTTTCTGCTGTCCAGAGGGCACAGCCATTTGATTGTTTACACATGGCAGCCATTTTGGATGTTAAAGTGACCAAGGGCACAGCCATTTTGAAAGTTTACAAGTGGTGGCCATTTTGGATATTTAAAGTGATAGCATTCTCATTCAGATTCCAGGGACCTAAGAACAGACTTTGTGTGCCAGCGTCAGCAAGGACATACAAGAGGCTGACAAAGGAAAGGAGATAGGTGTTGAGTGTATAAGTGCTGTCAGCTAGTGAACAGAGGAGCACAGTACCCTGCCTGTATAGATAACAAGTCACTCCAACATATAATTACCAATTAAATATAGACACAAAAACATCACAATGCCTTGGAGAAAGCAGAGCATCACAGTCCACACAAAGAAGCAAGATAAAACAAGAGAAACAAGGCTACAGACCCAAAACACATCCCTGAGGAAGAAGCAGCATTGGAACTCCCTGATAAGGAATTCAAAAGAATTATATTTAGGTATC
>NW_006921626.1:12523467-12530985 GCF_000298275.1 Orycteropus afer afer | reverse complement strand
CTTTAGTTTTGTGTATTTCACTGTACATAAATTATATTTCAATAAAATGCATTAAAAAAAAAGATTGGATAGGAGCCATAAGGGACAGTGAGTTTATGTTAATGGGAGAAGAACAACTCAAAAGGAGGGTGAGAATGGCTGAACAACATGACTATAATCAATGTCACTAAGTTTTATGTTCTGCTGTATATATTCTCAACAACAAAATAAAATTTAAAGAAAAAAAATAAAATATAGTAATGGTGGTGCAACATGAAAAATGCCATCAATGTCCCTGACCTGTAAATGTGGAAGTTGTTTCAGTGAATGTTTTGTTGTGTATGTTTCCACCACAATAAAAGTGGGGAAAAAAAAAATCAAAATATATGCCGGAAGAGACTCTGAAACTTGCTTTTGAATGCAGAATAGCTAAAGTTAATGAAGGAATTGATGACACAAAAGAGCTAAATAGAAGATTTCAAAGGGCAGCCTGAGAAGACAAAGTAAATTATAATGAAATGTGCAAAGAACTGGATTAGAAAACCAAAAGGTAATAACACGTTTGGTATTTCTCAAGCTGAAAGAACTGAAGAAAAAAATCAAGTCTCAAGTTAACATATAGAAGAATTTTATGGGCAAAAGATTGAACGATACAGGAAGCATGAAAAGAACATGGAAGGTATACACATAATCAATGCACCAAAAAAATTGGTTGACACTCAGCCATTTCAGAAGGCAGCATATGATCAAATAACTGATGGTACTGAAGGAAGAAGTCCAAACTTCACTGAAGGCATTGGTGAAAAACAAGCCTCCAGGAATTAACAGAGTCCCAATTGAAATGTTTCAACAAATGGATGATGGAAAACTGGAAGTGCTCACTAGTCTGTGCCAAGAAATTTGGAAGACAAATTTCCTGACCAACAGACTGGGGAGATCCCTATTTGTGTCCATTCCAAAGAAAGGGTATCCAACAGAATGCAGAAATTATTGAACAATGTCATTAACATCACATGCAAGTACAATTTTGCTGAAGATAATTATTAAAAAATAAATAAATAAATTGCAGCAGTACATCGACAGGAAACTGCCATGAATTTAAGCCAGATTCAGAAGCGACTGTGAAAGGAGAGAAATCATGTGCTGATGTCACATGGATCTTGGCTGAAAATAGAGAATACTAGGAAAATGTTTAATTGTCCCTTATTGTCTAAGCAAGGGCATTTGACTGTATGGATTGTAATAAATTATGGATAATATTTCTAAGAGTGAGAATGGTAGAACATTTATTGTGCACATATGGAACCTGTACATAGACCAATAGACAGTCATTCAAACCAAACAAAGGGATACTGTGTGGTTTAAAATCAGGGTTGTATCCTTTCACCATACTTATTCAATCTGTATGCTGAGCAAATAATCCAAGAATCTGGACTATTGGAAATGAATGTGGCAGCAAGATTGGAGAAAGACTCTAACAACCTGCGATATGCATATGACACAACCTTGCTTACTGAAAGTGAAGAGGACTCGAAGCACTCACTGATGAAGATCAAAGACTACAGTCGTCAGTAGGGATTACATCTCAACATAAAGAAAACAAAAATCCTCACAACGGGACCAATAAGCAGTATCATGATAAATGGATAAAATATTGAAGTTGTGAAGGATTTCATTTCACTTGGATCCACAATTAACACCCACAGAAGCATCATTCAAAAAAAAAAAAAAAAATCCAAGAACATATTGCATTGGGCACATCTGCTGCAAAAGCCATCTTAAAGTGTTAAAAAGCATAGATATCACTTTGTGGACTAGGTGTACCTGACCCAAGCCATTATATTTTCAGTCACCTCATATGAATATAAAAGCTGGACAATGAATAGGAAAGTCTGAAGAAGAATTGATGCTTTGAATTATTGGTGAAGAATACTGAATATGCCATGGACTATCAGAAAAACAAACAAATCTATTTTGGAAAAAGAACACTCCTAAGAAGTGAGGATAGTGACTTTTTTTCACACACTTTGGGCATGTTATCAAGAGGACCCAGTCCCTGGAGAAGGATATCATGATTGGTAAAGTAGAGGGTCAATGAAAAAGAGGAAAACCAACAATGAGATGGGTTCACATAGTGGCTACAAGAGTGGGCTCAAACATAGCAATGATTGTGAAGATGGGTTGTGTTTCGTTCTGTTGTACATAGGGTCACTAAGGGTCACAGCTGACCTGACAGCACCTAACAACAATACAACAAAGTATCCAATAGATTTACATTTTCCATTTACTTAATTTTTGTTTAAATATTACTATCTTTTTTTATTATGCAAGGATATCCTATCATCTTCCCCAAAAAAAACCAAACCAAACCCACTGCCATCGAGTCAGATCCGATTCATAGTGATCCCTCCTTAGGTTTCTGAGGCAGTATCAATACAGAAGTACATTGCCCAACCTTCCTTCCAAGGAGTGGCTGGTGGGTTTGAACTGCCAGCCTTCTGGTTAGCAGTCAAATGCCTTAGGCACTACACTACCAGAGCTCCCATCATCTTCCATGGAGTACATAAATCAAAATGGCCAAGTGGGTGTCAGCAAAGGAAAGTAAAAGGGGCAAGAATTAAACCTTTCAAAACACTTGCTGGATCCATGCCACAATACATCAAAAGACCAGATGATGGCCAGGTTCATCAAAAAACACTGCTCATCAGTCTCCAGCTGATGAAGCTGATTCTTCTGATGCTCACATGCATTCTGCAAAACACAAGAGTGGAAATGGCAGAAGTTGAAGCAGAAGAGAAGCTGAAAGTGTCTCTAGCCTTGATGCTGTAAATGAGATGAGTGATGTCAAGGAGAAAGATTTGCACATATTGTGTGACGTTTCTTTCTAGGAGAGACCAGTCCAAGATCATTTTGAGGTTGAAATCCAAAGGAAGAAGTGTTTCTTCCCAGAACAAAGATGGGCCTGTCAGTGTTGCAGCAAGGCAAGATGCAAAAGCAAAGGGAGATGTGTGCCAGCCTCAAAAATGTGGTTTTACAAGGTGATGCCTCATGGCGAGAAAATTTTGCAGTCATGGATGGTTTGCTCACTTATCAGTGAGAATTTATGCTGCCAACTGTTTGTTGCTAGAGCTATAGATATGACATCCAAATTTGTGACTGGGGTTTGGAAGTGGTGGAAACTGAGCCTGAAAGTCCATAACCATGAGACATCTGAAGAGCATCTATGTTGCCTTGAAAAGTGTAAAACATTGGCAGAGGGACTGAGGCTGCACAAAACCACTGACACTGAAACTATTGCTTTGATGGAAATGGAGAAGAAAGAGTGGAAGGGCATCTTGCACAGATTGCTTTGTTACCACATTGTTTCTCAGAAAGCAGAATGGGGCATCTACAGCCACAAAGAAGAGGAATCTCCAATGAAGCAAGGGAACTTTCTGGAGATGGTTGAGATGCTTTCAAAATATGATCCAGTGCACAGAGAGAACCTAATTAGATTAAAGCAGAGCACATGGAAATTTAAAGTATCAGTCTGTTGCACCAAAAACTCAGAATGAGTTTATAAATGCCCTAAAAAAATCATGCAAAGGAGACACTTGTCATGGACATAAAGTCTGTCAAGTAGTTTGGGATCATGTTCAACCGCACACCTGACATATCACATATTGACCAGACGGCCAAAGTGATCAGATATGTAAAACTCAACAAATGGAAGTTGAAGTAAAAGATGTCTTTCTAGGGCTTTTCCCTTTAAAGGGGAAAAAAGCCACTGACCTCAGTTCTGATATTCTTAAAAAACTGGAAAGTAATGGACTGGGCACAATGTGCCACACTCCAGGTTACCCTAATGCTGCCACTATGGCTAGAATCCATGGAGGTATACAAGCCATTATTTATTCACTTGTTTATCTTTATTTTTATTGTGATTCCAGTGACAGTTTACAGAGCAAATTGGTTTTATATTTAACAATTCATGCACGTTTTGTTTTGTGGCATTGATTGCAATCCCTGCCATGTAAACAGCTCTTTTCCCACTTCCTACCTGTATTTACTATTTCCCTTCCCCCTCCTTTCCTATCCCTGCCTGCCTTCTGAGCTTTACCCCTGGGCAAATGCTGCCACTTTGATTTTGAATGGTTGATTGTGCTAATGCGAATGCACTTCCCTTGTTTATCTTATAGGCCTGTGTGTTATTAGTCTGAGAGTTGAGCCATGGGGGTGGCACAAGCCATTCTTAAGTCAAAGAACAAGAAACATATTTTTAATGGTTGTGTGGATCATTCGCTTAACTTGTGTGGTCAACATTCTTTTGCTGAAAATGCATCATGTGTGGCTTTTTTTTTTTTTAAACTCTTGAGATAATGTTTTCTTTCTTTGCTACTTCCTTCCATTGGTGGGATGTGTTAATTGACCATATTGGAGTTAAAAGCTATCAACAACCTGTGGAGTGCTCATCATGCTGCAATTAAGCCAGTTAAAGAAAAGTTTGATAAGCTTGTGGGGCAACTGAAGTTTTTATGATCCACATGAAAATTTGGACTCAAGAGGAGCAAGACAAGATCTTTTCCTGTGCTACCTGTACTTCTGGTGTGAGGTATTTCGGGAAGTTCAGCATACACAGCAGTACCTACAGGCTGAGGGCTTAACTCTTGAACAAAGCTAGAGGCACTAAGACAAAGCTAGGGGTGCTAAGACTTTTTATACTCGAGCACAGTCACCTAGCAGAGCTTACAATTGAATGAACAGGCACTTTGAATATCAGACAAATATGGAATTGAAGTAGAGAGAAGAGCCAGGTTGAAGAGGATGGCAGGGGATGGGGAGCAGGCAAGCGATGCTAGGCTCATTCTGCAAGCAGAAAATTAGAGGGTGGTGCTTGAGTACATTGATTGCTTTCATTCTGAACTCCAGGTCAGCTCAAAAGCCATCAAGGAAGTAGCAGCCATGTTTGAGGCTATTCAAGGGAAGCGTTTCATATCTGCTACCGAAGAAGAGTTAAAGGCATCCATTCCAAAATTGACCACTTTCTTTGACGAGGCATCTGAGAGTGAGCTTTAATAAAAATGTCAAGACTGAGAAAGCATCTATCTGAAAGCAGCAGAGATTGATCTGGAAGAAGCCAAAGACTGGGGAACAGTAGACGTTTTGATATTCATAGCTGGATGGAACTTCATAGAATCTCCCCCAACCCTTTCACTAAGCCTGAAATTATTTCTGATAATCTGTGTGTCTTTGGTTTCATGTGAGTGGAGCTTTTCAAGGCTGAAACTATAAGAACTATTTGCAGTCTACCATGGGAATAGTCAAGGCTTTCTGATCTTGTAATATCATCAATTGAAAGTTAGTTGGTGAAAGGCATCATTGATAATGATGAAGTGATTCACAAGTTGGCAGCTTTCAAGACCAGGAAAGGAAAGCTCTGATTTACTCAAGATGTTCATTAAGTGCTGAAATGCTTGTGTATTTGTTCTTGTTTATTTTTATGGTATTATTTCATTTATGAATTTATTTCCATATGACTTTGTCTACAACTTCTACTTTATTTGGGCTGTTATTGATGCAGACCTAATCTATTAATGTATCTCATGTAATAATAAAGTTTAACATTAAAATGAACATATCTTTGATGTAGTTCTTAAACGATTTTAGTTCATATTCTATTGTTTTCCTACCAAACTTTCTCTTTAACACATGAAACTTCGTAAATACAGTCAAGTTGTGTGTATGATATTGTAATTTAAAGGTGTGCGATTTTACTTTTGCTAGCTCTGGTAGCATAGTGGCTAAGGCTGAGTAGAAGGCTGGCGGTTCAAACCCACCAGCCACTCTTCAGAAGGAAGGTTGGGCAATCTACTTCTGTAGTGGTAGTGCCTTGGAAACCTAAGGAAGGGTCACTATGAGTTGGATCCGACTCCATGGTAATGAGTTTGCTTTGTTTTAGTTGTTTGTGTCAGTACTAATGCCATTCCATTCAGTGATATATGGGAACTACTATTTACCAGTAACATTAGCACAAAAATTATTACTAAAGATTCTGAATGGTCTGGTATAGGAATAGATCCATTGAGGGGAAGGTGAAACTATGAGTTACTGCGCTGGTGACATCAACCCTTGAGAGCAAGGACTGATTCTCACCCATCCTGTTAGCTCTCTAAGTGAATGCCCAGCCCAGGAGGAAGCACACAGGTGGCCTTTAACTGAATAGAGAGAATAGAAGAACCAGTTGCTGTCTGACTAACTCAGACTCATGGTAAAGCCAACACATGGTGACCCCAACTCCTGGCAACCCCGTGTGTGTCAGAGTAGAACTACACCTTATAGGGTTTTCAATGGCTGGTTTTTTTGGGAGGAGATTGCCAGGCCTTTCTTCCGAGACACCTCTGGGTAGACTTGAAACTCCACACTTACAGTTAGCAGCCAAGCATGTTAACCACTTGCACCACTCAGGGACTCTGGAGGGGAGAGGAGTGGTTTCTTTTTTCCTAACAAATTAGGTTGAATTAAGCTGAAATCCAGTCAAATGGAGAGGCTGAGAAGGGCAAGGTTATATGTGGTTTTCTGTAAGACAAACCAAAAAACCCAAACCCCTTGCTGGCTAGTCGATTTTGACTCATCCTTACAATCTCCCCTTCTCATCCTTTTGCTGATTCATCACTCCTTCAGTTGCACAGAAAGACATTTGTAGACTTCCTACTATGAATGAGGCACCAGGCTCTGAGGGAGTAAGACAGAGTCTGCTTTTGGGATGCAGAAATAGGGGTCACCCAAGGCAGTCACCCCCAGGCACCACAAGGGACTTCCAGAGAGGTGGACACCTGAGCCCCAGACTCAATTAGAAGGAGGAGCTGGAACCCCTCTGGGCTCTGACGGCCACAGCATCCCCTCTCCCACCAAGTCTGAAGTTTCCTTTTCTGACCAGTGTTGACCCACAAGATGAGAACCAACTGAATCAAGGTTCCTTTTTCCTTAAATCTCCTGCCTAGTCCTGGACAGACGGAGTGGTGGGATGGTGGGGGTTGAGAAGGAAAGAGGAGCAAAGGTTTCTGTGGTTCCCCTTTGATCCCTGTGGACAGAGGGGTTCAATGTGAGAGCAGGGGTTGAGGGCTCTCCACACGCCTAAGCCATCACTCAGATAACAGCTCTTGCCATGTGCTCCCATCAGGGTGTCAGGGATTGCAGGCTATGGGAAGCCTCCAGACTGACTTTACACTGTGGGGTATGTGTTTGGGGGAGTAACTTCCGAGCTTCCCTAGAGACTCATGGGACCCTTACCAGGACGTGACAACAATCCCTGTGTTCAGCTTCCTCTGCTGTATGCTTTGTACAAGGCACTAGTATTTCATTGTAATTAAGTCAGATGAAGCAGAAAGTAAACATTGTTCCAATCTAAAGTAATGAAAGGTCACTATGTATAGGAATTGTGATGGTTGGAGCTGTGTGTCAACTTGGCTGGACCCCAGTTCTGTGTGGTTGTTCCCATGATGGGATCAGATGACTGAGTTCTGAGTGGCCAGTCTGCCCAAGGGGAGTTTCCCTAGGGGC
>NW_006921626.1:12508404-12511281 GCF_000298275.1 Orycteropus afer afer | reverse complement strand
GATCATATGGCCCAAGTGGCAGATCACCCTGTATAGCAGCCTGAACCTGTTGCAGAGTCTTCTGTTGTTCTGGGCCCCACTCAAAACTAGCAGCTTTCTGAGTCACTTGATAAATAGGTCGCAGCAACACATCCAAATGAGGGATATGTTGCCTCCAAAATCCACAGAGACCCACCAGACATTGTGCCTCCTTTTAGTTGTGGGGGAAGCCAGATACAATAACTTATCCTTCACTTTAGTAGGAATATCTCAACATGCCACACACCGTTGGACCCCTAGAAATTTCACTGAGGTGGAAGGTGCCTGAATTTTCATTGGATTAATTTCCCAACCTCTAGCATGCATGTGTCTCACTAAGTCTAGAGCCATCAATACTTCTTCTTTACTAGGTCCAATCAGCATAATGTCATCAATATAATGGACCAGTGTGATGTCTTGTGGAACGGAAAGTTGATCAAGATCCCTACAGACTAAATTATGGCATAGTGTTGGGGAGTTGATATACCCCTGAGGAAGGGCTGCGAAAGTGTCCTGTTGGCCTTGCCAGCTGAAGGCAAACTGCTTCTGATTGTCTTTTGAAATTAGTATTGAGAAAAAGGCATTGGCCAGATCAATAGCTGCATATCAAGTACCAGGAGATGTACTAATTTGCTCAAGCAATGAAACCACATCAGGAACAGCAGCTGCAATTGGAGTCACACTTGATTAAGTTTACAGTAATCTACTGTCATTCTCCAAGATCCATCTGTTTTTTGCACAGGCCAAATAGGTGAATTAAGTGGGGATGTGGTGGGAATCACCACCTGTGCATTCTTCAAGTCCTTGATGGTGGCAGTAATCTCTGCAACCCCTCCAGGGATGCGGTACTGCTTTTGGTTTACTATTTTTGTAGGTAGAGGCAGTTCTAATGGCTTCCACTTGGCTTTCCTACCATAATAGCCCTTACTCCACATGGCAGAGAGCCAATGTGGGAATTCTGCCAATTGCTGAGTATATCTATTCCAATTATGTATTCTGGCACTGGGAAATCACTACAGATGGGTTCGGACACCCACTGGGCCCACTGTGAGTTGCACTTCGGCTAAGACTCCATCAATAATTTGACCTCCATATGCCCCCACTCTGACTGGTGGGTGACAATGACGCTTTGGGTCTCCTGGAATTATTGTCAATTCAGAGCCAGTGTCCAGTAATCCCCAAAAACTCTGATTATTTCCTTTTCCCCAATGAATAGTCACTTTCGTAAAAGGCCTCAGATTCCTTTGGGGAAGGCTGGGAGAAAGATTGACATCATAGATTTTTGGCAATGTAGTGGAGTCAATCAGGGGTCCTTCCTCAAAGGGACCTGGCCTCCCCTTCATTCAAGGGGTCATGGGTCTGTAAACTGACTGAAGTCTGGGAATTGATTGAGAGGTCTTGACTCTGTATTCTGGCGATTCAATCTAGGTTGCTGTTCACGTGACCTAGAATTCTTCTGTCTATACAGATCAAGTAAATATTTAGTAGGCTTGCCATGTATTTCACTACTAGGAATACCATGAGCAAGTAGCCAATGCCATAATTCCACACAAGTCAGACTATTCTGACTAGTGTTCTGACTCTGCTGTTCATTATGGTAACCACGCCCACCTTGCCTTTGTCAATTAACTGCTGCCACTTGGCCCCTACTACCACAGGGTCCAATCAGCCCCATCATAGTTAAGTGTTTTAGTTCAGTTAGGGCAATTCCCACTGTCAAATCAGGTTTACATAAAATAACAATCACAGTAGTCTTCAAGGATGCTGGAGCTCCCTTCACAAATTTATTCCTCATGGTACTGGTGAAAGGCATGTCTTCTGGACTCTCCATTTCTGGCTCTAAGGGTCTAATCTGATAAATCCATTCTAACAGGCCAATTTCCCTAAGCCTCTGGATACCTTCTTCTACATTATACCAAGGCAGGTCTGGTACTTCAACTTGATTTAAGGTAGGCCACCACATAATCCATGCTTCAGTAAGCCAACCAAATAAACTATTAGATCCTTTCCTAACTTCTCAAGCTGAGACATTGAAGGAAGAATCCATACTTAGTGGGCCTAAATCAATAAACTCAGACTGATCCAATCTTACATTCCTTGCACCATTATCCCACACCCTCAGGAGTCATTCCCATACATATTCTCCAGGTTTCTGTCTGTGCATGTTAGCAAAATCAAGTAGGTCTTTTCAGGTATAGCATATCACCTCCTCAGTCACACTTTCTACTTCACCTTTTGGGGCTTGCTTGGACTTGACTTTAGTTATGGTTTTCGTAGCAACAATGGGTGCTTGAGGCAGATCCTGAGAGCATTCAGGAATGTCTTCCATGGCCTCTGCCTCAAACAATGACCCAGCAGGAACAGCTGAGTTAATCCCATCAAACTGAGGGGGAGGGGATAATGGTTTTACAGTAATCTGTTCAGATGGGAGGGATTCAACAGAATTTACAGGCTCCATATCCTGATCTTCCTTATTATCTGTCCGTATGTCCCCATTCCAGGTTTCAGGATCCCATTTTTTTTCAATCAGTGCCCTCACTTTAATGCCGGACACCATTCTGGATTGGCAATTTAGCTGGCATTGTGATTCAGCCAGTCTTATAGTAAGACTCTGGGTTTGGTTTTCAGCAATATCAGCTCTGTTACTAGAAGATATAAGGCTTTCTTTCAGAGCACAGCTGGAAACATTGAGGTCTTTTATGTGGCACTTAAGCCGAGACTCAGCAGCTTTGAGCTCATCTTGCTCTTTCACCAGTTTGTCCAGTGTAAGTAGGACCAACCAACCAGCTTCCTTATACTCCTCATTCTGACAAAATTGCAGAAAAGTATCAAATATCTGATCACCCAGAGCATCACTTC
>NW_006921626.1:12486386-12508189 GCF_000298275.1 Orycteropus afer afer | reverse complement strand
AGAAACAAAAATCAGCAAAGCTTATATATAGAGAGAGAGAGAAAAAAAAAAAATTTATCTTAGGAAAATGGTTCGCAAACTTATAGAAGCCAGTAAGTCCAAAGTCCCTGGAGCAAATGTCAGGCTGGAGGCTTTTCTTAGCTTCCGCAACTGCAGGGGCTGAGAAGTTCATGGCTGGCAGGCAGTACACCAGCTGTTGACTCCAATGAATGACGAATCCAAGATCTCCAGGCCGAACAGTGGACTGCTCACTCATGGACAGTTGTAGGCAGCACAACAGAATCCAATCCACAGAAGAATGTCTCTCTTCCCAGGATGTTCCTGGGTATCCTGGAAGCAGG
This sequence comes from Orycteropus afer afer, assembly GCF_000298275.1. Classification (NCBI taxonomy): domain Eukaryota; kingdom Metazoa; phylum Chordata; class Mammalia; order Tubulidentata; family Orycteropodidae; genus Orycteropus; species Orycteropus afer. The sequence goes on along the minus strand of NW_006921626.1, from coordinate 12,507,848 downwards.
CCACATCCCTAGGGAAACTCCCTCTGAATAGATTCACCACTCAGAACACAGTCATCTGATCCCATCATGGGAACAACCACACAGAACTGGGGTCCAGCCAAGTTGACACACAGTTCCAACTATCACACTGCCCCACAGGGTTTCCAAGGCTGTAAATCTTTACAGAAGCAGACTGCCTCATCTTTCTCCCCAGGAGTGTCTGGTAGGTTAGAACCTTTGACCTTTTGGTTAGCAGCTAAATGCTTTAACCACCGCACCACCAGACCTCCTCTTAATTCAAGATGGAGAACTAATTTGGGAGGGAATGGTTCCAGGCCAGACCTTGAGGGTAGCAGAGGGGCTGGGGAGCAGTGATGCATCATAGCCCTAGAGAGAAGGCTGTGTGGACTTTGGGAGGCCCTGTCAGAGGAGCTGGGTGGGAGTCGGGTATAGGGGAGGGAAGGAAGAGAGGCCAGTGAGAAGGGAGCTTCTTCCTCCTCTAAATACTGAGAATGCATTCTTCTGATATCAGCCTGGCCATGACTAAAAGGAGGCTCTCCCTGACCCACTAGGCCACATTGAGTGTCCTCTTCTGTGGGCCCCTGGCCTCTCACAGCAGGACCACACTGCTGGGCCCCACTGTCTGTCTCTCCCACTGGACTTTGGCCAGGCCCTAGTACAGTGCCTGGCATACTGTAGGTGCTCAGATGATGTTCGGAATGAATGAATGTCTGTCAACTATTGCCTCTGAAGGGGACAGAAACTTTGTTGCAAGCCTGCTATGAGCCCAGCCTTGTGCTGAGTGCTGGGTGCCATCTCTCAGTGGTGCCTCCTACGTTATTTTCTTTGTGCCAGCCATATTCTGAATCATTAAAAGCGTCTTTGAAATGTAACTTTTTAATTACAGGACAGATGGATACTGCCCCTGGGAAGGTGCCTTTTCCCAAATGGTCCAGGAACTCCTTGGCAGGATGTGCTCCCAATAGGAACCTGCCCTATGAGTGCATATGACTGTGAGCAGGCCAGGGCATCCTGTCTGAAGGGGGACTGAGAAGGGGTCAAACAAAGAGCAAGAAGAGGAGACCTGTGGGGGACAGTAATGCCCCTCGAAGTGGAAACCCACCTGCTCCCATGGGCCTGACTTGGGACATGACAACCACTGCTCTAAAACCCAGTGAATAAAATCATCACAAGGTCCCAGAGGGTGGGATCTAGGGGTCTCCGCAGACATATTCATCTCTGGTGGCATAGTGCCTAAGGCATTTGACTGCTAACCAGAAGGCTGGTGGTTCAGACCCACCAGCCACTCCCTGGAAAGAAGACTGGGCAATCTACTTCCATAGTGATACTGCCTTGGCAACCCAAGGAGAGGTTGCTATGAGTTGGAATCAATTCAACAGTGAGTTTGGTTTGGTCATATCAAAATATTCTCCCTACTTCATGCAAAATGGTATCGTGTTCCTTGAGCTTTAGGTCCAGTGTGTGTCCACCTTTGCCACTGGCTTCCCCAGTGTTATCACTGCCAGGGCTCTGCACATAACTCCCCTCTTTGTTCCCTCTGGCCCAAAGCCAGGTAGGCCAGAGCTGGGGAAGGGGCCATCCAGGAAACACCTGGCACAGCTGGGCAGAGGTGAGTTGTGACCTTCCTTAACCAAAGAGCTCCTTCAGAGGGCCAGCCAATCCTCTACACCAGTCCCCAATACAACTGATAACCCCACCTCCTGGAATTTTCCTGGAGGTTCCTCTGCAGCCCTCTTCCAGCTCTGGGAAACCCTAATTAAGATCAAAGTGACTCTGAAACTTACCCTGGGGACACTGCTGTCTGAAAGACTAGCCAGGGTTGTAAACTAAACAACTCAACCTTGGCCTGTCTTCCAGAGGCTCCAGGCTGAATTCTCACAAGGAGCCAGCAACACTTTGAAATCCAGTTAATGGCATCTAATCTTTAAGAACTATGAGAATCTTGGGAAGAAATATGTTGACAGGTATTATTTGGACATTTGCTTAAATAAGCATGACAAGCCACTCCTATTCTTGCTTTTCCAGTCTATTCACCTGCTGAGCCAGGTGTGACAAAGCCAGGTGTATGGTGGGAGCTCAGACAGATGGAGGGAGGAGCGTTAGGCTTCAGTTCTGTCTTCCTTTGAATCGGCCTAGAAACCTCAAGAGTCAGTGAAGTTTGCCCTGCCTGTGCCCTCAAGATGCCTTTTATGTGACTGTCCTAGGGTGATGTCTTCTCATGGCTCCATCAGGATGTTTCATTTGACTAAACTTACTAAACTTTAAGCATCTCTACCCTTAAAAGGAGTCCCTATGTGGTGCAAACAAAAACAAGCAAACAAAAAACCCCACCAAACTCACTGCTTTCGAGTTGATTCTGACTCATAGTGACCCCCATTGGTTTTCCTAGGTGGTAAATCTTTGTGGAAGAAGATTGCCCCATCTTCCTTCTGCACGGTGGCTGGTGGGTTTGAACTGCTCACCTTGTTGTTAGCAGCCAATTGCCTTATCCATTACACCACCAGAGCTCTTTAATGGCTGGTAATTGATAGGTTGGAGGTTTGATTTCACCCAGAGATACCTCAGAAGAAAAGCCTGACCATCCACTTCTGAAAAAATCAGCCATTGAAAACCCTGTGCAGCATAATTTTACTCAGACAGACGTGGAGTCCCGGTAAGTCAGAGTCAACTACACAGGACTTGTGTTACCTTTAATTGGCACATCCCCATAGAAACTGGGTGGTTTCTTCTCAGTTTCTGGTAAAAACATTTTCCTCACTACTTTGTAAGTAGCACTTCATGACTTTTGTGTTAGCACTGAGCCCAGTGGCAATCCTGGACTACCTGTGGGACTTTCCTGATGGATTTTCAAAAGCCTGATGGATTTTCAAGACCAAGCTGACTCATCAGATGCAGACAAGGCAGGAGGGCAGGGCCCTAGGTGTGCCAAAGCCCTGAGACTCAGAGAGGGGAGGGACAAGGCATCTTCAACCACAGACCACAATGTGCTCCTCACTCAAGGGAAGTGATAAGGAAGGGCTGTTGGTGTTTAAAGAAAGTCAGACTCTATTTTGGATCAAATTGCATTCTTGTAAACACTCTTCTGACCATCCCATTTTGATGATGTGATTCCTTTTGAAGTAATGCTTTCACAATTTTACGGTCTTACCAGCTGCCCACACTAAATCTCTGGTTGTCACAAACAGTTTATGGTTCAAATCCACTCTGCAATGCCCAGAAGAAAGGCATGGAGATCTGCTTCTGTAAAGATCACGGCCAAGAAAACCCAATGGAGTATTTCTACTCTGAACCAAATATGGTCTCCATGAGTCGGAATTGAGTTGATGGCTTTATCAGCTGCCTGGGCCTAAGTTCTCTAGTGAAGGACGGAGTGACTCCCCTCACCAGGTTTCAACATCAGGGCTGTGGTTCGTTCCTCCCTTTTACACAGCAGCCTGTTGTTCGTTCCTCCCTTTTACACAGCAGCCTGTTGTATAATGAGCTTCTCTGTTTTCATATTGCATGAGTCAAACCACAGAGGCTGTGACTTCTCTGTGCTTCTTCTTTCATAAGCGGGCAAGCCCTGCCTACTTCCTGCTGCACGTGCATGGTCTGCAACGACCATTTAATGCAGGATGTAGACACAAAAGCTAAGCCCAAACAATAGAGAAGCTATTCCCAGCCAAGTTCTCCAGCCCTGGCCAGGATTCCAAATTGCCCTACTGAAAAAATAAACTGTAATTACTTATGCAACAAACCCCAAACCATTTCACAAGCTCCAGGTTTCTGAAATCAAATTTGGTTTACTTTCCATTTATATATGAGATACTGATTTATCTCTTGTAGTCATTTTATTCCAGTTGAGGTTTTAGAAAAACAAGTATTTGGATAGCAGCAGGTACTAAATGCTTAGAGGCTGGATTTTCATAAAGGTGGATGTCCCTGGAGGAGGTTGTATTTTGTTATTACTAAAAGGACAGCTGGGCCAAACCGGCAGTGAGCTGGGCTGTGTTTAGTCAGTGTACTGTGTGCACAGCCCTGTGTCCGTACCATGGGGGATGCTGAGGTCACATATGACTTGCTCTCCTAGTGTTTGCAGTTTACGAGAGTCAACACCTGCTTTAACCAACCACCATCACTGGGTATGGAACAGGGACCCTAGGGGAGGGAGTCCCTGGGGAGTGCAAATAGTTTACACTCTGCTACTAACATAAAGGTTGATGGTTCAAACCAACCCAGCAGCACCACAGTAGAAGGCCCTGGTGTTTGCTTCTGTAAATATTATACCCAAGAAAACCCTATGGAGGACGGTTCTACTCAGATACATATGGGATCATCATGGATTGGAATCGATGATGATAGCAGTTTAGGGGAAGAGGACAGAGACTTTTGAACTTGCAGACATAGTTGAGTCCTATTCCAACTCTTTGGGGGCCAGGAGGGACTTTTGCTGTCCCTGGCTGGCCTCTATTAGTTCTTTGTATATCACCTACCATTGGCTCTGAGTTAGGTGCTTTGGTCCCACCTCAGCTGCTTACTCCCTGTGTCAACTGGGGCAAGTCATTCAACCCTAAGTTTCAGTTGCTCTACCTACAAAGTGTGGACAAAAAAATACTTATCTTGTGAGGATGTTGTAAAAATGAAGAGAAGATTTGCTTGTTAGGGATTGTCATCTCATAGGCCATAGCCCTGGTACCTGGCTGGCATTGGGCTACATCTTCATCACAGATGGACCAATAGGTAGATGCCATCTGACTATATCCTTTCTAAATAATCATGGCAGAATATACAGCTCTCCTCCTCCACCTTCCTAGATACTGCCCTGGAGTGGCTAGACTTCCCAGGGACACCCTTCACTCTGCCAGTTCTCAGTCATCTCCCCCAAGTGAGGTCATAGCATATGAAAAGGTCAGTGACTTGGGCAAACCCTGATGGTCACATAACTCTGAGCCAAAATGTCATCATAGGAACTGTGTCGCCCTCTAAAACCAAACTCATTGACATATTTTTTTTTCTTTCCTTTTTTTTCCCCCCTCTTTCTTGTTCCCTCATGTGTTTGTTTTTTTCCCTCTGAGTCGACTCCAACTCACGGTGACCCCATGTACGTCAGAGTAGAACTGTGCTCCACAGGGTTTTTGTTGGAGAAATATATCTAACACAACATTTGCCAATTCAACATTTTTCAAGTGTACAATTTAGTGATTACACATTACATTAATCATATTGTGTACCCATTATCATTGCCAAATTTCCCATTACCATAAAAAACACTCACTGCTTCATAAACAATGGCTCCCTCTTTATGTGGTTTTTTTTTGGGGGGGGAGTCCATCACATCTTTATTGTGTGCCCACCATGGTCAATACCATGGCAAGGGCACAAAGGTGACTAAAGAGGAGGAAATAGTGCTAATCTTCAAGGAGTTCCCAGTTTGGGGTGAGAGGGCAGGGTGAAGGGCCTGTTGCCATGTGGTTATGAGGGGTAGGAGAGTGGCACAGAGCTGGAGGAACATGCATCCAAGCACTTTCTTGGCCAAGATGTGCTCTTGCCCAGAGGTGGAGGGCTTCTATCAGACCTGGACAGCTCCCAAAAATGCTCTTCTAGCAGGATCCCTTCCCCCTCCTCTAGAGAAGCCTCATGGTCCCAGCACACCTGGGATGACTGCCGTGAGAATTAAGCCCTTTTGTTCTTCCTGTTTAGAAACTTAAAAGGAGCCAGATAATTGTTTTATTCCTCTCTGAACTCCTTCAGGTGCACAAGAAACAAAAAGGGTTCTAGCCACTTTGCTTTCGGTTTCGTCTGCTCATAGTAATAAGGTTTTGGAAGTGTTCCTAAGCTCTGTACCATCTGCACCCTGTGCACAGAGGCTGCCTGCCAAGACCTGCCTTCCCCACTGTCTCAGAACCAGACAATCCAGACTTCTGCCTCGAATGTTTAAAACCTGCTGGGCAGTGCCCATCCACTTCTAGCTACTTGTTAAAAAACCCTCTGTTCTCTGTTGCTTTACTTCACCGTCTCCATTTGTGGATTATAAATTGCTCTCTTCTTGAAAGAAATATAAAGAAGAAATGCCCCTGTTATTGTTGACTGAGGCATAGCCAGTAGAGGGAGCCCAGGGATGTCATTACTTATTAATTAATTGTGTTTAGAATTTCTAATATGTGACACATGAGTAATCGATGTCAACATTGAAAAAAACATCCAGATCTTACCAAAAGGGAGCAAACATTGTCCTGAAATACTCCTGAGCCTATGGCCAGAACAAAGCAAGCTAGTTTCCCCCGTGGGTTTGGGTGACTGCTCGACCTGGTCAGTGGTCCTACTCCATCCCCTGTGTCTGAGGGAAGCACTTTCTTTGAGGCCTTGTGGGCCTTAGACCTTCCCTGAGCATCAGACCAGTCCTCAGCTGAAACTGACCTGTGGGCCAGGTCTTCAATGCCTCGGTGTTAATTTAGTGAGCGCTTACTGCAACTTGTAGTTAAAAGACAGATGATAGGGTAGGGGCCTTGGTATGTATGTGATGGGGACAAAGAACATGTTTAATTCGAAGGACTTTTTGCCACCTGGTCCCCAATTTTCCAATCACTTTGTGGTCTAAGCACTACAAGTATTTTTAGCAGGAGTATTTTAGTCTTCTAAAATATTTCCAAACACTAGGAAAGGATTTTTTTCCAATTTCGTTATTATAAGCTGATTTGGGGATACTGAAGAACTCATCTAAGATGGCTATGAGGTTCCAGTAGTAGCATCAGAACCTGTCAAACTTCATGGGGGAATAATACGAATCAAGATCAGCCCAAGGCTGATCCCCTATGATATGGAGGTCAGACATATCTCCACTCTCCAACGTTTTGACCAATTCTGACATCAGCTGTCCTTCCCACAGTACTCCCTCTTCTCTTCTGGGTCCAAAAATGTGTTGCAATGGCCACTCAGAGCTCACAGAACATACTTATAGTTAAGTGGTTTATTAAGAAAGTAACACGGTACAACTCAGGATCAATCGTCTACATACAACTTGGAATCAGGATCAAGAAGTATGTAGACAAAGTCTGGAAGGCGTCTCTGAAGACACCTCCCTTTTTTCATCCCTCCCTTTTTCAGTGCAGGACAGCTCCCTCAGCTCCTCTGAGTCATGCCAGCTAGCAAGCCCTTCTTTCTGCTATGCACACCCCCTCTCAGCCATACAGGCTTTTTTTCAGCTCCCTCAGGACACACTCCTCTCACTTCCCTTAGGACATGTCTCTCTTCCTTCAGCTTCCCTGCCATCGGTCTCTCTACTGCTAACTGATCCAGTTTATTACCAGTGTAGCAGTTTTGTTCAGCTCTCTTAACTGCATTCCTAGCAACAGGTCTCTACCGTCACTATCAACTCTGCCACAGGGACCTTTTCAGGCCTCTCACTACCTATAGTGTTACAGCTTTGTGTTACAGCTCTTTTAGGAAGTTCCTCTCCTATTCTCTCTTTGCTTCTTCTCTCTTCTTTGCCTCTCTTGCCTTTCCCCCTTTTTCTTCTTTCCTCCTTTTCTTTCTGCCTGCAAACCTCTATGGGATTGGCTGCATATGTGAACAAATTCCTGGTCAATTTCAAGGCATGGTCCTCCAACCAGGGCCATGAACTAACCAATCGCCTTGGTTTGGTAGGCCACAGTCACTTCATTTGCATAGTAGGTTATAGTCACTTCATTTGCATAGTAGGTTATAGTCACTTAATTTGCAGTCTGTAGTCATTTAATTTCCATAGTATATTGACCAATCCCTGCAAGGGGCATACCAATCACAGGAAGCCTGCAGTCCAAACCAAACCAAACTTACTGCCGTCAAATCGGATCCAACTCATTGAGACCCCTCCTTGGGTTCTGAGGCAGTATCACTATGGAAGTAGATTGCCCCGTTTTCAAACCATCCAGTAGCTTACAGTTTAACTAGGAAATGTCAATCAACCTGGACAAAAGTAACAAACCCTCTAGGGTTGAAAACTAGGGCAAAGGTAACTCCTAAGGACTTAGGGGAAAGATCTCTCAAGCTATTTTTCCAAAGAACCAAGGCAAAAGTTTACATAAAAGAACTCACCTCATCACAATGGCACAAACTATTTGTACTCAATTGCCAACCTAAAGGTTGGCGGTTAGAACCCATCCAGTGGTACCATGGAAGAAAATATCTGGTGATCTGCTTTTGTTAAGATTACAGCCACGAAAACCTACAGAGCACAGTTCTGTGTAACACACGAGGTTGCTAGAAGTCACAATGGTAAGTAGCAACAACATCAACAAAGAACTCATCTAGGAAGAAAGGCCTGGCAATCTACTTCCAAAAATCAGCCAATTAAAATCTTATGGTTCAATCTGCAACCAATCACTGGGCTGTCAGAGGTCTGGGCGGTGTTTAATTCTGTTGTGCATGGTGTTGCCATGAGTTGGGGCCTACTTGACAGCAGCTAACAATAACAACTCCCTTAGTCAATATACTGAAAAAAATGTATATGTTTCAAAGGGAGATGTAGCATTGGACAATGAATGCTTGTATGCATGCCCTGTAAAACTATGTATAGAGAATATGGTTTGAAATCTCTCTTTCCTCTTCTGAAATCCAGATGGGGTAGGATTAGGCAGGTTTGAGGCATGAAGTGTGGGAGCTGAGAATACTGGATCAGGAGGATGGACACCCCTAGGTCTGAGGGAATGTACAAATGATCTGGAGCTGCACAAATGGGGGTGGTTCTGGAGGCCCAGTTGGGGTTGTAGTGTTGTCCAAGAGTAAGGAGGGGGTTTCCGGAGATACGGCACTTGGAGTGGGACTTAGTTCCATTTCAGCTGCCTGGGCTCCAACCCCAGGAACCTGAACCTAACACAGCCCATGTCTTGGTTCCAGCCCTCTTGCTGCTCCAATAATGTCAAAAATAAAAACCAAACCAAACTCATTGCCATTGAATGGATTCTGACTCGTAGCAAACCCCATTGAGTTCCTGAGGTGGTAAATTGTTATGGAAGTATATTGTCCCATCTTCCTTCTATGGAGTGGATGGTGGGTTTGAACCTCCAACTTTCTGGTTAGCAGTCAAATGCCTTAGGCACTGTGCCACCAGAGCTGCTACAGTATCAATAATAGTAATATGATATTATGATATCATAAGCTTATATGATATTATAATTGGATTGATTAAAAATATCTCTAAAAATCATAGTATTTATTTTTTTAAAAGAAGACTGATAGTATTTAAAGATATTGCTGAGTAAATATTAATAGTATTAAATAAGTATTTTCAAAGTTTTTACTTGCTGATGAGACAACTCCAACACTGGTGACCTTATGTACAACAGAATGAAACGTGGCCTGGTCCTGCATCATACTTACAATCGCCACCATGTTCAAGTCCATCGCTGTGGCTATTGTGTCAATCCATCTCACGGAGGGTCTCCCACTCCCTCACAAACATGATGTCCTCTAGCAGGTGATCCTTCCTGATGACATGTCCAAGGCAAGCAAGTCAGATAATGTTCTCCTATAAACCATAGGATTTAATTGGCTGATATTCAGAAGGAGATCTCCAGGCTTTTCTTCCTAGTCTTAGTCTGGAAGCACTGCTGCAATCTGTCCACCATAGGTGCCCCTGATGGTATTTAAAATACTAGTGGCATCTTACATTGGTGAGTGGCGACTGGGATCTTAAAATTTTTCAAGTGGCCATCTAAGATGCAGCTAACTGTCTCCTAACATTGGAAGAGAAGAATGCAAAAAAAAAAAAAAAAAAAAAAGGACATTTAGAAGCAATCAGCCATAAGACATGATGGCCCTCGAGACAAGAAGAACTAGATGGTGCCCAGCTACCAATGCCAACCACTCAGGAAAGGATCAAATCTGGAGATCCTGGATAGAGTGGGAGCAAAAACGTGGAACAAAGTCCAAAAACTCAATAATGATCAGAATTATTGGTCAGATGAAATCTGGTGAGACCCCCCAATACTATGGCCCTGGAATACATTCTGCACCTGGAATAAAACACACCCCCAGGGACTGCTCTCAGCTCAATAGTTAACAGGATGTACACATAGACCACTCAACCCAGGATGACACACCCACATACTCTATGGCAATACATCCCTTAGAGCAATAGACCACGGGACACCAGAGGATCAACATTCAAATTGAGGAAATGCAGGACAAACAGGAGTGCATAGATACGAGGTACACAGGGGGAGGGTTACAGGGTAGGGAGAGGAGGAGACTGGGTTAGGGTTGGACATGGTAAATGGGGAATGAAAGTAAATGTACATGTTATGTTGAATGTAAAACAAGCTCTTAAAATAAAAAATAAAATAAAATACTGGTGGCATACTCCAAGTCCAAAATTATAGCAACATACAAGCCACCACATTATGACAAATGACAAGCAGGTGGTAGATTTTCAAAGTAACTGGCAGAAATGTATGTTGCCCTTTTGGATATATTAAGAGGAGCCCTGGTGACACAGTGGTTAGAGAACGTGGCTGTTAACTGAAAGGTCAGCAGTTCAAACCCATCAGCCACTCTGTGGGCAAAAGATGTGGCAGTCTGCTTCCATAAAGATTTATAGCCTTGGAAATTCTATATTACTCTTTATTACATTACATATGGAAAATATATGTCTGAGATTTCAAAAATCAAAGTGTGTAAAAACTATACTCATATAACCAAATGACCTTAAAGTAGACCTGAAAATTGTATTTTGTTGGGAAACATGCCCACTCCTGGAGAAAGGTCAGGGAGCCCTAGTGGCACAGTGGTTAAAATATTCAGCTGCTAACCAAAAGATTGTTGGTTTGAATCCACCAACTGCTCCTTGGGAGAAAGATGAGGCAGTCTGCTTCTGTAAAGATTCACAGCTTTGGAAACCGTATGGGGCAATTCTACTCTGTCCTTTAGGGTCGTTGTGAGTTGGAATCAACTTGATGGCAGTGGGTTTGGTTTTGGGCGGAGAAAGGCTGTGAATCTCCATTCAGTGAAACATGACTTGCTTTATTTCAGCAGTGGTATCTCTGGGATGCTAGTGCTTTGCATCAAAAGGTAGTAAGCAAAAAAATATTTTAAACAATTCAGTGTGAACATGTAATTTTATTCTGCCAAAATATTCATGCCAATTAATATTGAGAGTTGTTGAATAGCTACTCAAGCAGACTCTTACTTTTTGCAATTACGGCTCATCTGGTTAAAAAGTTACAATAGCCAAATGTAATTTTAGTCATTTATGTAGGTGTGTTATGAATAAAATAATTCAATACATTATTATGCTCCAAATAGGTCTGAAGTTGTACAATTAATTAGGATATCCTTGTTCAAGTAAAATGAAGATGTTTAAAATAATTAAAAAAAGAAACAACTCACTGCCGCGGGATCAGATCTGACTCATAATGACCCCTCCTTGGGTTTCCAAGGTGGTATCACTAAAGAAGTAGATTGCCTAATCTTCCTTCTGAGGAGTGGCTGGTGGGTTTGAACCGCTGGCAAATTTTATTTTAAATATTCATCTCAAATATTTGATATTATCACCCTCAAACAGGTTTTAAGCATATTTAATTGCATTGGATACTGAATGGTATAATTTATGGTAGAAAGTGATCTTTCCCTTTTTACTGGAAAGTGACTATTCTAAGCCAGCTCTTTGAAAGTAAGATACACAGGCAATCCTACCCAATCCAGTATTAGGGCTTTAGAATGAAAATAGATGAATGCCTGTGTAAAATGGTAAGATTAATACTATCATCAGAGCCTGTCTAACTTCAGGAGGAATAATGACCAAAAGCTGATTTCCATGAGGTGGAGCTCAGACGAGCTTCCATTCTCCAACCTTTTAACCACTTCTGACACTACTCGTCCCTCCCATGGCACTCTCTACTTCTCTTCTGGGTTCTATAATTTGTTGAGATGACCACATTGAACTCACAGACCATATTTACAGTTTAGTGGTTTATTAAAGAAGTAATTTGGAATCAAGATAAACAGTCTACAGTGCAGCATTAGGGCCAGGAAGCATGTAGGCAAAGTCTCCCTTCTTTGGTGCAGGCTCTTCTCCCTGCCATGTAGGCCTCCTCTCAGCCCCCTCAGGACAGACCTCCTGTTGGCCCCTTTAGGACAGGCTCTTCTCGGCCCTGCCTTCTGTCACCACTGACTCTGCCACTGAGCCCCTTCCAGGCCTGTCACTGTCCTCAGTGTACAGCCCTTGACATAACACTGCAAAAAGGGCATGTAGATCACATTTTCTGACCTCCTCCAACCTCATGAGGGGGAGATAGAATCACCAGCAGCAGCCCAAGGCTTATTCCTAGGAGGCTGGACATGCCACCACCTTCCAACCTTTTTTTTACCAACTCTGACACCAACCACTTGTCCCATGACACTCACTACTCTGCTGGGTTGGATAATTCATTGCAATGGCCACATAGAACTCAAGAGTATGGAGTTTATTAGAGAAGTGTTGTTGTTGTTGTGTGCTGTCGAGTTGGACCCGACTCATAGCGACCCCTCCTTGGGTTGCTGAGGCAGTATCACTATGGAAGTAGATTGCCCAACCTTCCTTCCGAGGAGTGGCTGGTGGGTTTGAACCGCCAGCCTTCTGGTTAGCAATCAAGTGCCTTAGGCACTATGCTACCAGGGAAAGGTTACAGTTCAGGTTGAGGAACTCTCTCAAATTCTTCCATTAGGACAGTCTGCCCCTAGGCATGCCTCTCTGGCCCTTGGCCTCTCTGCCTGGCCTCTTCCCTGCTCAGGCAAGTGTTACAAAGCTCTTTTAGCTCTGCTGATAGGGATACTCCACTTTGCCAGTAAGTCTCCTGCCCAAAAGCACTCAGCTTTCTTGCTCTGTGGGCTGGCAAATACATTGCTCTGTCTCCTGCCTCTTGGTTCCACTGCCACTGTCTCTCAGCTGGTTGTCTCTGCTGATCATCTCTGCCACCTCTGCCAAGAAGGTCCAGCGTAAGGATCTTGGGTCCAAGGACACACTCCACTCCACCTCTGGCTCTTCTCTCTTGATGGCAGTGAGATCCCTCCTGCCTCTCAGAAAAACCAAACTCACTGCCGTCAAGTTGGAGCCAACTCATAGCGACCCTTCCTTGGGTTTCTGAGGTGGTATCACTATGGAAGTTGATTGCCCAATCTTCTTTCGGAGGAGTGGCTGGTGGGTTTGAACTGCTAGCCTTCTGGTTAGCAGTCAAATATTTTGGGACTACGCTATGAGAGCTCCTTTCATGCCTCTAGCAGGGCTCATTTTTAGCCTAGCAGAATGGCAAAACTGACCAATCCCTACATTAGAGTCCCGTACACCTTATTTGAATGGCCTCATCCCCACAAGGATGCCACATACCTTATTTACATTATTAGGAAGCTGTCTAATCTAATCCCCTTGGTGGGCCACAAACACAACACATTTGCATAATTACACCCAGTAATCTGGTGGAAGTCACAAAGACCGCAGCTAGGAGAGCCATACCAAGTAATTCACTGCACCGCAACACCAATTTTCACACAACAACCTGGTCTTTGGAATCTAACCACATAGTAAGTGCGTGGTGTGTAAGTGGATGGCTTTAAAAAGCAGAAAGTTATTCTCTCACAGTTTAGGAGACTAGAAGTACAAATTCAGTGTACCAGCTCTAGAAGAAGGCTCTTTCTTTCTCTGTCAGCTTTAGAGGAAGATCTTTGTCTCTTTCAAAAACTGTGGGCCCCATTCCTTGGAGATCTCCATGTGTCTTGGCATCAATCTTCCTCTGGGTCTAGGATGTTCTCAGCATAAAGACTCCAGGTCTAAAGGATGCACTCCACTCCTGGATCTTCTTTCTTGGTGGTAGTCAGTTCCCTCTCCTCTCTGCTTGCTTCTCTCTCCTTTTATCTAGGATAAAAACTGTCACTCAAGCAAGGGTGTGACTTGAGTAGCATGTGACTTAAGTAAAAGGAGCTCTGGTGGCATGTTGTTGTTGTTGTTATGTGCCGTCGAGTTGTTCCCGACTCATAGCGACCCCTCCTTGGGTTTCCGAGGCAGTATCACTACGGAAGTAGGATTGCCCAACCTTCCTTCCGAGGAGTGGCTGGTGGGTTTGAACCGCCATCCTTCTGGTTAGCAGTCAAGTGCTTTAGCCACTATGCTACCAGATATGTGTGACTTATATAATGGTGTGACTTGAGTAAGGGTGTGACTTGAATCATACCTTTCTGTAAGATGGTGGCTCAAGATACACACTACACTGATCCTACATCATTAACATATAAAACTCTAAAAACTCACTGCCATTGAGTCAAATCCAACTCATAGTGACTCCCATTGGGTTTCTGAGGCTGTAAATCTTTATGGAAGTAGATCACCCCATCTTCCTTCTGCAAAGTAGCTGGTGGGTTTGAACCACTGACCTTCTGGTTAGCAGCCAAATGCCTTATCCACTACATCACCAGAGCTCCTTCATTAACATATATAGCTTTTACATATAGAGTATTGACAGTGCATCACAAAATGGAGGATAACCACACAATATTGGGAATTATGGCTTAGTCTAGTTGACACATGTTTCTGGGGACACAGTTCAATACATGACAGATATAAAGTGAAATAAAATATGCCTTCTGCCTTCCAAGAGCACCGAACACCAAACCTGATGCTGTTGAGTTGAAACTGACTCATGATAACCTCATGTGTTACCGAGTAGACTGCTTCATAGGGTTTTGTTGGCTGTGCCTAGATGGTGCAAACAATTTGCACTCAATTACTGAAGGCTGACAGTTCAAACCCACTGTGGTAGTTAAATTTGTGTGTCAACTTGGCTGGGCAGATGGTGGTAGCTATTCCCCATGATGGGACTGGCAATCAACTCCATGGTGGGATCTACCACAAGCAGCTGAGTGGCTACCTTTGGGATGTGGTCTGCTTCCTGTATATAAGGAGAAGCCTTGGGAATGGTCTCTAGCCTATGGCATGCTTGGACCCTGAGTGTAGCTGTGTTGTTGTTCAGCAGCCTGCTATGCTCTGCCGACCTTGGAACTTACAATGAACTTAAGTTAATGGCCTGCTGTGTGGTTTGGTAACATCAAGACTGTGCCCTTTTACTTGTCAACCTTGGGGCTCCTCAGCCTCAGCAGCCAGCAGCTGTCTGAGTGAAGAAACGCCTCTAGCTCCAGTAGGCTGGGAGCAGGAGGCAGAGCTGGACCCCAAGGTTGAGGGGCTTTCACCCAGCCTCTAGAGCCTGGCACTTTGAACTTGGACTTAAAGCCCCCAAATTGTAAGCATAAACTCCTGTTTGTTAAGGCCATCCCATTTGTGGTATATTTCTGTTAGAGTGGCACTAGGTAACCAGGACACCTACCTAACAGTACCATGAAAGAAAGGTCTGGTAATCTGCTTCCATTAAGATTACAGACAAGAAAACCCTGTGGTGCAGTTCTTCTCTGTAACACATGGGGTCACCATGAGTTGCATTCAACTCAACAGCAACAGACTTATTCTTTTATGGAAACAGATTGTCAGGCTTTTCTTCTGTGGTGTTGTTGGGTAGGTTTGAACGATCAGTCTTTAGGTTAATATTCCAGTATAAAGTGTGTCACCCAGGGTTCTTTCCAGGAGCGCCAAAAAAGTAAACCATCGAGTGGCTTCTGACTCATAGTGACCTGCTTGAGTTTTTTTTTTTACCTAAACCTATATCCATAAAGTGGTATTTCAATCTTGACAGCCAAGATCTCTTAGACAACAGAGCCAAGTAATTGCTACAGTGGTGCTGTTTTACACAGTGGTTCTGTATTTCATATTTAAGGCTTTCCTGCTCGCACGTGTGTTTTTTTTGGCTGACTTCCCCATCACTTCTCCCAGGCTTGTTTCCCAGGGAAATAGGGCAAAGGACCATGCCACTCATGACCACACTGATCACAGTAGTGTCAAGACACGGATCTATAAGTGATATTTATGTTATTGTGGTAAAAAGAGTTTCTTGATGTGGCCTTTTGCCTTGTTCTTTGGAAAAAGAGCTTGAGATATTTTTCCCCTAACTGCTGAGGAATTACCTTTGCCCTAGTTTTCTACCCCAAAGGGTCTGTCACTTTTGTCTAGTTGATTGACGTTTCCTGGGTAAGCTATAAACAACTGGGCTTAATACTTTTTGTCTGGTCTTTGGCTGCAGCATGCCCTGTGATTGGTCTGCCCATTGTAGGGACTGGTCAATCTAGTATGCAACTGAAGTCTATAGACTATGCAAATGAAGGGTCTGTAGCCTACTATGCAAATGAAGTATCTGTGCCCTACCAAGAGGGGATTGGTCAGTTCATGGCCCTGGTGGGAGGGTCATGCCTTGAAATCGACAAGGAGTTTTGTGTATATATACAGCCAATTCCACAGGGGTTTTTCAGACAGGAAGCAGGAAGAAGCAGAAAGGAAGAAAGAAGAGAAGCAGCAGAGAAAGAGGAGGCAAGGAACCTTCTAGAAGAGCTACAACATGGCAACAGGTCTACATGGGGCCCTGTTGTGAGCCAAAGGCAGGGAGGCTGAAGGCAGAGAAGCCTGTCCTGAGGGGGCTGAGAAGTAGCCTATCCTAAGAGGGCAGAGAAGAAGCTTGTCCTGAGGGGACCAAGAGGAGCCTGCCTTCATGGGGCTGAGAAGGGGCCTTTTCTTAGGGTCCCAAAAGGTTTGTTCTCAGGGGGTCAAGAAGAGGCCTGCATAGCAGAGAAAAGGGCCTACACTGAAAAAGGGAAAGCTTCTTGCTTCCTAATCCTGATCCTGAGTTCTAGACTGTTTATCTTCATCCCAAATTGTATATACCCTGTTACTTCCTTAACAAACCACTTAACTGTAAGTATGATCTGTGAGTTTTATGCTGCTATCGCAACAAATTATCAAACCTAGTGCCATGGGGAAGGACAGCTAGTGTCAGAATTGGTAAAAAGGTTGGAGGGTGAAGTTAGGTCTGATCCTGGTCATTATCCCTCTTGAAGTCAGACGGATTCTGATGCCAATACTATTCCCATCATTTTATATTCAGAGAACCCACAACTTTATAAACGTGGTTGACAAGCATCTCTCCTGAGTACTACAGCTAAAAAATTATCCAATCTCAAATCTATACACTTTTGTTGTTGTTGGGTGCCGTTGAGTCATTCTGACTCATAGTGACCCCATGTGGCAGAGTAGAACGGCCTCATAGAGTTTTCTTAGCTGTGATCTCTATGGGAGCAGATTGCCAGGTCTTTTTCCCATGAACTACGAACCTGGTGTTTAGCAGCTGAGTGCTTAAACATTGTGCACCCAGGCACAGGCATATCTAAGGTATGGCAGGTATGGCACATGTCCTGGGTGCCCTTTGAAGGGGACGCCACTGAGCAATTTCTATTAACCATCGGTTTCCATTAACCATTGCAGTTTCCATTGCAAGCTCATTCAGCAAGTTAAAACTAATGCTTTCCTATTTGAGAGCCTCCATGTGTGAAGGCAGACTGTGTGATGTTGCTCTGCTGACTGTACAAAGAGAAGGAACTGAAAAAAAAAAAAAAATGACTGCGGGTACATCACAGACCAATTTTCATAGTGCAAGCAAGGAAGATGCAGTTGTAATTTTCATGTAGTGCCATAATGTGTTAAGTAAAAGATTAACAAGCTTGACTTGTATTTTTGACCTGATACTATGGTAAAGTTAT
This sequence comes from Orycteropus afer afer, assembly GCF_000298275.1. NCBI lineage: Eukaryota > Metazoa > Chordata > Mammalia > Tubulidentata > Orycteropodidae > Orycteropus > Orycteropus afer. The sequence continues at coordinate 12,490,229 of NW_006921626.1, read as the reverse complement.
CTAAAAGATGAGTGTCAGATGTTTGGATAGGGGGGCAATTTCAGTGCTTGCTATGGGCGTTATTTTCCATACATATGTCACTGCCACCAGGGCTCCTTATACACGTTTTAGTAGTCCTAAGAGTCTGAATGAGATTTTGTAATTAACTCCTGTTACCAGTTTTTGTAGTCCATCTCAGCTCACTTAAATGTATGTATCCAACAGATGTCTTTTCCCAGCTTTGCTTGACCCTCCCTCTACTGACTTCAATGAATGTTTAATCTGTGAGTGATTTTTGCTGTAAACTTTCTCTTTTGGTCCTATAACTATCTCTGCCTGAGGCTTCTTTCCTGGTGGTGTTTTCACTCATATGACCTGGTGATTTCCCCATGATAAATTTCAAAAAGAAAAGAAGAAGATGGACATGGTATCAGGATTACAGGAAGATTCATATGCTGAGGACACAACCTTGCTTGCTGAAATCGAAGAGGACTTCCAGAACTTACTCATGAAGATCAAAGATAACAGCCTTCAGGATGGATTACACTTCAACATAAAGAAAACAAAAATCTTCACAATTGGACCAATAAAAACAACATTGTTATAAATGGAGAAAATTGTGATGTCAAGGGTTTCATTTTACTTGGATCCACAATCAATGTCCATGGAAGCAGAAGTCAGGAAATCAAATGACAAGATATTGCATTGGACAAATCTGCAAAAGTCCTCTTTAAAATGTTAAATTGCAAAGATGCTACCTTGAGGGCTAAGGTGCACCCAACCCAAGCCATGGTATTTTCAATCACCTCATATGCATGTGAAAGCTGGATAACGGAAAAGGAAGACTGAAGAATTGATGCCTTTGAATCATGGTGTTGACAAAAAAAAAAAAAAAAATCTCTCTTGGAAGAAGTACAACCAGAATGCTCTATAGAAATGAATCAAAAAAGAAAGAAAGAAAACCCACCAAACTCACTGCCATCAAGTGGATTCAACTTATAGCAACCCCTCTTTGGGTTTCTGAGGCAGTATTTCTATGGAGGTAGGTTGCCCAATCTTCCTTCCAAGGAGCGGCTGGTGGGTTTGAACCGTCAGCCTTCTGGTTAGCAGTCAAATACCTTAGGCACTACACCATCAGAGCTCCCATAGAAATGAGGATGGTGAGATTTTGTCTTATGTACTTTGGTCATGTTATCAGGAGGGACCAGTTCCTGGAGAAGGACATCATGTTTGGTAAAGTAGAGGGTCACTGAGAAAGAGGACAGTCATCAACGAGATGCATTGACATGGCTGCAACAATGGGCTCAAATATAGGAACCGCTGTGAAAATGGCATAGGATCAGGCAGCGCTGTGTTCTGCTATATGTAGTTGTTGCAAGTCGGAACCGACTTGGCGGCACATAACAACCACCACCAAAAAGAAAGAAAGAAAGAAAACAAACTACTGTGATAGTTGGAGCTGTGTGATTTCCCCAGTGCCAGAATGCATAATTGGAATAGATATACTCAGCAATTGGCAGAATTCCCACATAGGCTCTCTGCCATGTGGAGTAAGGGCTATTATGGTAGAAAAAGCAGAGTGGAAGCCATTAGAACTGCCTCTACCTACAAAAATAGTAAACCAAAAGCAGTACTGCATCCCTGGAGGGGTTGCAGAGATTGTTGCCACCATCAAGGACTTGAGGGATGCACGGGTGGTGATTCCCACCACATCCCCATTTAATTCACCTATTTGGCCTGTGCAAAAAACAGATGGATCTTGGAGAATGACAGTAGAGTACTGTAAACTTAATCAGGTGGTGACTCCAATTGCAGCTGCTGTTCCTGATGTGGTTTCACTGCTTGAGCAAATTAGTACATCTTCTGGTACTTGGTATGCAGCTATCGATCTGTCCAATGCCTTTTTCTCAATACCAATTTCAAAAGACCATCAGAAGCAGTTTGCCTTCAGCTGGCAAGGCCAACAGGATACTTTTTCAGTCCTTCCTCAGGGGTATATCAACTCCCTGGCACTATGTCATAATTTAGTCCGTAGGGATCTTGATCACCTTTCCGTTCCACAAGACATCACACTGGTCCATTATATCGATGACATTATGCTGATTGGACCTAGTAAAGAAGAAGTATCAATGACTCTAGACTTATTGGTGAGACATATGCGTACTAGAGGTTGGGATATTAACCCAACAAAAATTCAGGCACCTTCCACATTAGTGAAATTTCTAGGGGTCCAATGGTGTGGGGCATGTCGAGATATTCCTACTAAAGTGAAGGATAAGTTATTGTATCTGACTTCCCCTACAACTAAAAAGGAGGCACAATGTCTGGTGGGTCTCTCTGGATTTTGGAGGCAACATATTCCTCATTTGTGTGTGTTGCTGTGGCCTACTTATCAAGTGACTCACAAAGCTGCTAGTTTTGAGTGGGGCCCAGAACAACAGGTTCAGGCTGCCGTGCAGGCTGCTCTGCCACTTGGACCATATGATCCAGCTGATCCAATGGTTCTTGAAGTGTCTGTAGTAGATAGAGATGCTGTTTGGAGCCTTTGGCAGGTTCTTATTGGTGAATCGAAACACAGATGCTTGGGGTTTTGCCTGTGCAGATAACTACTCTCCTTTTGAGAAACAGCTTTTGGATTGTTACTGGGCTTTAGTAGAGACTGAACACCTAACCATGGGCCACCAAGTCACCATGAGGCCTGAGCTGCCCATCATGAACTGGGTGTTGTCTGACCCACAGAGTCATAAAGTTGGACGTGCACAGCAGCACTCCATCATTAAATGGAAGTGGTATATCAGAGATTGGGCTCGAGCAGGATCTGAAGGCACAAGTAAATTGCATGAGAAAGTGGCCCAAGTGCCTATGGTCTCCACTCCAGTCACATTACCTTCCCTGTCCCTCTCTGCACCTACGGCCTCATGGGGAGTTCCTTATGATCAGTTGACTGAGGAAGAGAAAACTTGAGGAAGAGAAAACTTGTGTCTGGTTTACAGATGGTTCTGCATGGTATGCAGGCACCACTCGAAAGTGGACAGCACCAGCACTGCAGCTCCTTTCGGGGACTTCCTTAAAGGACAGTAGTGAAGGGAAATCCTTCCAATGGGCAGAACTTCGAGCCATGCATATGGCTGTTCACTTTGCATGAAACAAGAAATGGCCAGATGTGCGATTATATACGGATTCATGGGCTATGGCTAACGGCTTAGCTGGATGGTCTGGAACTTGGAAGGAGCATGATTGGAAGGTTGGTGATAAGGATGTATGGGGAAGGGGTATGTGGATAGATCTCTCTGAATGGGCCAAAGGAGTAAAGATATTTGTGTCTCATTTGAATGCCCATCAAAACATGACCTCGGCAGAGGAGGACTTTAACAATCAGGTGGATAGGATGACACATTCAGTGGAAACCAGCCGTCCTTTTCCCCCAGCTACTCCTGTCATTGCTCAATGGGTTCATGAACAAAGTGGCCGTGGTGGCAGGGATGGAGGTTATGCATGGGCTCAGCAACATGGACACCCGCTTACCAAGGCTGATTTGGCTACTGCCACTGTTGAGTGCTCAATCTGCCAACAGCAGAGACCAACCCTGAGTCTGCGATATGGATCCATTCCTCAGGGTGATCAGGCAACAACTTGGTGACAGGTTGATTACATTGGACCACTTCCATCGTGGCAAGGACAGTGTTTTGTTCTTACTGGAATAGATACTTATTCTGGATATGGATTCGCCTTCCCTGCACGCAATGCTTCTGCTAAAACTACCATCCATGGATTTACAGAATGCCTTATCCACTGTCAAGTTATCCCACACATCACTGCTTTGGATCAAGGGACTCATTTCACAGCACATGAAGTGCGGCAATG
>NW_006921626.1:12455124-12477762 GCF_000298275.1 Orycteropus afer afer | reverse complement strand
AAGATTATCTTCTGTGTCTGTGTTAATTGGTTTCCCTTTTCTTTGTTGAAGAGGGTCTGTGCAATCCTTCTGCCTAGTCCGCCATCTTGCCCCCCACACTGACCTTTAAAATCATGTTTTGTTTTAAGAAAAGATAAATCTATTTTTATTTCATAGGCAGAAGGGACTTAGGAAATACGTACCTCAAAAGAAATCTGTCAAAACCTTTCCAACACATGAGAAAAGAATAATGTAGTAATGCTTGGCTATTAGAAATAGTATCTCTTTTAGATGCCCATAGCCCTGGTATAGGCTTTTCCTGTGTCATTTACTTAGTTCAAAACTCTAATATTATTACCTTAGTGGATAAGGCAACTTAGGCTAAAGGGGTTTAACAAAAAATCACAAATATTTTCTGATTTCAAAGTGCAGTGTGAATTTCTGTGGTCCAAATTTCCACCCATGGCAAAACAGATGACAATAAATAGCATGACAAAAGAAATTTCTATGTAACCAAAGTCTTTTTAGGTCTAAGATGGGCCATAAAAATGGTGCTATATCCATATGGTTTACTCAAGGGATGTTTCATGGGGCCTCATTGATAAAACCACTGTATTAGAGCTTAAATTCTAGAACACTTGGATTTGAGGAAAGGTATGGTCTACAGTGGAAGCCCTAACTCCATTTTGATGCTTGATGTAAGTTTTAGACCCATTTGAGTTCTTTTTGACCCTTCAACCAACATTATGGTTATGCATAGACAAGTTCCAGGACAAATCCTGGGAGGGGCAGTTTGTGATCAGAAGTGTGTGGTTGAAAGTAGATTATGCTCACACAAAGAACTAGGGAACTGGCCTGAGGGTTTCCTTTTCTAATTCAAATTATGCCTGGGGTCCTGGTATTGTCTTGTAGACACCCTGTGGCTCTGACTCAAGCCAAAATGGTCAAGAGTCATCCAGATCACCACCTAACCAGGTAGTCAAGTCTCACAAGGAATCCTGTAACCTTTTTTAAAATCTTCAATTACCTACTATCCCAATCATGGTTTCTTCCCAGATTCTGTAGTCCCACCGGGAACAGTGATGAGTGGATTTGCCACCAATGACGATTTTGTAATGATTTCCTTTGCTTTCAATCACATTATAATTAGCTCCGTGGCCGTGACTCAGTGGACTCCATTTAGCTTTCTGCACTCTGTGCATGCTGATGGTTTCCCTCATCCTGGATGATTGTCTTTTTTTTTTTTTTTTTTCCCTTGTCCTGTCCAAGGTTTAATAAAAGTGTCTGTATTGAATCTGTTTGAATCTGGGGTCTCTTTTCCCCTGTTATACCACACCAAGGCCTTCTCAGGTATTGACACCCACTCATTGCAGGATCTAGGTTCTCCTCAGGGGTGGGCTTAGGGTGCTTCTGAGTTAAATTATCAAGTAAATCGGTATTTGACTGAATTCAGTATTCCCAAACCCAAACCCAACCCACACCTGTGGAGTTGACTCTGAGTCACGGCAACCCCACGTGTTACACAGTAGAATGGCTCCATGGGGGTTTATTGCCTGTAATCTTTGGCGAAAGAGATCACTAGGCTTTTCCTCCGTGGTGCTGCTGGGGGCATTTGAACTGCCAGCCTTTAGATTAGCAGTCCAGCTCACGAGGTTTGCATCACCAAGGAACAAACTCAGCATTCCCAGACTGCTCCATTTCTTCACTCTCTGCAGCCTCCTTGCCCCCTTTACACCCACTGCACTTTCACCATCTTCTTGTCAGTACTTGTTCTCAGGAAAGGCTCTGATGAACTCATTCACACTGGATGTAATATATTAGACTTCCCCCGCCCCGAACCTGTTTTTTAGTTATAATTTTAATCAAGTAAGAGCCCTCTGCACCTGATGCTACGCTATAAAGGGAAAAAAAAAGCCTATTATTGTAATTTAAAGTGTCCACAACAGAAATTCATTTACGAGATAAGAAATACTTTGATTAAAACCACACTGCAAAATAGAGAACTTCAATGGACTGCTTTAAACTCTTGACCTCAAAGGAAGGAAATCAACTAACCAATAATGATAAGTTGGGGCTAGGGGGCGGGAAGTTTAGGATTCATATTGGATTCGGAGCTTACAATGTAATGATTCAGCATTTTGGAGGTCAATTAAATTCAGATTTGGGGGATGGAGGTCAACCAGCGTTTCATAGTGTGGATTACTATTGTTAGTTCCAGTTATTCCAACTCAGTCAATTCCACGTGTGGGTAAGGGGCAGAATTTCCTATTAAGTGATATAAAAACAAAAAAACCCAAACTCGTTGCCATCGACTGAATTCCGGCTCATAGCGACCCCCCATTGGGTTTTCGATGAGGTAAATCTTTACGGAAGTAAAGATTCCTTCCTCTCAGCGTCTGATGGGTTTGAACCACCAACATTCTAGTTAGCAGTCAAATGTCTTAAGCACTACGCTACCAGAGCTCCTTAAGTGATACAGTGAATATAAAATAATATATATTATTTATATAGTAAATAGAAAATAATTGATCTTCCCACAAAACTCGTCGTGGGAACCCTGCGAGTTGCAGGGAGTCTCTGGGCATTCTTTACCTTCCATTAACCACCAATCCCTCCCGCCCACGGGCTCCAAGCTTTGGTCCAGGTTGCTTTCCACTGAGGTGCTTCCATCGCGGAACACAAAAGAGCCCAACTCGCCTTCGGAACTACTGGTCCGCAGACTTCTGGGTGATTTTAACACGCGAAGGAAAGCACTGGTAGGGTTTTGGCAAGAAACGACCCGTATCTCGAACTGATCTTTATCCCTATATAAATTTAACTTTCTCTTCGTAGCTCTGTATTGTTCCTCTAGCCGAGCCACCTCCCCAGACCCTCTGCTGCTCATCGCCAGGTGGCTGTGGTGAGCACTGGGAGGGAAGGGCGGGGTGCGCTGGGTCCGGCAGAGGCAAGGGTGTGTGCGCGGCTGAGATAAGCTCCGGCGGACGTAGACCTCTCGACCACACCAGACCGCGACCCGCCGATTCAGAGGCCTTACAAAGGGGCGGGGCAGGGTGGACACGCCACGGGGCGCGGCCAATCGACTCCGCTGGAGACCATTCAAACGGCTGAGGAGCCAATGGGAGCCCTAGGCGTGCCCACCGGAGGGGCGGGCCTGGGTGGCGCGCGCCCGGGTCGCGGGTCCGCGAGTCGCGAGACCGCGGCTGGGTGTCGTCGCGCGCGCGGAACCGCCACAGGATTGCTCCGCGATCTTCCCTGAGCGGTTCGTATTCCCGCCGGAGCCTGGCGCAGGTGAGCGCTTTCACCCCGCCCAACTCCCCGCAGGGCGGCTTCTGAGAGTTTGCGAAGTGACCGCGGGAGAGTTTTGTCCCGTCTGGCGGTCCCGCTGTAGTGGAGGGCGGGCCGGGGTCCCTGGCGCCGGGCCTGGCCTCCAGATCTCCCCTTGGCTGGGGTCTCGGGGCCGCGGCTGCGGTGGTGCGGCCAGCGCTGGGCCAGGCCCGCTGCGGAGACAGAGCTGCGGGTTTTAAACTGCGAATGTTTCCCTCCATTTTGGACGCCGCGTTGGTGTAAAATGATGTCGGGTAGGATTTGTGGGGTTGGCCTCATCCCGGCCCTTTGTCCCCGCCCTGCCGGAGCTGTACCCTCTTCTGCCCCTCCCGGTTCTCTTCAAGCGCCTTTTTGACAGATAAGCAGTTGGCTTGGCAAGGAAAGGCGCGAAAGCCCGGCGGGACGGGAAAATGGGGTTGCAAAAGTTGACTTTATTCGCGCAGCTTGCCACCGCTTTGACGGTGTCTCGGCTGGTTTACCCTTCAGTGCAGACTGCAGGGCCGCGCTTTCGGATGTGTTGTTTCTGCCCCGGTGTTTCCGCACACTCACCAAACGGATATGTAAGCAGGACGGCGTGCTCTTGCTTCAGTTCGGCTCTGTTTTTCCAAATTTTTAAACAATTTTTAAACTCTTAATAGTGACAGCCCCCCCCCCCCCAACTCCCTATTTCCTACAATCTCAAGGGGGCACTAAAGCACTTGATTGCAGACCTTGTTCCAGGCGCTTCACCAAAATGAGTACACGGCGTGGTCATGAATCACACTGGATATTCACTGTTGCCACAGTAGAAAGAGAGCCAGGCGTGGACCCACCAAGGACTCAGCCCGGGAGCGAGTGGTGCTCACCCATTGTTGGAGGCGTGTAGCAAACCCAGTTTCGGTTTAGTTTTTGAGAGGAGGGAATGGAGTGAGTAGGAAGGGAATGATGGATGGCACCAGGCCACTCAGTTTTTGCAGCCGGGCAGGTGGTGCTACTTTTGCCTTGGGGTAGCAGGGGAGTCTAAGGAGGGGGAGTATCTGTTTGCATTCTGCCTAGCAGGCTTCCCTTGGACATTCATGTGAGCTTCTGGTTGTCTGGCACATTTAGACTCATTTGGAAAAGTGGAGGGAGACCCTGGTAACACTGTGATCAGCAGAGAACAGTCATGTTGATAAATAGTAACATATTGGAGCTGTGGGAATGAAATGTGCCATCCTGTGCTAGTTGACACTTTAGTTAGCAAGGATGTGGCTTAATAGAGAAAGCCTGAGGGTCTCTTTCCATCCTTAAGAGAAATTAGAACATTGTGTTCAGTAAAAAAAAAAAAAAAAGTTCTTTTCAAACACACTTGTCTAGAACATCCCTTCTAAGGGAAGCCTGTCCACGTGTATCTTGACTCCTTTAGGTGAGTGCATATTGACATGGTCACATGTTGGGACTTTTGTGTCCTATCCTGGCTGATTCATTCTCATGGGAGAGTATGAGATTGTATTGTATCGTAATTATGTCTTATGTATGTGGCTCTCATGCGAAGTGGCAATATACAGACTGTTGTTGACTTCTTTTAGGGTATTTGTATAGGAACTCTGGTGGTACAGTGGTTAAGGCATTTGGCTGCTAACCGAAAGGTCAGAGAAAGATGACACAGTCTGCTTCTGTAAAGATTTATAGCCTTGGAAACCCCATAGGGGTTGCTATGAGTCAGAATTGATTTGATGGCAGTGTTTTTTTTTTTTTTTAAATATAACAGTGATCTCCTAAGGGCAGTGCTGTTTTATTTTTCCGCTATCACATGCAAGATTTGTATGCAGTCCCAACTTTTCTTTTCTCTCTCTCCCTTTTTTTTTCCCCAGAATTAAGCTTAGAGAGTTAACAGATAACTATCAGATGTATAAGTTTGCATAACCCAAAGTATTTAATTGGTAACAGAATAATCTTTTTGACATTGGCCTGTGTTCAGTATTGGCAGATACTGATCTCATTTAATCTCCATTGTATGTGATTTGTAATAGGTGCCACAGAAATAAATAAATAAATTTCTGAAAAGGCACACAATCTGTGTTTCAAGGCTTTTTCAAAATGTAGTAGCCCCTAGGTCCTGAAGGGACTATGTTTCAAAAGTCTGTAAACAGTTGAAACTTGAAGGACATCTTAGAAAGATATAATTGGTGATGGATAGTTTTCCCAACCAGCTTTCCTAAACACTGAGTGATCAATGTCAGAGATATAATTCTAATAACAGTCGTTTGATTTCGGGGGTCCAGGGATGAGGAGGGGGCACAAGAGAAGAGAGGAAGAGAGAACAGTTCCTTCCTCTTTCTTAGTATTTGGAGGCTCTGAACTAAATGTTGAAATAGGCAAAGCTTGCTGTTGTCACCTTCCCTTTTTGTGCCCCTCCTCCACATCCTGAGGTGTCCTCTGTGGTTGTAGTCAGGCATCCCCGTCCCCACCCCTGACAAGCCCCTTCCTAAATCCCCGCTTCCCAAGTGCCCTCTGTTAAGCTTTGCTCCCCAAAGCTTCTGGGCTCCTCCCCTCATTCCCACCTCAACCCATTCATTTCCCCAGCATTGCTATTTCAGGTAGGAGGTGGGAAAAAAGCAGTCCTTTATCTAATGTGTAAATTGACATCTTCTAATCACCAGATAAGTACTTGTATTTTCTTTCATCTACCAACCTGCGTAGTCTGTCTAAGGAAATGATGCTTGTTCAGTTTTTTCTTCTCAGGTGATTAACAGTGAAGCAATGTAGTGTTCAGGAAAGACTTTTTTTCTCCTGAGGAATAGGTAATGCAAATTTCTCTTTTCTTAATTCCACAGTCTTTAGAAGTTCCTATTAAATGTTGTTGTTACTAGTTTTTGTTGTAGAATTGCTTCTGGACTGCAGGAGAGTAAGGCATGTATATTTACATGTTTGGGTGATATATTGGGAATTGCTTGGTTCTGTGAGCTGAAGGTGACTAGAGTGTGTTTTTGTCATGCTGTCTGCTTCTTGGGCAAGGCCCTACCCAGCTAGTTCCCTTGGTGTTGGAGAAGGTTGGAGGTCCTGGTTTGTAGGGGAAATGGGAAGCTGCTGGGTAGTGGAGGAAGAAGTATTGCTACCTATATACTGGAAGTGCCCAGCTGTTATTGAAAAAAAGGGAGCAAACAGGCCTCACATAAGTGCCAGTTCCTGCAGATACCTTGTTGTCTTCTGGAAGTGCTGCTTATAGAAGGCTTCACAGGCTGTGTTTTGGTTCAGTGGAAAAGAATGTTTTGATTGGGGCAGATGTCTGCCACAGGCTTGAGAGATGCAAGGTATAGGGAGGGTTGGTACATACTGGTCCAAGTAGGTGGCTGACAGAGGACTTAAGCTGTAAGAATCAAAAGTTTTATGAAAGAACTCTAAATTGGTTCTTCATTGTAGATTTGAAATCATTTTTCCCATGGGTTATAGTGATAATTACGCATTCTTGATTTTCCTAGTCTGTTCCATAGTTATTGTTCTCAATAGAGATAATTGTTAAAAATGTGATTATATGTACTTTTAAAGCCTTTGGAAGACTTAGGCAAACTTACACATCAGAAAATGTTTTCTGATTTGTGATTAGCAAGAAATATGATCCAGTGGGTAGCATTTTGGTGCCTATATGTTTTGTCATAATTAATCCTTAGTGCCACTTAACATGGACCACAGTGGTTGTTAAATCATCGTCTTCAAAGTGATTCCAGATGAGATGTGATATACCACAAAGAACAACCTCTGTATTTGTCCTAACTCTGCCGTTTCATGCTGTCTAGTTTTATGCCTTGGACAGAACAGTTAATGACTTTAAGCTTCAGTTTCTCATCTTTACAATGTGGGAGAAGCTGTATGCCCTGGCCTCCAGAGAGAGCTGATAGCCCTAAAATCTTGACCAATTAAAAATTTTGGAAAGTTGTGCCTTAGTAATTGACATGTAAAAGACTAGTGTAGATGTGTGTGCAATGACTCCAAATTATATCCTTTTGAACTGTTCAGATTTATTTTAGAAAATGCCAAGTAGGAAATTTGCTGATGGTGAAGTGGTGAGAGGTCGATGGCCTGGGAGTTCACTTTATTATGAAGTAGAAATTCTGAGACACGACAGCAACTCCCAGCTTTATACCGTGAAGTACAAAGATGGAACTGAACTTGAACTGAAAGAGAATGATATCAAGGTAAGAACTCCTTTGCTTTGCCAAAGTATGTTTATGCGGGAAATAGCCATTGGTGGGGGTTTTTAAGCTTGGGTTGTCACAGTGCAGGTTCTGTTTGGAGGTGCAGAGTCCACCTCCTGCTTTGTGTCAGATACAGTTTTTGGTTTTTGGCTCTGGGAAAGTGTGAATGAATGAGGCATGGTGCCTTGTTCCCAGGAAGCTCCCAGTCTAATAAGAGGGACAGACACTTACCTTGGTCATTTACCAGGGCTTAGTATATCCTGTGATTGCAGTCAACTGTGGGTAGTGGAGGGGGGAACGGCAATGGGTTTCACAGAAGGCTCTCTAGACACCTGAACTTAGTGCTGAGGACAAGTAGGAAAGACTCAGGTTGTAAGAGGCTGCTTAAGCAGAGGGCAATAAGCCCTAGGCTTTGGTGGGGCTAGAGGGGTGGCAGGGGCACAAGCAGCCAAGTGCAAAAGGGTGTAGTGGGGGACTGACTGCCAGCCAGGAGGGTTATACTGGAGCCAGAACTTGGGGGTACAGGGGTTTACGTTTTATGCCTAGGAGTTTGGGTGTCATCCTGAGCATGGAGGGTTTAGTCAGGAGGTGACATTAATTAAAATCTAGCCCAGGATTTTTCAATTTGTCTGATGACGTTCTGGTTTCTAAAATACCCAATCCATGTTGTATAAATACCATAGAATTGAATTGCTAGTGGAAAAAAAAAAAAAAAAGGAAAAGCCTCAAATATCAGATTCAATAGACATTAAATTATTTTGTCAAATACTGTAAAAATTTCTAAACACTTCTTTTCAATTTTGGTACTTGCTGTGCATCGTTAACAGATTGGCCTGTGTCTTACATGTTGAATGGTCTACACCAGGGCTTGGCAAATTTTTTTGAGTAAAGGGATGGAAAGTAAATATGTTAGTTGTTATGGGCCATATAGTCTCTGCCCACAAAACCTGAAATATTTTTAAATATTTTCTATTGCTGTACTACTTAGCTCTGCCTTATAGTGGGAAGCAACTCTGGACAATATGTGAGTGAATGAGTGTGGCTGTGTTCCAATAAAACTTTATTTATGGACACTGAAATTTGAATTTCATGTACTTTTCAGATGTCACAAAATAGTATTTGTTTGATTTTGTTTGCAATCATTTAAAAAGTCCATTGCCATGGAGTTGATTCCATGGCATATTTTCCCATAGTAGAACTGCCCCAGAAAGTTTCAAGGTTGTCAGTCTTTACAGGAAGCAGACTGTCACATCTTTCTCCCTTGGAGCAGCTGGTGGGTTCCACTGCCAACCTTTTGATTAGCAGCCAAATGCTTTAACCGTTGCACCACCAGAGCTCCTTGCAACCTTTTAAGTATATAAAAACCATTCTTTTTTAAATTGTGCTTTGGGTGCAAATTTATATAGCAAACTTGTTTTACATTCAGCAGTTCATGCACATCTGATTTCACAGCCCTGATTACTATTCCCAACTATAAAAAACTCTCCTCCCCTCTCCTCCCTGTGACCACATTCCTGTCTGTCCAGCTTTCCCTCTATGTGAGTGCTACCCCTCTAGTGTCTCATGGCTGGTTGATGTAAGGGATGCATCTCTAGGGTAGGTGGGTATATCACCCTGGGGTAGGTGTTCTGCATGTAGGTCTTTCTACTGTTGGGCTGAGAGCCAATCCATCTAAGTGAATCCGTTTCTAGCAAAAAACCATTCTTCACTTATGGGCTATTCCAAGAGGCAAGGGCTGGATTTGGCCCAGGGTTTCGTGTGCCCACCCCTGATTTAGATTATCCATGCAAGACATTGCTAAGGAATCTAGAGTTTTAGTTTCAGGATTTGCTGCTGTGTTTTGTTCAGAGTGAAACTCAATAATTTTTCTTTAATTGCTTGTGAGCTAATTTCTCTTGGCCTGTTATTTCAGTTTTTAATCAATGTTGATTATAACTCTTCTTGTATAAGTTCTTGGAAGAACGTACAGCTAATGGGTGTAGACACATTCATTTCATGGAAGAAGGCTGTATTTGTCTAATGAGAGAAGGACCATTACTGTAGCATTTTTCATTAGCTTCCTCTGGTTGTTCCTCAGATGTGGTGTTGATTTCCAGGCACGAGTTAGTGGTAGCCATTACTGCCTCCTTTGTATCCTCTTTTGTGTCTTCTTTTATGTGCATTTATGATCTGTGGTAAAGCTCTTTGTTTCCTTCTCCTCCTTTAGCCTTTAACTTCCTTCAGGCAAAGGAAAAGTGGCTCTTCCTCCAGCTCTCCCTCCCGACGCCGAGGGAGTCGGTCGCGGTCGCGCTCTCAGTCCCCAGGCCGGCCACCTAAGAGTTCCCGCCGGTCTGTCTCTGCTTCTTACCAGGCTGATGTCAAGGAGACAAAGAAGGAAATCTTGGAAGTTAAATTGACACCACTGGTATTGGTACTTTTGGAGTTCTTTATCTTGACATAGTACTTACTCTTTCTAAAAAACTGAAGTATCACAGTGTTCTGGTTACCTAGTGCCGCCCTGACAAGCATATACCACAAATGGGATGGCCTTAAAAAATAGGAGTTTATTTTTACAATTTGGAGGCTTTAAGTCCAAGTTCAAAGTGCCAGGCTCTAGGGGCTGGGTGAAAGCCCCTCAACCTTGGGGACCAGCTCTGCCTCCTGGCCCCGGCCCACTGGAGCTAGAGGCGTTTCTTCACTCAAGACAGCTGCAGGCTGCTGAGGCTGAGAAACCCCAAGGATGACAAGTAAAAAGGCACAGTCCCGACGTTACCACATGGGAGGCCATTGACTTATTGTAAGTCCCAAGGTCAGAAGAGCATAGCAGGCTGCTGAGCAACGACAACGGCTACATGCAGGGTCCAAGTGTGCTATAGGCTAGAGACCACTCTCAAAGCTTCTCCTTGTATACAGGAAGCAGACCACATACCCAAAGGCAGCTACTCAGCTGCTTGTGGTAGATCCCACCATGGAGTTGATTGCCAGTCTCATCACAGGGAATAACTACCACCAGCTGCCCAGCCACTCAACCAGGCCCAGCCAAGTTGATACACAAACATAACCATCACACACAATTTTCCCTTTTATGTACATATTTACTCAGATTATTTGCTGTTAATGTAAAAATGTCATTAAAACACCAAATCCAAGGTGATGACTTTGGGAGATTACATAAATAATAAATATTTGGAAGAATAGAGACTAGAATTCGTTTAAGTACGAATGAAAAAGAATATTCTTAAGTTACCAGAAGTGCTATTTAATAGTCTTAAAAAAGCAGTGTTTTAATTTGAAGTAGACATAGTTTGTAGGTTGAACTGAATCAATTTTTATATGGTGTATAAGCGCTCATATATGAAATATTGAGATATAGCTATAATACAAAAATGTATTTTAGCTTCCTTAACATGATTATACTTAATTACTTTCCTTATTCAAAGATAAACATGTTAAAGGGATTACTTTTAAAGTGCAAGATTGGACACAGCGGGATTTGTGAGGCCTGTGGGATTTTGCATGCTGAAGGTTTCATATAGTAGACCAAACAGAAAATGGATTGAGGGAAAAATTACAAAATAAAAGTCACCCTCAATTACCTTTTCTCCAGATAAAATGCATATAGACTTTTAATAACTTAAAAAAATTGGATTATATATATCCTGTTTGTAGTCACCCTTTTTAAGTTTTTAAAATATTGGAAATAACCTTCCACACTATATTTTTCTGCATCATTTTTGTTGTATGTGTTGTATGAGTATACTATAAATTATATAGATGTAACACAACTAAGTATCATCTCTCTTATTAATAGGAATTTAGCTTTTCTCTTTCTAAATTATAAGTATTATACTTGTAATATATTTATATAATTATAAGTACCCATTATATCTTAATTTTTGATTATTGACTACTTTGGGTCAGTGAATATCCTTTCCTTTGTTTTAAACCAACTAATGAACTGATTACCTATTTTTACTGTATCTGCTGTTCATAACAAATGTTAAAGCATATCTGTCATTGAACAATGAAATTACAACATTTGGTCTAACTGTATTTGAAGGATGAAAGATCTTACATAGAAATCTGTACTATAATATCCAATCTTTGTAGACTGGGAAATTGTAGTCAGTTTTATTCCTTTTAATTTTTAACAGAGTAGGCTGAAATTGCTCAGAATTAAGGCTGTGAAAATTTTTAGTTTGTTTTAATTGCTTGATTTCATGGTTGTCAATTTAGACCACCATGTTCCCTTTTCATAAGTCATGGTTCTTATGATTAAAATGTTTTCTGTTTTTCAACATAGAAGTCATTTGGAAACAGCATCAGCAGATACAATGGGGAGCCTGAGTGCATAGAGAGGAATGACATACCTCACAAAAGCATGCAGGTATGAAGCTGTTCTTTTTCATCATAGGTAATTGTTTTCTTTGTTAAAGTGACTTCCTAACAAACAAATAAACAAAGGAAAAACCCAATGAAACAAAAAAACCAAACCCACTGCCCCCAAATCAATTCTGACTCATAGCAACCCTACATGACAGAGTGGAACAGCCCAGTAGGGTTTCCAAGGCTGTAAATCTTCATGGAAGCTGACTGTCTCATCTTTCTTCCACAGAACAGCTCGTGGGTTCCAACCACCGATCTTTTGGTCAGCAGCCAAATGCCTTAGCCACTGTGTCAGCAGAGCTCCTTACAGGGTAGCGATCAGTCAGACTTGACTTGATGGTAGTGGATCCCTAAAGAAGCACATTAAAAATAATATTTGTGTATCTTTTCTAACATTTTGTCTTTAAATTGTTTAAGACTGAATGTAATTTTTAAAATTTTAAAATTGATTTTCTTGTTGAGAATATACATAGCAAAACATATACCAATTCAGCAGTTTCTGCATGTACCTTTCAGTGACATGACTGAATGTGATTTAACATATTTATTCTTATAGTAAACAGCAGTAGTGAGATGCTGGATTGATTAGGTATCATTAGTAATAATTGTTAGCTACAGATACTTATTATTTTTCAACCAGGAAAAATTACACTTGTCACAAGAAAGTAGTTACGTATCTACGCAGCATAGCCTACGCCCAAGAAGAGAAGAGATCAAATTTAAAGAAATGGATTCTAAGGAAGAAAAGGTTGTTACAAAAGGACCTGCATCCTCGAGAACTTTTGAAGTGACAGCCACACAGTCAAAGAATTTAGAATTTGGAGGAGTACCTGGTAAGCCTCCAAAAGCGTCGAGGGAAGGCAGGCAGGGGGATGGTATGAGGGGTGGTTGCTGTCAGGCAGACATGGCAATCCTCTATGAAGAAGTCTTAAGTAGGCAAGGAAATAAGCCAAGTGGAAATCGGGGGCAGAGCCTCCAGTCAGAAGAAAAGCAAATGCCAAGGCGGGAATATTTTTTTGTTGCATTATGAGGAGGAAGAGTGCCCCCCCGAAAAAAACCAAAACCAAATTCACTGCCATTGAGTCGAATCTGACTCAGAGCGACCCCTCCTTGGGTTTCCAAGGCGGCATCACTATGGAAGTAGATTGCCTAACCTTCCTTCCGAGGAGTGGCTAGTGGGTTTAAACTGCCAGCCTTCTGATTAGCAGTCAAATGCCTTACGCACTACGACACCAGAGCTCCCTCTGTGGCTATATGCCAAACTTTTGGCAACCTGATAATAGATTTTGTGCAGAGAAGTGATAGGAAGTGGATGTGACAGCTGTGTATAGGAAGGATGGTGATCAGTTAGGGAGAAGGGAAATCTGCTAATCATCTGACCTGAAATGACAAAGGCCTGGAATCTGCCATGTTGTTGTGCTATTGAGTTAGTTCTGACTTGTAGTGACCCCATATGACAGAGTAGAACTACTCCATAGGGTTTCTCAGGCTGTAGGTCTTTATGGAGCAGACTGCAACATCTTCTTCCCACAAAGTGACTGGTGGATTTGAACTGCTGACCTCTGGTTAGCAGCTAAATGCTTAACCAGGCCATCTTAGAATTGGCAGTAGCTGTGGGAATTGCTGCATACATAAAACAAGGTCTGGTGTCTACCCTGCCTGCTGGACTGCTTGATGACGGGGGTCAAAGATCTCAAGTGTTTAAAGGTTTGGGGTTATTAAGTGGGTGAAACTGGTGAGATTTTATGAGCCAGTAAAAGAAAATATTTCTTGACCAAATGGTTCCAAATCCTCCATGGTTAATTGCTTTGCATTTTGTAAGTTACAACCTTGGCTGGCTGGTCTGATGAAGTTGGTGTCCATCAGCATCACTTTAGATTTGTGCATGTGCTCATGAACAGGGTGTCATTTTAATGGTTAGAAACTTAGGCATATGAATTTTTTTTTTTTTTTAAGATTAGAGTGATAGTTGTAAGATGTTCTAATGTTTAGTTAGCTGGAGTTTTAACAGTTTAACTACTTTAGTTGTTGCATTTTAAACGTTTTAGGGCTTGACTTCTCAGGTAGAATTGAGCTTTCTGGTGGTGGGCATCCCCTGTGTTTCCAGTTTAATTTACAAGGTTGCTTATCCACTGGAGGTTATAGGTGGAGTTTAGGAGTTGTCGATGGTACGTTAGAGATTGGTTTCAGGTAGTTACCCAGACTTGAGTTCTGCTGTTTATAAAACCCAAATGATTTTTAAATTGAATTGGGTTGAAATTTGATTGTTTGCAGGTGTGTGCCTCCTCATGCTGGGCCTGCCTGCCTTCCTTGTGCTGTTGCTGTTGATGTGTGAGCAGAAAGACCCCAGCCTTCTCAATTTCCCTCCTCCCTTGTCAGCTCTGTATGGTTTATGGGAAACCAGAGTTTTTGGGGCCTACCTTCTCTGGTTTTTTATTCAAGCTCTGTTCTACCTACTGCCAATTGGAAAGGTAAGTTTTTGTTAGTAGAGATAGTACTGTGATATTTTCCTTCTCTTTCTTCCATGTTTACATAGCTAAGTTTGCAGTAGTTTTAAGGATAGAGCTGTCCTTGGTTGTAACTACCAAACCTACTTGGTTTTGGGGAGCCACTACTCCTATAATATTTGCTTGTTAAGCAGAACTATAAAAATTGAGACTTCTTGTGTAACTTTCTAAGCTGTTTTGCAAAATAGCCTGACCAATGGTTGAGAAGGAGCTCTGGTAGCGTAGTGCCTAAGGCACTTGACTGCTAACCAGAAGGCTGGCAGTTCAAACCCATCAGCCACTCCTCGGAAGGAAGATGGGGCAATCTAATTCTGTAGTGATACCGCCTCGGAAACCCAAGGAAGGGTCGCTATGAGTCAGGTCTGACTTGACGGCACATAATAACAACAACGACGATGGTTGAGATTACTGCTCCCCCCTCAAAAAAAATTTCCCCTTAGTATATGTATTTCAGATGCAGAATTTTAAATAATCAATAGATAGCCACTGAGAGCAAATGGATTTCAAGCTGTATCTTTTTTTTTCTTTTAAAATACATTTTAGAACTTCTAATTTTCATCCCTTTTAGGAATGTGTTGTCAAAGTATTTTATGTTCTTTTCAAACACATGAGGTATCCTTAACATTTGTCACCATTGCTTACTGTAGTTTAGAATAAATTTACTTGGATATATTGAGAGAAACATGAGCTTCCCTAATTGATAAATAATTTATTTAAAGATCTTACTCTTAGGGCTTGCAAGTTTGTCCACTGTCCAAAAAGCAGGGGATCAGCTTTTCTAGGCGTGGTGAGTGGGGTGAGAGGAGGACAGAGCTGTATATTCTAAGTACTTTGGAGTCTCACCCCCAGCAGGATTGGCCTTCGTGAGGATTTTCGTGATAAAGACAGACATTTTTATGGTGAGACTCTATAGTAAAAGTCACAAATTCAGATTAATTTAGAGTAAGTTAGTTCAAACTAGGTAATATTGATTAAGAAAAGCAGTTTTGATAGTTGAAAGTATAGTCACAAACTAAAGTGCCAACACAGTATCTACTGGGTACTTTTAATAGATAGTGGTCTTTTGAAATTAGCATGTAGAATTTTCCTAATCCAAGGTTCTCATACAGGTGAGAATGAATCACCACATTTCTCAGTAGTTATTTTGGGGAGTAAAATCTGGTTGCCATTGGGCAAGTGGACTTTTCATTTTAACTCAGCTAGTAGTTTAAGTTGTGTGTTTCTTGAGTACCTTTTGTGTGTGTGTCCCTGTGCTAAGTGCCTTGTGTGATCCCAAATGAAGAGATGAAATGGCCCCAATATGTGAAAGGCTCACATTCTCTTAGTGGAGATATGAGAATCACATGAAATGATGAGTGTACATGTATATAGCAGAGCAAGTAAGTATATGAGAACCTGTCATCAAGCAGCACATGGGCCACAGCAGCCTGAGAAGACCTAGGACAGATCCTTAGGATAGAGCTTTGTTGAACAGGACCATATGAATGTCAACCAGAGGAGTGTATGCTCTAAAGTATAAGCACTGAGAAGCCATTGAAAATTTGAACTAGGGAGTGACTAGCTATAAAGGTATTTTAAGCACATGTAGTCCTATGGTGGCATGTGGGATGGTTAGAGTTGGGGTGGTGGGGTGATGGTACTATAATAGTCTCAATATGCTGAGAAGGGATAACTCAATTTAAGATAAATTTCTGAAAAGGGTGTGCTGTGTTAAATCTTTTGAAACCTGGTACTAAATTACTCTCCTAAAAGATGGTCCTCCTTTTTGGACATGTTGAAAGTTAAGCAATGTTAGAAGAAGCTAACTATATACTTCTTGTTGTTGTTATGTGCCGTTGAGTCGGACCTGACTCATAGCGACCCCTCCTTGGGTTGCTGAGGCAGTATCACTATGGAAGTAGATTGCCCAACCTTCCTTTCGAGGAGTGGCTAGTGGGTTTGAACTGCTAGCCTTAGGCACTATGCTACCAGAGCTCCTTAACTATATATGTGTGTATGTGTGTGTGTGTATATATATATATATACACAACATATGTTAGTGATGTTAGATGTTAGTGATGTTAGAACATACATAAATTGAGAGAAAGGATGATAAAATATGCTTTAAAATTTTTAATTTTTTTTTTAAAGGTTGTAGAAGGAACACCTCTTATTGATGGAAGAAGACTCAAATATAGAATAAATGGTGATTTTTTTTTTTTTTTGTATTGTAAGAACTTGAATTGATGATTTGATAGCTTGAACTTTGCCATGCTATACTGTTTTAAACTGTCAGTGGTGATTGTAGCAGAGTAATAAATAGCAGCTTATCTGCCAGTAGTCCAAAGGGCATGCAAATGAACTCTTTACACCTACAGCCAGCATGTAACAACGATGCCATGTAAAGGAACATGGACCATCAGCCACTCGTTCCCATTATCCAGTTTTATTTTCTCAGTACCATTTATCACTCTCTGAAACAATTTTGTCGACATATTTCCTCTTCCTGAGTCATCACCAAGGCCTGAGCAGTCTGGCACTGAGATGGACTTACTGGCCCTCCCTCCCTCGAGTAGCCACTCCCACCCTTGCCCACCTTGCTCCAGCCAGCTGGCTTTGGGCTGTCTCTTGAATGTGTGACTCTGCCTTCTTAGGACCTTTGCCTGGAAAACTTTTGAATGGCTGATGGCTGGCTTCTTCACCTCTGTCCTGTCTCTGTTCAAATGCTGTCTCTTCAGAGATGCCTTAGGTCACTTTCTCTGTTTTATATTCTGTATGATGGTTATGCTTCCTGATATCAGTGTCTTCATGCATTGTAAGTCTCCTACACTAGAATGTCATTCTAGGTGGGGACTTGGTTGTGTCCCTTGTGGTGCCTTTATGTTAGGACAACTGCTGGGTGCATAGTAGGCACTCATTAATTTGTGCACATTGAATGTGAAGTAGCAGTCTCCTTGGGAATCTTAAAAGAGCAGACATTGCCCCCTATTTCTTGATCTGGGCACCTCCCATGGAAGCAGTATGTGTTAAGGGGATCAGTCCAAATTTACTTTTGAATACATTGAGGAAAGTAAGAAAATATATATATTGCTAGTCTGAAACCATTTTCCATTTTACTAGATTGAGTAGAATTTTTTTTCCCTTTCCTTGGGGATTACATTATGATTTTTCATTGTTGGTCTTTCTTACCCTGTCAATTCTTACTTTGCTAACTTTGGAAGACTTTTTGTTCAGTAATTTAGCTAGCACCCACTCTATCTGAAATTACTCAGCTTTGAAGCCAAAAAGTATTTTATTTATCCTTTGCCTTTCAGTGTGAGGTAAGTAAAGCATCAAGCCCCATGCAGTGCCTGACCCATGGTGTAGGTGTAATCCTTATTTGCTGCTACTCTCACATTTTTTGTTTCCTTTTACCAAATTCCTTAGCTGATGGAACAAGCTTTAGAATCTTTTACATGCCTTCTCTCCTGTTGTGTGTACAACTCCAGTGAAACTGACAGTCTGGGGAGAGGTAGACTTGTTTGTTTACTTTTTGTCATCCTATCTCTTGATAGTGTTTTGTAGGTTTTTCTCTAGAGTACCAATTTGCATCTTTTCTAAGTAATCTTGGCTTGTTTCCTATCCCCCTCCAAGGGGTATCTATACTGAGAGAGTGAACACAGTGTTTTGGATGTGGAGCTGTGGAGTGGAGGAGTAGCTGGACTAGTTGCACAATCATGTTTTTTTTTTTTTTAATTCCCTCATCTAGTTACCCTGGACCTAAAAAGGAAATTTTATCATTATAAACTAGAGATTCCTGAGAAATTTTGAATGAGTATTGAGCAGAAAACTGCTTCATCTACCATTCTATTTTCTTTATTACGCCTCAATTTTATGAAAGTTATATGGATATTTTAAAAAGTTAAAAATAGTATACTAATACTTTTTAGAGTAAACTTGATGTGTGAAAAATGCAGTTTAAATAACAATTAAATTAGAAATGGCCATTTTATGTTATAAAAGCTTTTATTTTAGAATTCTAACAGAAAGCACCTACCTCTTTTCTGTGTTTGATGGTTTATTCATATATGATTTGATGACTTAGCTTAGAACATAGCTCTTGCAGGCACTCAGCTTCTGAAAGCAAAACTATTTCTTTAGCCAAAAGAAAAAGTGGATCTCCACTGAGTCTGTCTATATCAGTCAGCATTGGCAGGGCTGACGTGGAACAAGAGTTCCTCTGTAGGGCCTTGCAGGATATGTTTTAATTTGCAGTTGAGGAGAACAACTGGGCAGAGCAAGCCCCACCTGATAATCTTCCACCCAACTGGTGACCTCCGTTCCCTCCTGGCTGTGGGACATGTTTGGCTTCTGCTTTGTATTAAGGTCTGTGTTCGTCGTGATAGACTATGACTAGAATCTTTGAAAAATGGTATTGACAAGTTAGTTCCAGTATAAAAGATCACCCTACCATATGTAATGGCATTAGACTTTAAAATGTGTGTTTGCCCCTGCTCTGTTAATGTATCTGTCATTTGGTTTTAGGCCTGAGGGTTTGTATTATGTGAATTTTGAGGTTCCTTTCAATTATTTAACAGTTAGTGAATTTCTACGTATCTTCTTTCAGCTGTCCCATAATTAAAGTAGATAATGACCATTCAGAATGAAATAAAATAATTTAAGTCAGTTAAAATATTTGAGAAATTGAGAGATGCAGTGCCTACAGTGATGATTACATCTCAGGGGCATTGCTTGCTTGCATGTTTGTGTGTATCTAATCTGAATAGTGAATTTAAGAGTTTAAGATAGTGCTGTCTTTCATTGGTATAAATGTCGTATTACATCTGGGTTAACATTTTTTTTCCTCCCCAAGGATTCTATGCTTTTATCCTAACATCTGTGATCGTTGGAGCATCTCTCTTCTGGGGCGTGAAGCTTTGTTACGTGTATGATCACTTCCTTCAGTTTGCATTGGCGGCGATTGTTTTTTCTGTGGCCTTGAGTATTTACCTTTATGCACGGTCTCTGAAAGTACCCAGGAATGAACTGTCACCGGCCAGCTCTGGTGAGCAGCATTAAAACATGTGTTGGATGAATGTAGACCTGAGCCCTAACTTCATTTTCTGGGAGATGAAGAGAAATAAAAAAGATGAGAAAAAAATTTAAAAATGAATTTCAAGGAAAAAAAATCATTAATTTTTCCTCATACTTCCCTATTCATTTTTCTGCCTTTGTTATTTGTCATTTGATGACAGTAAGACATTTTAGTAACTTAACAGACATCACAGGAGCTCTGGTGGTGCAGTGGTTAAAGCATTGGGCTGCAAAACAGAAGGTCAGCGGTTCAAACCCACTAGCTGTTCCATGGGCAGTGAGGACAATCGGCTTTTATAAAGATTTACAGCCTTGGAAACCCAGTGGGGCAGTTCTGCTCTGTCCTGTAGGGTCACTATGAGTCAGGATTCATTCGATGGCAGTAGGTTTGGTTTTGGTTTTATAGACATCACAGTTTATGACAAATATGTGTCCAAAATAAGAAATAGCTTTTTTTTTTTTAAAAGAAAGAAAAAAACACAAAACAACCGAGGCTACATGTTGGTTGATTCTGACCTAAAGTATTTCAACGTTTAAAAAAGAATAAGTTGCTTATCTAAAATAATATGAGTCTACATTTAAAAACATTTCGTTTTCTTAAAATTAGGGGATCTGACAGTACAGACCCCAATGCCTCCATAGCTTTGGCCCTTCCAGAGGTGGCAGCATATCCCAGTTCCCTTTGGTCCCTGCCAGCCTCTCTTATCTCTTAACATCAGGCCCCTTCCCTCACTTCAATTGCCAGGTCCTGTCAGCAATTGAAGGAGCCCTGGAGGCACAGTGGTTAAAGCCTTGACTGCTAACTGAAAAGTTAATGGTTCAAATCTACCAGCTACCCCATAGGAGAAAGATGTAGTCTGCTTCTATAAAGACTGTTGTCATTGTTAAGTGCTATCAAGTTTATTCTGACTCATAGCAACCCCATGGGACAGAGCAGAGAACTGCCTTATAGGGTTTGTTAGGTTGTAATCTTTATAGGAACAGATTGCCAGGTCTTTCTGCAGAGCTGCTGAATGGGTTTGAACCACCAATCTTTTAGTTAGCAGCCAAGTACTTAACCATTGTGCCACCAAGGCTCCTTTGTAGAGATTATGGTCTTGGAAACCTATAGGGTAGTTCTATTCTCTGTCAGAATCAACTTGACGGCAATTTTTTTTTTTTTTTTGGTGGGTCTGGAATTAAATTGTGACCCATGGAAAGTTGATGACAGTATTGTTTTAAAACCTTGTGATGGGGTTTGGAAAACTGTGTGGTAAAAATGTTTCCCTTTTCAGGAAATGTTGTCTATGATTTCTTCATTGGCCGTGAATTAAATCCTCGAATTGGTGCTTTTGATCTCAAATACTTCTGTGAATTGCGCCCCGGATTGATTGGATGGGTATGTTTTTTTGTTGTTGTTGTTAAATTTTGGTTATGTAGTACGGATTAATTTTGTATTTAGAAAGAATTGTAGACAATTTTAAACTAAGCAGTGGGGGGTATATTTTTAGGGATAAATATAGCTTTCTATAAATCTACTTGAAGTGTTTTCTTACTGTAAGTGTAGTCCAGAGGCTTAAGATACTCAGTTGCAGGTTATTAAAGATTAGCATTTTCTTTTGATTATATCAGTTTATGTTAGGTAGGAAAGTGATAATGTAGATGAATTCATACAAGGAAAATTGGTTTTCCTCTTTTTAAAAAAATTTATTTTGAGCCAATTTTAGACTTAGAGAAAAGTTACAAAAATAGATCAAAGAGTTTCCTTATATCCTCACTCAGCTTCCCTTAATGTTAGCATCTGACGTAATAACCATAGTATAATTATCAAGAACAACAAATAAACATTGGTATATAGGCAGTCTCTGGATTACAAACAAATTCTAATCCTGAATTTAAGTTGGAACAGTTAGGTATGAACCATACCTAACATCAGTTAGTTATGTTTGCTTTAGGATATAATACACCCACTCCTCACTTATTGACATGGTTCTGTTGCAAAGACCGTGTCATTATGTGAAAATTGGCATTATGCGAAAGTGGAAGATGTCCACGTCAGATCACAAGATAGTGATGCCTGTGTCATTACATAGCTGCCAGATGTCATCATTACATTAACTGTCAAAGCACTGAGAACCATGGCCTGGCCAAGCTGACATAATAGCCTTAACTATCACAGTCAGCATTACTCTTGTCTCAGACCTCGGCATTCATTACTGCCAACGTGTCATTAATGAGCAAAGTAAAGTAGTTAGTAGATTTTTCACTATTGTTGTAAATGTGAAATGTTGGATAATGAGACTGTGGATAAGTAAGGGGTAGGTGACATAGTGTGACTTTCTATGCATGAAAAACATTAAACACTTCCAGATACACTAAAACATCTTTAACATAATAATATAGTAGTAGTAGTAATATTTTGATGCATGTTGCAAATAGCGCCTGTTTGTTATTAACGAACCTCTGTACATACCTTAACTTTTTAATATAATAGGTTTTACAGGGGTTGGTTTGTAATTATGGGTTGTAAATAAGACGGACATTTGTAACCTGGTGACTACCTGCAGTAGTATTAACTAAATCCACAGACTTTATTCTAATCTCATCAGTTTTTCCACTAATGTTTGTCCCTTTTCTGTTCCAGGATCCTCTCCAGGATCTCACATTGCATTTAGCTATTCTTTCTTCTTAGTCTCCTCTACTCTATTGGAGTTCCTTATTCTTTGCTTGTCTTTGATGACCATGACATGCTTGAAGAGCACTGTCAATGATGTTATAGAGTGCCTCTCAGTTTGTGTTTGTCTAATGTTTTCTCATGTTTGATGTAACGGTTATGCATTTCAGGTAAGAATCCTACAGAAATAATGGTTTGCCCTTCTCTGTACATCCTGTCAAGGGCTTCATGGAGATTTGCCTCATCGCTGTTGGGTTTCTTTGTTGAAGGTGGTATCTGCCACTTCCTAGCTATAAAGTGTCTTTCCCTTTGTAGTTAGTCACAAAGTATCTCTGGGAATATACTTTGAGACTCTTCTTTTATTTTCAGGTGTTTATTAACTTGGTGATGCTTTTGGCTGAGATGAAATTACAAAAACGTGCTGCTCCATCCTTAGCAATGATTTTGGTTAACAGTTTCCAGCTCTTATATGTGGTGGATGCTCTTTGGAATGAGGTAATTAGTTTTTTTTTTTTTTTTTTTATTAGGATTTGGGTGAAGATTTACAGAGTAAATTCACTTTTCATACAGCAGTTCACATATACTTTGTCTCATGTCATTGACC
>NW_006921626.1:12446862-12453591 GCF_000298275.1 Orycteropus afer afer | reverse complement strand
GTAGGTTTTGAGATCCGGCAATGTGAGACCTCCTACTTTGTTTTTCTTCTTCAGTAGTGCTTTGCTTATCCGAGGTCTCTTTTGGTAATTAGTTTTAAGAGCTGAGGCCTTGGAGGTAGACTGATGTGAGTGTGGGTGAGTGACTGGTCCTTTTACTTACACAGTGAGGATAACAGCCTGAAAGGGTGGATGTAATGTAACTGTCAAGTTAGACAGTCCATGAAAAACATTTAGCTGATGCACATAGTAAGCATTTAGAAATGGTATAGGACTGTTGTTTTTAGAAATTTGATAGTATTTACATGTACACCAGCTTCTCTTAGAGATGCTAAAGATTTAAATATGTGGGTCTTAGCTTTTGATTTTGTGGTGGTGACCAATTCATATAAATAAAATTCATTGTCTTTATTATTACATTATGTGATAGTGGATGGACAGATTTAGGATGGTGTTTTTGGATTGTCAGGAGGCAGTTAGTTCTTGAATAATAGGGGAAATTTTATTATTGGTGTTTTACAATACAAAGAGCTCTGATAAGATGGATATTAAATCAGAAATCATGATACATTGAGGAAACTAGTTTAAACAAAGATAAGTTTCAACTCGTGCCATTTCATATATATTGATCAGTCATCAACATTTTCTATTACTTGATTAGCTTTGTTAATTTTATGGCTCAACTAAATCTTTTTTTTTTAAAAATCATTTCTTTCTCAGGCCTGTCTTACAATTCTTTTTATCATATTCATTGTTTACATTTTATTCATCTCCAAATTCCAAATGACATTTTCCTTTCAATTTTATAAGCAAAATTGACAACCCTACATTAAAAAGTTATAAAACAAGTTTTTGACAGTCTTTTGACATGTTGATTAAAAAAAAAAAAAAAAAAAAACTCCCTGCCATCGAATTGGAGTCAACTCATAGCAACCCCTCCTTGGGTGTCTGAGGTGGTAGCTCTATGGAAGTAGATTGCCCAACCTTCCTTTGAGAAGTGGCTGGTGGATTTGAACCACTAGCTTTCTGGTTAGCAATCAAACGCCTTAGGCACTACGCCACCAGAAGGCCCCTTTCCTTTGAGTCTGAGTCATGAACAGTGGTAATTGGTCATCTGTACTTTACTGCACCCCGACTCCCCCCCCCCCTTTACTTTTGACCTTACATGCAAGACCATATAGAATATTCAGCCAAAACTGCTTTGAACATTTGATGTTGATATTTCCATGACCTTTCTTTTCTTTGGGAGAATTAAGACCTTTTGGAGGCAAACAAAGGAGCTCTGGTGGGATAGTGCCTAAGGCATGTGACTACTAACCAGAAGGTAGGTAGTTCAAATTTACCAGCCGCTCCATGGAAGGAAGATGGGGCTATCTACTTCCAGAAAGATTTACCGCCTTGGAAACCCAATGAAGGTTGCTATTTGTTGGAATCGACTAGATAGCGGTGGTTTGGTTTGGTTTTTGAGACAGGCAAACTCTAATTACAAGTTGATGTATAGCATCCCCTTATGACAGGTTCTTATTAAGCTCCTGCCACTTAACACAGACCCTCCGGAGCTTTGGAAACTGTGAAGATGGTAATAACATCTGCCGTTGGAGTCACTTACAGATTCTAAAAGTCTTTCCAAAGTTAAACATGCTCCTGAAATTAAACCTACCCACACACACACATACCAAACCAAACAAACCATTTCTTGGAAATTCACTTCTTATTGCCAGTGTAGGTTTGTCTACTGTTATATATTATGTGGTAAATAGCTCCCAAGAAGCAGACAGATGACGTTTTATGAGTCAAATGATATTTCACTGTTGATTTGTTGCCCTAAAGATTTTTTTTAACTTTTCTTTCTAGTAGTTTCTCAGTTAGTGATTCTTGATAGTTTCTCCCTTCTAGTTTTCTATCATGTAGTGATGATCACTTTTTAACTGGCTTACACACTCATATTTTTTATAGACTTATCCAACCATTGATGTCTATTAATTAAAAGAACACTTTTGTATGTTTTTAAACTCTGAAGGCATAGCATAGCCCCAGGTGTGGAGGATTGGAGTTGGGAAGTTACTTGTTTTCTGCTTATAACCACTATCTCAGCCAGCAGGTTAATGAGCTTCTTGAAGAAGTGACTTGATTTTATGATTTTCTTTACCATCTGGTGCTGCTGGGCATTAAACCAAAACCCAGCCAAAAAAGCTTTCTGGTGAGGTTGATTAATAAATATTTCCTTAAGGAAACAGAATACCAAAAAAATATAAATGGCCCTTCTTCATTTGCACCTCTGATGCCAATCCTGTGAATGCTGGGCGGGGCTGAGGGTCCTGCACCCCAGGCCCTGGGTATTGTTATGTTAGCCTCTCTGACTTGTCCTCACTCACTGCAGACTCATGGGCCCTTTCTGTTATTCCTGTAGCTGTCTTCTTCTGCTGCTGTCTTTGTATCAGCTTATCCTGTTTGGGCCCAGGAAATCAGGCTGTAGTGGGAACTTACATGAATAAGAAAGAGGCACTTGGCTCACTAAGGGCCTAGAGTTTGTGACCTCAGTTTTTTCGATTCCACAGTCTTTTCACTTTCTGGAAAAAACTGCTCTTTGGATCGTTTGAGGTATCACTCATTTCCTTTATGCAGAATTTTATGATTCATCAATATTCCAGTTTTTATACATCAGTGGTACATACGGAAGTTGGAGACAGTTAGGGACACTCTCAGGTTGGACCTTCTGAGTCTGTGAATTCCAGCTCTGCAGACTCTGAGTTGACTTGGCTCTAGGTATTTGCTTTTGCCAACCAGGCAAGAGAGTGACGTACTTTTATTAACCGTGGGAAGGGAAGCAGTCAGTTTACCATGCTGCTGGGAGACTTACTTTTCTGTGGAAAATCTACATGAAAAGCCAAATTAAGATCAGAAACTAGGTTGGGGTGCATGGAATTGAAACAGGAATCCTGTGATCTTCTTTTTCCTTCAGCAAGCATCTTTTGAATACCAACTTCATGGCAGGCACTGTGCCAGATGCTGGGTGACAAAGGTGAAAACACATGGTCCCTATTTAGAGACATGTAGTCTAGTGGAGAGAGTGGCTTCAAGTTCTAGGACAATCACACAATTGCTTTAACATAGAAGTCAGGTGGTAGTATCTGAAAAGTCTCCCATTTAGAGGAATCAGGAAGACAGTGCAGGTAGCCAAGCTCACCTTGAGGTTGCAGAAGGGTGTTCCAGACAGAGCAGCCAGGTCAAAGGAAAGGAGGCTGAGAGGAGTTCAGAGATGGTGAGAGGGTGATGAAGCTGGCAGAGTGACTTGGTGTGATGTATGTGCCAGGGGCACTGACCCGTTCTTGTTTGGTTTTTCAGTTTTGTTTGGTGTGCCCTCCCACTGCACGTGCACTGATACTTCATTTGAGTACTTTAAACATAGAAATGTTGTTGTTGTTGTTATGTGCCGTCGAGTCGGCCCCGCCTCCTAGCGACCCCTCCTTGGGTTTCTGAGGCAGTATCACTACGGAAGTAGGATTGCCCAACCTTCCTTCCGAGGAGTGGCTGGTGGGTTTGAACCACCAGCCTTCTGGTTAGCAGTCAAGTGCTTTTAGCCACTATGCTACCAGAGCTCCTAAACATAGAAATAGTGTCCCCAAAAACTTTTTCTTTCTTTCTTTTCCCTCCCTATATCCTTAAAGGAAGCAGTATTGACGACCATGGACATTATCCACGATGGATTTGGATTCATGCTGGCTTTTGGAGATTTAGTGTGGGTTCCATTTATCTACAGCTTCCAAGCCTTTTATTTAGTCATTCATCCAAATGAACTATCTTGGCCAGTTGTGTCTGTAATCATTGCCCTAAAACGTGAGTATTAGTTTCAGCCTCTGTATTAAGTACTATATACTGAGCCTGCTATGCTCTGATACCTATATATTTATAACATATCCCTTTAAATGGCCATAATTATTAGCTCAAGAGTGAAGTAATTTGTGGTGGATCAGTATTAAAAAAGAGTCCACATCTTGCAAAAAGAATGGATGCTTCATGCTTAGCTTCTTCAGCAGCTGTCTAGATAGGTAATTTGTAATACACCATCTTCAAATTAAGCAAGTGAAAAATTGAATTTTAGTAACAATTTAGCTTTTCTGTTGAGTGCCTGCTTTCTGGTAGGCACCTTAAAATGTAGGAAGATAGGCCTTGCCTCCATTGCACTTGTCTTCTAGAGGGCAAAACAAGACATTCATATGCTTATTGTGTGAGATATGTGAGTGAGCATTGTAAGAGGGGCTTATTGATGGGTACAAGGGACATTAAGGTAGGGAGAGAGAACCTATCCCTGGACTATCAGTATTAAACTTAATGGAGGAGACAGCATTTCATCTGAGCTTGGAATTTCAATAGGTAAAAATGGAGTGGGGAGATATTTCCGGCCAAGGGAACAACTTGAGCAGGGTGGAGTGGTGGTGAACAGGAGACGTGCTTGTGAACAGGCAAGGAGTACAGTGGCAGAAGTCCTCACATGGTCAGTTGTGGATTAGGATGGTTTTTCTTTATCTTTCTGTCATTAAACAGTTCCACCAGAGGGTGAAAAAACAAAACAAAACAAAACAACCAAGCCCACTGCCATCAATTTGATTTTGACTCGTAGTGACCCCCATTAGGTTTCCAAGGCTGTAAATACTTATGGGAGTAGATTGGCTCATCTTCCTCCTGTGGAGCAGCTGGTGGTTTTGAACTGCCAACTTTCTAGTTAGCAGCCAAATGCCTTACCTGCTATGCCACCAGAGGGAAGATTAGCAGTGAATGTCAAATATAGCTAGTTTTGCTACACTAATAGCTGTTGGTTAAGATTTAGTTTTAAAATTTGTTTGATCACCCATGTCAACCATGCCCTATGTGTTACTCAAGACAGCATGTGTATGTTTTACTTTCACACAAAAAATAGGGAGTGGAGTTCTTACTACTTTCTTGAGTGGTGACAATGTAATAAAATCAATGGTATGTCAGGGCCTATTTATTTTGACATTTTGAAATTTGAATAAAGTTAGCCACTTGTATGCTTGCAGTGGGATTCAGCATAGATTAATGTGCAAGATGTTCTGTTACTAATCCTAAGTTACTGTTTTATTAAAGTGTTGATGTGATGGCCAGTAGGAACCATAACTAATAGCTGCAATATGCTGTGATGCTGATTACATTGACTCTAGTGTTGATTTTACTGTAATGTAGACGGTCTCAAATTTTATTCATGGATGGAGCTATATTTGTAGTTTGATCTTCAAGGTTTTGCTTAGGTGGATGCAGAAGGAGTATGATAATGAAATTTCAGGATAGTCAGCATCTTTTGACATTTGGGAGTGAGAGTTATTAAAGGGCTCTGGTGGCATAGTGCCTAAGGCATTTGACTGCTAACCAGAAGACTGGATGTTCAAACCCACCAGCCACTCCTCAGAAGGAAGACTGGGCAATGTACTTCTGTAGTGACACCACCTCAGAAACCCAAGAGGGGTCATTATGAGTCAGGTTCCACTTGACAGCACATAACAACAACAAAAAATAATGACAGAATTTGGATCAGGATTACACTATATCTATAGATTGCTTTGGGTACTATGGGCATTTTCAAGATGTTAAGTCTTCCTACCCATGAGCATGCTATATTCGCTATGAGTAAAAATCAACTCGATGGCAGAGAGTTTGGTTTTTTTTGGG
This sequence comes from Orycteropus afer afer, assembly GCF_000298275.1. NCBI lineage: Eukaryota > Metazoa > Chordata > Mammalia > Tubulidentata > Orycteropodidae > Orycteropus > Orycteropus afer. The sequence continues at coordinate 12,447,909 of NW_006921626.1, read as the reverse complement.
TTGGATTACTAGAAATCAGACAATTAATTTGTTTGCGAAATTTCCTCAGGGAACAGAAATAAGCTCTAGGTGAAAATACAGATGAATTCTCTACAATTATGCTAATACTGGATAGTATCTAAATTATTAACATATAAACTTTTTTAAAAAAATTACAGTTTGCGGATATGTAATTTTCCGGTGCTCAAATTCTCAGAAAAATGCATTCCGGAAAAATCCCACCGATCCACGGCTTGCACGTAAGTGTTGATTTCTTTGTTACTTTTTAAAATTTCTGTTTGTATTACTTATATTACATAAATGTCTCTGTTTAGAGATCATTAAGAATGTATTTTTATTTTCATGTAGATTTAAAAACCATTCATACTTCAACGGGAAAGAATCTTCTAGTTTCTGGATGGTGGGGCTTTGTTCGCCACCCCAATTACTTGGGTGACCTTATCATGGCCCTGGCTTGGTCTCTCCCATGTGGTAAGTGAAGAGTACCAATTTGACCTTTTCTGTAGCTGCCTGAAAGATTCACATGTCCTTTCCTGGTGCTGCCTACCAGGAATGACACTCAGATGCTTATGGTGTGAGATATATGAGTGAGCCTTGTGAGCCTACTGCTCCCTATGTTTCTTGGTGTCTTCTTGCCATAGATGGGGCTGCCCAGGGCAGCAGCTCCTCCCAAACTGGGCGCTGTGTTCTTGTATGTGCTGCATCTCATTTATCCAGCTGCTGAGGGAAGTTAAATCCCTGAGGTTTTACTTTAAACTTCTAAGAGCAAAATTTTCAAATTTTAATGTGCCTGATAGCTTTTCTAAACAAGAATATATCAAAATTTACCTTTTGGCCTTGACTCAGTGTTTATATATAGAGTAGCTTTTGAAAAACCTTAGTTCTTTTTTTTTTTTTCCAGTTTTTATTCTTTTTTTTTATTGTGATTTGGGTGAACATTTACAGAGCAAATTCACTTTCCATACAGCAGTTTACATATACTTTGTCTCATGACATTGACCACAGTTTACCACAATGCAACAGCTCCCCTCCCACTTCCTCCCCATA
>NW_006921626.1:12436485-12446107 GCF_000298275.1 Orycteropus afer afer | reverse complement strand
AGCCGGGCACCATCTAGTTCTTCTGGTCTCATAGTCGTATAGGCTGCAGATCAGATGGTGTACCAGTCGCTAGGACTAACTGTTTCCATGAATTTTGGTTTTCTTCTTTCTTCTTTGCTCTGGATGAGGAGAGACCCATCATTGCATCTAGATGGCAGCTTGCTAGCTTTTAAGATCCCAGTCGCTTCTCGCCAAAGTAGGAGGTGGAACAGTGAAAAACCTTAGTTCTTAAGAAGAAAATTCTTTTGTTTGTTTTTTTGCACCAGCCTTGAAAGTGTCTGGTAGTGTAGCCCACGGTCTCTAGCACCCTGCGTTACTGCACCCCCCTTGGCTGTGGCAAGCGGTAGTTTTTCCTCTTCACCAAGGGTGGGAGGAGAAGAAACTGGAGAGATTTGCATTAAAAATGAGGATGAATGTTCTGATGGTGATGGATTGTTAGATTGGATTAATCAGTCTTCTCTATGAGTTCTCATCCTTCCCTCTACCACACACCAATGGGATTCTTTCAGATTAGTTGTTTTTCCCATTAATGGAAAAAATGAATTAATCTCAAGGTTTATTTTTGTAATTTTCAGAGGAAACCTGGCAAAAGTTAATATTGTGTAGTGATAATGAAAATATCTAACACTGCTTATATTATTATCCACAGGTTTTAATCACATTTTGCCTTATTTCTATGTGACTTACTTCACCATGCTGATTGTCCACCGAGAAGCTCGGGATGAACACCATTGTAAGAAGAAATACGGCTTAGCTTGGGAAAAGTACTGCCAGCGGGTGCCATATCGTATCTTTCCATACATTTACTAATTCTTGGCTAGCATATTTTTAATATGCTTCTGATAGCGTAGCTTCCATTTGCAAAAACAAAAACAAAAAAATTTGAGATGAACCGTCTTTTGTTGCACTGACAGGGTCTGTAAGCATTCTTTTTGAATCTGGACTATAGAGCCAAGTAGTAAGTTTTTTAATATAGATGTGATCTTTTTAAAAATGAAATTATAATAATTACCACAAAAGAAAATAGAAAGATGTTAGAGGTTTCATTTTAATAGGAAATTTTCAGCCCTTAAAAACAGAAATTTACTGATTTAGGTTACTTTTCACATTTTGATTGTTCTGTTTTGTCAGTTGGTTTTCCTTAAATGAAAACACTGTTAAATACTTTTAAAATCCATTTATGCTTTCATTAAAAATAATTTACTAGTTATGTGATTTAAAAGTGAAAACTGGTTCTTTGTTAAATATTATATGTGAAGAAGAATAAGAGATTATTTTTAAGTGAGACCATTCATATCATAGCAGCTTCTAAATCTGCTTTTGAAAATGTAAATACATAGCTTACTTTTATGTAATATATGGTGACCAGATTTTTCTGTACAGTATTTTAAATGTGAGAGACTTGTCAGGGCTGAATATCTTTTAACAAAAACATTTTTAGTATTTTAAATTAAGTTTTGTAAAGTAACACATTTGTGAGTTAAATATTTTGGAATATTAGAATTCACTTAGTATTGTAGAGAAGACGCTATTAAAACATAGGAAGAATATTTTTCTTATTCCAAAGTTTGTGAATTTGGCTTTGCTACCTCAATTGCAGGTGTTTGTTTGCCTTTATAAACTGTTGCAAATAGAAAAATATAGAATAAATATATTTTTTGGAGTAACATCACTATTTAAACATTTTTACACACATATTGGTGTTTGAAAATCTGCCATTTCAGGCTAATATTTTTGTATGGTTTTGACTTTTTAAATTAAACATTTTTGCTACTGTTTAGTTCATGCTGTTTATACTGTATTTTGTATATCCTTTATATTTACAAAACTTTACCTTTTGTAAAAGGAGTGTTATCTTCAGTTTTAGATGTCTAGTAATCTAAAAATAATTCAAAGGGAATAGTTTCTTTTAGTTCAATAGATGTGCATATAAGGTAGCTTTAGCCATTAAGTTCTACTTAAGTTGATATAGTCTCCTTTATTGATTGTCCTTTAGTGGAATAGTAGCAAATTGTACTAAACTTTTGTATTAAAAGTTAAATTGTTTTCAGTTTCTTAAACATAGGGAGATGTTTAAATATTGTACGTTTGAGTTTTAATGATACATTTTATATATGAGCCACTTATAAATGCAGTGTTGATTCTGCACTGCAATTTGAAGTATATTTAACTTAGCTATGTTAATGTGATCATGAAAGTGGTTTGCTTTAGCATTCTGCGGCCTATAGCTTTTAAACTTTATTTTGGTGAAATTGTCAGTGTTTTATTAGTACTGACGTATGCAAGCAGTTTTATTACACTTCTCTGCTGGTGTCAGTCAGATAGTGGTGTCGCAGCTCTACATTATCCAAGGAAGCCTTGGGAAAGGAAGGACATTTGATTCTTTCCCTGGTAATGATGAGAGCCTATTACCAACACAGTGCTACAATTTTTGGATGATGTTAGCTACAATATGTTTTTAATTTTGTTCTTCATGTGTTTATTCACAAGTAGAGTTTTATAATGAAGTTTTAAGTTTGAAATAAAGTGGAAAATAAAAAGCTGTTGCTTTGATAAAGCCTCATTTATTCTTGCCTAGAACTATGGGCGGCCTTAGGGACCAAGATATGAGTCCTTAGATTGCCATTCTCTGCCTCTCTCCCCACACCCTCTTCTTCTAGATTGATCTGTCCAATAACGGCAGCAACTGTTACAGCGTAAAATTAATAGCATTCTGCCTACAAAAACACATTTAGATATTATTCTAATTTACTGACTCCTCAGGATTTGTTTTTCTCATGGGAAGAGAGGCCTAGTGAAGTCAAAACAAGACATATGCTCTCTGGCATTTTCAAAATAGAAGACAGTCCCTCTCCTTTGTCTCAGAAGTCTACAGTTAGGCCAGCAGTGTCATGTTTTGTGTATACCCAGCAGTGACAGAAAGTGTTCTAAACAACTACTCTACATGTGTGTATTTTATTATGTGTAACAGTGCAGAAAGAAGAAATTCTTACATAAATACTCCTTGTGTTTACTTTTAGAAGAGTCAAACCTGCATTCCAGGTTATGCTGACCTGTGCTAGAACTCAGCTATCTAGACACTGCATACCAGGTCAGAAATAAAAAACAGCTGGAAGATTCCCTTACATGTTGAAGTTTTCAGATGCAGATGGTTGAAAGAGACTACACTATTCAGTCTCACCAAACATGGGGGTGTTAAATGAAGGGTGATCACTACATGCCAGTGTCTTGGAACAAATACATCTCATTTGAGCAAAGTAAATAAATAAATACATGAAATGGTTAATACTGAAATTTATTTTTCATTCTTTCATCTCACACAGCAATGCAACCCGCATTTTGATCCAGTGACTAGGAGGTTTCCGCGTTGGTAAACACACTGATGTTAAAAAGTTTGTGGATAAAGTGCTATTTGTCAAAATTCTTGACCTTTTAGGTGTCTGGTAAATGGGGCATTCAAAAGTATAGAGTTCTGAGTCTGTTTGGTTGGAAGCATTTGGTTTTGCAGTAGAAATCTAAAAAAAAAAAAAAAAAAAAAAATCCAGTAGTCAATAGCTCAGGTACACCAGAAGCTCATTTTCTGTGTTAGATTTGGGGGATTTGTTACAGATTAAATGTGTTTAGGGTTAGATGGTTAATGTGGCTGTGTATGACAATTATGCCTGGAGAATTTGAAGAATAACTATCAAGGCTTTATACTACATATTATTGAGAAATATCATGGGATATTAATGTAGCATCTATTTTAGATTTTAGCAATATTCTGGTCTAACTGCTGTTTACGCTCTTAACTATATCATCAGATTTCCCGTGTGAAATCATAGGGAATGCAGACTGGAAGGAATGGTTTGTATCACCGAGAGAAAGTTTAGAAGGTTAGAATTTAGTGGTAAACAGTTGGGTGGTTACCTTTGTTGGCAAAAAGTAGATTTCAGGAAAATCGCAACAGATCTCAAGAGGCAGTGAGTCATCTAGTATTTTTTGTTCATGATTCCATCTTGCCCCATCGATGAACAAACCAAAAGTGTGAACTCCAATGTGTGATGAGTTCGTGCCCTAAGATAAAAACCAGTGGTATAAGTGGCTTCCCAGGCAAGACACTTTGTTAACAACAGCAGCATGCTTAGCTGGGGGTTCCTCCTGGAGGACACTCAAGGAGGCAGATTGCTTCCCTCCCGGCCTAGTCCAAGCCATCCCTGCAATTCGTTAAGACCCTAGAAATCTAAAAAAGACTGGAGAGTGCTGTACCTCATATCGTTGAATAATATGAAATGAGTTAAATGAATGAATTTCTGATGAGTTTCTGTGGAGTAGAAAGTTGAGTTGTTAGAAGCTCCCATTCTGGGTGACTCCAGGTATGCTGTGGGAGGGTTTGCTGAGGACTGTGCCCCTCTTGCAGGTGACCTAGTGACCTGCAGTGATGCCCAAACCAGAGGGGCTGGGCAGCTGAGCACTGGACTCCCCTGTCCCCGGCTTGCTGATGAGTGGAATGGCCAGCGCTGTGCTCATGGACATTGTGCTTTCCATTCTGGAAGATGTCTGTACCTGGAGGTGCAAACTCAGCTCATAACACACCTGTATTTATGCTTATTCCATAAAAGACTTTTCACTGGTAATTGCTTTGCCTAATGACTTTCACTTCTCTTTTAAATTTTATGTAAATCCAAAGTTTCATACACTGCACTTGCTCTAGTGTTGTCCTTTCATATAAATCTTGGAGGAGGCTAATCTAACACATTTGAAAATGTGACTTCCATTTATATTTGGTATACTTGGCCATGGCATCCATGAACCTTTCCCCTGAAAAGCTCAAATTGCAGATAGTCTGTAAGTAGTCTGTGTTGGAGTAGTGATTTGACTCTCCAAAGAGCCAGTCAGAATAAATGGAAATTATCTTAATCTAAGCTGGTTTTTGGTATAAAGCAGAAAAAACTGAACCTCTGAGTGAGAAGTTAGGACAAGGCTAGAGACAAAAGACAAAGTTGAGAGGTAAGAGCACACTCTGATTCTTCCCTCTGAGGCTCAGAAAGGGCTCCAGCTCACATCAGTGCCTCTGGACCCTTTTTATGTCTAATGAACTGTGTAGTGGGAGGTTAGGATACAGGCTGTAGAGTCAGCCACATTCAAAGCCTATGATCTGAGCTTTGTGATCTTGGGTAGGCCATTCACCTTCTTTAAACCTCAGTTTCCTGATCTATAAAATGAGGAAAACAGTATTTGATGATTAGATAATGCATTAAAGAGCTTAGTATAGTGTATGACACACAGCAAACACTCAGTAAATGTTGGCTAGTAATTATCACTGCCATCATGGGCAGATTGAGATCTTCTGGAGTCAGGAATCCTATTGTTCATCTCAGTATCTCAGTATTCCCAGTGCCTACATACACACTTCTGGGCACATTTTCTTTAAACAAATGAGTTAATAAACAATTGAATAAATCTTAAGTTTAGAATACACCTAAAATAATCTAGTCCAAAGTTTAAATTTGTTCAATCCCACCATCCTTGCCAAGTGGTCATCTAATTTCTCCTAACTCTGCTTTCTGTAAACCTGTATATAAGGACACTCCACCATCACTGACCATTCAGACCAAGTGATTACCCCCAATATCAAACAAAACAGTCCTTCTCTTGGAGCTTCTACTCTTTGGAGTTCTAGTAGAACCAGAGTCTAGTTCTTTGGGTTTCACTCCTTTAAGCACATCTTTGTCTGCTCAGAGCCTCCTGTCCTTTAGGATGGCTTCTCCCACTTTCACTGTTTTTCAGATAGGGTTTCCAGCCCTCAGCCATTCAGGATGATCTCTGGTGTGGTCTGATGAGTGTGGAGAAGAGTAGGACCGGGACTAGATCAAGAGGGTAAACAGCGCATGAGTGTTGCCCAACTTCTCCCACCTCAAATTCCCAAAGGACAAAATATCAAAACCAAACCCAGTGATATTCAGTTCCAACTCAGTGACCGTATAGGTCAGAGGAGAACTGCCCTGTAGGGTTTCCAAGGTTGTAAATATTTACAGAAGCAGACTGCCTCATCTTTCTCTTGTGAAGCGGCTGGTGGGTTCAAACTGCTGACCTTTTGGTTAGCAGCCCAATGCTTTAAACACTGTGCCACCAGAATTCCTTTAAATGATAAAATAGAACAAATTCATGAAAGCACTAGGTGACAAGAAGTATCCCCAATGGACCAGAAATTATGAAATCCTTACAATACAGAACACATAGCCTAGTTAATTATGAGAACTTCGTTAATATTATGCACTAAATTCAGCCAAAGTCACTGCTATCAAGTCATTTTCGACTCACAGTGACCCCCATATATGACAAAGTTCTTGGACCTAGAATAAAAATATATTGTTATTGTCAGGTGCCATCAAGTTGTTTTTGACTCGTAGCAACCCCAAGTGACAGAGGGCTTTCTTGGCTGTAAGCAGTTTGCCAGGTCCTTCTCCCACAGAGCAGCATCTTTCAGTTAGCAGCTGAGTGCTTACCATGTGGGCTACTGAGGCTCTTTAAGGAATATATGCAGAATGTCTACAAGTCAATTGAGTCCCTGCGTGGTGCCAATGGTTAATGTGTTCAGCTGCTGACCGAAAGGTTGGAGGTTGGAGCCCACTCAGAGTTGCCTTTTATTCTAAAATTCTGGGTGGAAAAATCAACGCTGAAAACACTGTGAAACATAGCTCTATCCTGATGCACATGGGGTGGGTTGTCCTAAGTAGGAAGTGCCTCGAAATAAAGGAAAGCATGCAGACAGAAAACGTTACATTCATTTGAAAAAGTAAATGAAATAGTCAAAGTTGGCAGGTTTGATGTAGAAAAAAAATTAGAAATGAATAAGTGAGCTGACTACAAAGAACATGTAGAGCATTAAGGATCATATTTTATGACAGCAACAACTGCAAAATACTTAGGAAAACAATCTAACAAAAATTTTCTAAGATTTACGTGAAGAAAGCAAAACTTACTGAAGGATATAAAAGATCTGAATAAGTTGAAAGACAAACCATGTTTCTATCACTGAGTTGATTACAACTCAGAGCAACTCTACAGAACAGAGTAGAACTAACTGCCCTGTAGGGTTTCCAAGGCTGTGATCGTTACAGAAGCAGACTGCCTCATGTTTCTCTCGCAGAACTGCTGGTGGGTTTGAATGGACAACCTTCTGGTTAGCAGCTGCCACCAGAGCTTTGGAAAAGATACCATTTCTTCCCCAATTTAAATATAAATTAATTGCAAGCTGGTAAAAATCCCAACAGAATTTTAAGAGAAATGAAATGTGATAAACTTATCCTCAAATTCTTCTAGAAGAGAAACTGCAAAAGTCAAGACAGTTTTTAAAAACAACAATGAGGAGTGACTTGCTCTGCCAAGTGTGCATGTCTTTACAACTTCTAACACTAGATGATATTGGTCCTGGAGTAGAAAAAGACATTCTTAGAACATATTGGAAATTTAGTAAACAATACTGTGGCTCTTCAAATCAGTGAGGGCAAGATGGTGATACAGCGTCAGGGCCGTGCCTGGTGCCACCACCCAGCATCCTTAACCACTTGCTAAGTACTCTGGGTCTTACTGCAAGTTAGGAAGAGGTTTCTGCTTAAAGCCTGGCTGACCTCTGCAGAATGAGTGGGCTACTGGATAGGCAGGCACTTCAGCTTCTGAGCAGTCATGAGGAGAGGTTTGCCCCACTGATTTGAAATGCCACCTTCAAATCCTGACCACAGCAGCATTCACTCTTCAGATACACTAACCAGTAAGCCAGTTGCTATAGAGTTGACTTGACTGATGGTGATCTCATCTGTGCCAGAGAAGTGTCCTCCACAGGGTTTCCAATGGTGATTTTTTTTGGAAGTAACCACTGGGCCTTTCTTCTGAGATGGCTATGGGAGGACTCGAAATATCAACCTCTCGGCTCACAGTGAGTGTGCTAACTGCACCATCCAGGTGGTTCACTGGTAGAATTCACTGGTAGCTTCCATGAGGGATAATAAGGTTCAATTCCTGGCCAGTATACCTCACGTGCAGAGCCATCATTCACCTGTCACTGTTACTAAGAACAGTTTTCTGCAGAGCTTCTAGACTTGGATTTATAACAGAGGGTAGCTATAGCTCAAAATTCATCTATTTTATGCTTAAATAGTTTATTCATTTAATTTATTTGTAATTTTTTTCCCCTTAAACAAGGGTGGGAGAGATGAGCTTTGATGGCACTTGGACTTGATGATGGGTTGTGCCTTATTCATCCTGTGTCTCTAGGGCCTAATAGAGGGCCTGACACTGATAAGTGCTAAATAAAGGCTTGTTATGGCAATGAATAAATGATTACCCTTTCCAATTCACTGTACTCCATTACCTTAAAGGCTCTCCTGACTATGTTGAGTTTCTTTTGGATCATTCTGGAGAACTCCTCATCTTCCACGTCAACTGTGTCAGAAATCACTTGGTGGGTAAATGTGAGGTCATCTATAGAGATTCCTTTAATTCTTCCATAGTCTTGAAGCACAGCAGTAAGAAAGCCTTTAGGGAAAGACATACACAAAAAAGTTCCTGTGAACTTGAGGGATGTGCACTTCCCAACCATTCCCATGGGGTTAGCACAGTGATGTGTTCAGAGGAAAGAAAGGAAAAGTGAAGGAGGAAGCCAATCAGGAAAGGGAAAAGGAAGGTAGAGATGCATGTGGGATTGGACTGTGTGGGTGGAAAGGATCAGTCTGTCCACCTAGCTTGGGCCTTGATGATAGGAGTCTGGCTGGCTGCAGGAGCCTATGTGAATGTGGGTTGTTTTATGGGTACAAACCGAAAAACCAAGCTCAGGGCCATCAAGTCATTTCTGACTCATAGAGACCCCATATGGTTTCCAAGGCTGTAAATCTTTATGGAAACAGAATGCCTCATCATTCTTCCCTGGAACTGCTGGTGGTTTGAACAATTGACCTTTTGGTTATCAGCCAAATGATTTAACCACTACACCACCAGAGTTCCTTTGTGGGTACAGATGGGATATAAATCCTGGGACCCTATCTACCTCTGACCCAGTGTTGGTTGATCATAGTATCTCATTCCCTTGGTAATGATGATGGCACCAGAGGCAAGTACAAGATGCAAAAGGGGTAATCTGAAGCTTTCTCAAGGAATGAAATATTGACATCTGGAGAAGGCATGCTCTTTTCTTCTGGTGTTGTTAAGCTGCCTGTGGCTACGTACAGAAGAAAAAAAAAGAAACCAAGGGGCAAAGCTGAGATATGGGGAGGCAGGCTGAGAGCAACATCCCTTGACTCCCTTCTCACTTATATTAGCCCATAAACTTGCCTTGTTTTGCTTAAGCAAATTTGGATCTCATTTCTATATATTTTATTGTCATTGTTAGTTGCTGTCAAGTTGGCTCAGACTCATGGTGACCATCTGTATAACACACCAAAACATTGTGAGGTCCTGCGCCATCTCCATGATCTTGGATTTGTTTGAGCCCATTGTTGAGGCTATTGTGTCAATCCATCTCATTGAGACTTTTCCTCATTTTCATTGACCCTTGACTTTAACAAACATGATGTCCTTTTTTTAAAAAAATGAATTTTATTGAAATATAATTTATATATAGTGAAATACACAAAACAAAAGTGAC
>NW_006921626.1:12407347-12435465 GCF_000298275.1 Orycteropus afer afer | reverse complement strand
TGATGATGATATTTCTGGGTGATTTTCTTTTGTGTTCTATCCTGTTTGGGGTTCATTGGACTTCCTGAATGGATATATTCTCATCTTTCATCATACCAGGAAAATTCTCTTCCAACAAATCTTCGACAATTTTCTCTGTGGTTTTATTTTTCTCTTCCTGTTCTGGAATTCTGATTACATGTAGGTTATTCCTTTTGATGGCATCCTACATGAACCTTAGGTTTTCTTCATTTTGTTTTGATCTTTTTTTCTGTTTATCCTTTTCCAAAGAAGTGTTCAGGTATTTGCCTACAATCTCCCTAATTCTGTCTTCCATTGATTCAATTCTGCTTCTTTGCCCATTCAATGTCTTATCTATTTCTGAAAATGTAGTATTAATCTTCTGGATTTCTGTGTGTAGATTTTGTATCATTTCTAATTTTTCGTTTATTTTGTCATTTTATTCTTGTATTTTCTTCCAAAATTCTTTTAGGGATTTGTCTGTGTTTTCCTCAATCTGACTCTCAAGTAGTTGAAGATACCTAAATACAATTCTTTTAAATTCCTTATAGGGATTTCCAATGCTGCATCTTCCTCAGGGATGTGTTTTGGGTCTGTATCCTGGTCCCTTGTTTCTCCTGCTTTATCTTGCTTCTTTGTGTGGACTGTGATGCTCTGTTGTCTCCAAGGCATTGTGACATTTTTATGTTTATATAATTGGTGATTGTATGTTAGAGTGACTTGCCCACAATTTTGGTTTTCTTTGTTTTATTTGTATGTTATCTACGCAAGCAGGGTACTGTTCTTCTCTATTCACTAGTTGACAGCACTTATATACTCACCACCTGTCTCCTTTCCTGTTGTCAGCCTCTTGTATGTCCCTGCTGACCTTGGCAAGCAGAGTCTATTCTTAGGTCCCTGGAATCCAAATGAGAATGCTATCACTTTAAAATCCAAAATGGTTGCTACTTGTAAACATTCAAAATGGCTGCGCCCTTGGTCACTTTAAATATCCAAAATGGCTGCTGTTTGTAAATGTTCAAAATGGCTGTGCCCTTGGTTACTGTAAATATCCAACATGACCACTGCTTGTAAACATTCAAAATGGCTGCCACTTATAAACATTCAAAATGGCTGCCCCCTCAATGACTTTAAATGTCCAAAATGGCTGCCACGTGTAAACAATCAAAATGGCTGTGCCCTCTGGACAGCAGAAAGTCCACAGCTCAGGTTGTCTCTCCCTCCTTGCTGTTTTCCTTTGTAGTCATCGGCCACCAGCACAGTCGTCCCTGCAGCTCCTGGTGACCAGGGCTGATCTTTAAGTCAATTCTCAGGTTCCAACACCACTTGGAAATATTCAGGCTGTTGGTCCAGTCAGAGTGGCTGACAGTCAGCAGCTCCAACCATCTTTGTGCTCACTGTTTTTGTTTAGGTTTTTCCACTAGTTGGTGCCTAATCCACTTCTATATTGTTCCTTTCAAAGCTCAGGGATCCAGGATTATCTTCTGTATCTCTGTCAATTGGTTTTTCTTTTCTTTGTTGAAGAGGGTCTGTGTCGCTTGCCTGCCTATTCCTCCATCTTACCAGAAGTCTCCACATGATGTCCTTTTCTAAAAGTTGTCTTGATAATTTGCAAAGTATGCAAGCTAAAGTCTTTCCATCTTTGCTTCTAAGGAGTCATTGAGTCTTCTAAGACTGAGTTATTCATTCTTCTGATAGTATAGTCAATATTCTGAATGCATCTGTTTTCTTTCTTTATCCTCCAGCTTTCTTGTGAATATAAGGTGACTGAAAAGACCATGAGTCTGAAGCAAAGCTTTTCAGAATTTTAAAGAGGTCTTTCATAGCAGATTTGCCCAATGCTGTTTCCATGGGCCTTGATTGTTGATCCGAGTAGAACAAATTCCTTGATGATTTCAATTGTTCTCCATTTATCATGACGTTATTTTTTGGTCCAGTTGTGAGGATTTTAATTTTCCTCACATTCAGGTGTAAGCCATAGTGAAGTCTGTAGTCTTTTACCTTAATCAATAAGTGCTTCAAGTCATCTTCATTTTCAGCAAGTAAGGTTGTATCATCTGCACATCACGTGAGTCTTGTTAATAAGTCTTCCTCCAATCCTGATGTCGCATTCCTCTTTACATAGTCTAGCTTCTCCGATTATTTGTTCAGCATACAGATTGAATAAGTATGGTGAAAGGATACAACCATAGTGCCCACCTTTCCTGATTTTAAACCATGCAGTATCCCCTTTTTCTGTTAGAGCAACAACTTCTTGATCCACATACAAATTTCACATGAGCACATTTAAGGGTTCTAAAACTCCCATGCATCATAATGTTACTCATAATTGAAAATCTTTGCATAGATGATAAAACACAGGAAAACATCTTTCTAGTATTCTCTGCTTTTGGCCAAGAGCTATTGACTTCAACAGTGATAGCCCTCATTCCACGTCCTCTTCTGAATCTGGCTTGAATTCTGGCAGCTCTCTGTGAATGTAAGACTGCAGAATTATCTTCATCAAAATTTTGCCAGCATGTGATATTAATGTTATTGTTAGATAATTTCCTCATTTTACTTGATCACCTTTCTTTGGAATGGGTACAAATATGAATATCTAACACACCTCTTAACTGGTCTCTATGCCAACAGCTCTCTTTTCCTTATGTAATCTACCCTTATGCAGATTGGTAACTTCATCTTACTTCATGATCATGCAATGCCCTTGTCCAGAATCTAGCACATCAGTGCTCATAGGGTGAAGTGCAGTGTCTTCAGTTGGGTAATTGAAGCGCACCTTGTCCTGCTCTATCCTGTATTTCCTCTGTTCTGCTGCAACACGAGGTGCCCACTCAGATAGTTCATCTTCCTGACTTGGTGTCTTTGCCATACCACCCACCATGGATGCTTTTTCTCAAATTTCCCCAGAACTCTTCAAGGTCAAAGAAGTCCAAAGTGACCTTGCCCTCCTCTGGGCTTGTCTTAAAGGACTTCAGGATCCAGGAGGGCAGGCTACCGTTGTCGTTGAGTCAATTCTGATTCATGGACTCCATGTGTGTCAGAGTAGAACTGTGCTCTATAGGGTTTTCAGTGGCTGATTTTTTTGCAAGTAGATTTCCAGGCCTTTCTTTTGAGGTGTCTCTGGGTAGACTCAAACCTCTAACCTTTCAGTTAGCAGCTGAGCATGTTAACATTTGCACTATTCAGGCACTCCAAGAAGATAAGATGTGGGCTTTAAACGTCTTTGGGGCTGTGGGAGGCACATGCCAGCCTCATCTCAGGTGCTCACTAACCACTGGCTATACTCTCTCTAGCCCAGACCTCTCTCCTAAGTTCTAGACCCATCTAGCCAGCTCCTTACCAGTTTTTTTTTTTTTTTTTCTTCTCTGAGTACCTCAAATTCATCAGGACTGTTATTTTACTCCTCATCGTTTTGTTCCTCTGCCTGTGTGCCCTATTTCAGGAAATAACATCCACCCAGCTTTCCAAGCCAGAAATATGAGAATCGTGCTTAATTCCTTTCTCCCCATCACCACCTTCCATCCTTTCAAACATAGAATCCAGTCAATTCTGCTTCCTAAATGTCCTCTACCCCACCACTATCACCAGTCTCCAGTTGCCTTCAGCTGTTTCATGGAGAATAAAGCATACATGATACATGACCTCCCAGACTCAATCTTGCCTTCTCCAATACAACCTTACCTTCTACCATGCTGTAGCCATTGGATCATGACATGTCTTGATTAAAACACTTTGGTGGTTTCCCATTGCTACAGGATGAAGTCAACCCCCTTAATGTCTCACACAAGCCCCAGGAGCTGCTTATACCAATCTTTCCAGCTTCAACCTATACCATCCTCCCACTGGGCTCCTTTTGTTCTAACAACATTGAATGCTTGGTATCTCTAATGTGGTTTTTCTCTCTCCCTTCTGGGCTTTTGAATGGTATTCTTTCCAATAAGAATGCTATTCCCAGTTAAGTGTAGTGGTTAAGCATGTGAATTTTTTAGGTCAGACAATCTGGCTGAGTTCAAATTTTGCCTCAGTTAGTAGTTGTATGACTTTGGGAAAATTCCTTAACCTCTCTGTGCCAAATAGGGGTAATAGCAGTGACAACTTCATAAGATTGTTAGGAGAACTGAATGACTTAATATGTGCACAGTCCTTAGAACAGTACTTTGTTGTTAGATGCTGTCGAGTTGGTTCTGACTCATAGCGACCCTGTGGACAACAGAATGAAACACTGCCTGTTCCTGCTCTAGCCTCACAATCGTCACTATGTTTGAGCCACTGTTACAATCACTGTGCCAATCCATTTCATTGAGGATCTTCATCTTTTTAGTAAGCGTGATGTCCTTCTCCAGGGCCTGATCCCTACTGACAAGATGTCCAAAGTGTTTGAGACAAAGTCTCACTATCCTGCATCTAAGAACATTCAGGTTGTATTTCTTGCAAGGCAGATTTGTTCCTTCTACTGGCAGTCCACGGTATATTCAAAATTCTTCATCAACACCATAATTCAAGTGCATCAATTCTTCTTTGGTCTTCCTTATTCATTGTTCAGCTTTTGTGTGCATATGAGGTGACTGAAAATACCATAGCTTGGGTCAGGTTCACCTTAGTCCTCAAAGTGACATCTTTGCTTTATAAGACTTTAAAAAGGTCTTTTGCAGAAGATTTGCTCAACACAATATCATTTGATTTCTTGACTGCTGCTTCCGTGGGCATTGGTTATGGATACAAGTAAAGTGAAATCCTTGACAACATCAACATTTTCTCTGTTTATCATGATGCTGCTTACTGGCCCAGTTGTGAGGATTTTTTATTTCTTTAGGTTGAGGTGTAATTCATACTGAAGGCTGTAGTCTTTGATCTTCTTCAGTTAATGCTTCAAATCCTCTTGGCTTTCAGCTAGCAAGACTGTATAATCTGCACATAGCAAGTTGTTAAAGAGCCTTCCTCCAATTCTGATGCTGTATTCTTCTTCATAAAGTACAGCTTCTTAGTTTATTTTGCTCAGCATACAGATTGAAGAAGTATAGTGAAAAGATACAGTCTTTTTTAAAAAATACACTTTATTGAAATATAATTTATGTACAAAACTAAAGTGACATGGATCAATGCATTTTTTTCCCAGTGTTCCCTCCCCTCCCCTCCCACCCCTGGTAACTAACAAAGAAAAGATACAGTCTTGATACACAGAACAGTACTTGGCACCTTCTATCCCCACCTGGAAAATACATAACTGGTAGCATGCTTCAAGTCTCATCTTAGTTGTTTCCTTAGTGGCTTTCCCTGTCCCTTAGTTTAGGTCACCCTGTTTTATGCTCCCAAAGCATCATTCATTCATACATTCAGTCAGAAAGTCACTCATTCATTCATTCTTCAAATATTTACTGAGAGCTTTTTGGTGCTGGGGAGTGTATTAGATGCTGGGGATACAATAGGAAGTAAAAACAGGCCTCATGGGGCTTACAATCTAGTGTTTCCTCTTTATAATTCCCATTTCCCCTTGTCAGATATTGTTGTAACACATTCTCGTTGGATGTCTATCTTTCCTTCTGGACATATGCAGGTGGGGCCCAGGTCCCAGCCACTATCCACTAATTAACTCTTAAACGAGTAAATGCATGAAAATAGCAGAATCACAGAATCAGTCCTTTAAGGAAGCTGTCTATCTCCAGGAGCTGTACATCTTTGAATGTAGTGGCCTCTGGGAGGAGTCTAGTATCAGTCTTTGACATCATATAGTCAATGGTTTAAAGATGAGCAAGCGAGCCATCTGCTAAGGCACAGGGGGGATCTGGTCAGGGTGAGTCTATTTTGGTGCATGTGGGGGTAAGGGGGAGGGGGAGGAGAGACCGCTCTAGTGGATTATGAGGCCTTAGTGCATGAGGGACCTAGGGGGGACAACTGCATCATGATCTGAGCCTCTCCTAAAGGGAAGGAAAGGGAGAGTGTGTGGGGGGACTGACTACAAACTTGCCTGGGTCAGATGTGGGGCTGATCCTGTTCTAACACTCACCTTCTGGGAAGAAGAAGGCTGGGAGCCAGTATTTTACAGGAAATCCTTCAAATAAATCACTTTGAGCAGGGTGTTTGGATTTTTGGCTAATTGATGAGCTAGACTGCTTCCAAGCTGTGAGAAATCTCATATACCTGTTGGAAAGCAGACCACAGGTTGGAGTGGTTAACTTCATATGAATGCACACCTTCAGATGATCTTCCCTTCAGTCCTTCCCAGTTGTCCTCCTCATTTCAATCTCACCCCACATACATTTATCTTGTACTTTCTGGAAACCAGACATGGCTTTGGAACTTGTGAGAGAAAAGTGGAGACCACAAAGCATGGACGGAAATGGATTTGGGTAACAAGAAATGTTATTATAGCAGGAATTATGGCTGGCTTTGCTGAATCCTACAGATTTTTGAATTGCTAAGTTCTCCAAAATACATACATATATATATAATCTAAACCAAAATAATTTTGTTGTTGTTGTTGTGTGCCGTGGAGTCGGACCCAACTCATAGCGACCCCTCTTTGGGTTTCCCAGGCAGTATCACTACGGAAGTAGATTGCCTCATCTTCCTTCTGAGGAGTGACTGGTGGGTTTGAACCACCAGCCTTCTGTTTAGCAGTCAAATGCCTTTGGTACTATGCTACCAGAGCTCCTTCAAAATAATTTAGTACTATAAAATATATATTTGTATATATATACATATTTATGTAGACCACCACTTGTCTGTCAATTTGTCATACTGTGGTTACTTGCGTGTTACTGTGATGCTGGAAGCTATGCTAAGCTAAGCTAAGTATGTATGTGGGTCAGATGTCTTTATTTGTTCTATTTATAATACTTACAAGTCAATGGCAAGAGGGACAATATGACATAGACTTTGGAATCAGGTTTCCTGGTTCCAATCTCAATACTTCCATTTTCTAATTGTGAAAGCTTGGGCAAGTAACTTCATCTCTTTGAGCCTCAGTTTCCTCTTCTCTAAAACAGGCATAATGATAATGATAGTACCTACTTCACAGCATGAGGTTACTATGAGAATTAAATGAATTAGCATAAGTAAGCACTGAGAAACTGTGAGGCACCACTGAATGTTACCTACTCTCATGCCTCTTAAGCTTTGGGGTATTATGACTAAAAACACAATTTTAACAATTAGATGTATCTAATTATTATTTTTGTTTATATTTTCCCTGCAAGTATTCTCAATGTAGAACAATAGAAAGAGAAATGTATGGATTCTAGACCTATCTCTGTCATGTAGAGCAGAGTGACTTTGACTCTCAACATCTCAGGTCTCCATTTCTTCATCTTAAACTGAAAAATAAGAATCCCTCTCTTGCTTCATTTATGTGCTACTGTGAGAACCCTAAGAGGCTAAGAAGGTGAAACTATATCATAAACAATTAAGCTCTAAACAAGTGTTTTAAAATAAATTCGCTGCCATCGAGTCGGTTCTGACTCACAGTGACCCCTCCTTGGGTTTCTGAGGTTGTATCTACAGAAGATTGCCCAGTCTACATAGTAAGAAATACAAAGCAGCTTCCATCCATACCGACGATGTATTGCAGTGTACGCCATTTTAGCCCAGGTATTGAAGAAATTCAATCGCTGGATGAGATCATTAACCCAGGAACTCAGGGGCTTACATGACTTGTAGGAGCATTTCTGTTGGGATTTAGAAACAAATGCATTATGTTTTCAGATTTGTCCTTGGGATCTTTAGGAACATATCAGAAACCTTTGGTAACAGATTCCATTGCTAGGGAGAAATAACTTAGCAAGAGTATATAATTTCCCAACTGAAAGCACATAATTAGAAACCTGAAAATTATCACCAAAGCAAAACAGCATTGTCTTAACAATGCTTTGGATAAAATATTTGGAAATTTCCATCCTGGCAGAAGGTTTTCATCACTCTCATCAAACATACTCTTCCTCAACACTCCTCATCCCCTCACCCCCTCAAGACTACTACACCCTGACAATATTGAACTCTACCAAGCCATGTGACCCTAGAAAAGTGCCAAGTTTAAGACATCTTCCTACCCTTTTGCTTCTCAGGAGATGGCTTATCCTTTCCTTAGTTAAGATCCAGGGATGCTCCCTTGTTTACCTATGACAAGGCCAGACACAGATCCTCCAAATTCCCATTCTTTGCCTCATAAATGAATTGAAATGCTTGATTTCACTGATCAATTGGAACAAAATGTTTCTTAACCAACTTTGGTTATGATTCTCTCCTCCCAGGTCCCTGAACTTTGGCCCATTCTTGGCCTGGGCATATTACACCCCACCTCCTGCCCCCAAAGACTCCTCCTGGAGAATAGTCTGACCTCAGGGTAAATATTCTCTGATCTACTATGTGCTCATGTCACCTTGTCATCCCACTTTTCCACACCTGATTCCTTCTGGCCTTGTTTACTCCTCTCCCTTAAGACACTTGCAGATCTTATGGTCCAAGTACGTCCTACTCCATTGCAGTAGTCCCTTTCTCCTCTTGCAATAACTCTTTTGAATAAAGTCTTCATCAAGTCTGGCCTTGTTTTTTTAACAACCTTCATATACCATTAGGTATGAGTGATTTCAACTTCCTGGCTTTCCCTTTGTTCTGGTTACCTAGTGCCGCTCTGACAAGAATATACCACAAATGGGATGGCCTTAACAAACAGGAGTTTATTCTCTTATAGTTCGGGAGGCTAGAAGTCCGAAGTCAAAGTGCCAGGTTCTTGGGGCTGGGTGAAAACTCCTCAATGTTGGGCTTCAGCTCTGCTTCTTGCTCCCAGCCCACTGAGGCTAGAGGCAACTCTTCATTTAGGCAGCTCCTGGCTGCTGAGGCTAACAAGCCCAAGGTTGACAAATAAAATGGCACAGTCCTGATGTTACCAAACCGCATGGCAGGCCATTAATTCAAGTCCATTGTAAGTCCCACAGTCAGCAGAGCATGGCAGGCTGCTGAATGACACGGCTACATGCAGGGTCCAAGTGTGCTGTAAGCTAAAGACCATCCTCTTATATATAGGCTTCCTCTTATATATAGGAAGCAGAGGACATCCCTAAGGCAGCTCAGCTGCTCACAGTAGATTTCACAATGGAGTTGATTACCAGTCTCATCATGGGGAATAGTACATCCAGGTGCCCAACCACTCAACCAGGCCAGGCCAGGTTGACACACAAACTTAACTACCACCCCCTTGTACAAAGTTCTATCTATTCCCATCCACATTTGGCTCTTTCCCTTCTATTTCAGAGTAAAGCTGACCCCTGCCCTTGTGCTCTGCATGCCCTTCTTGGAGTATTTCCTCTCTCTTCTGTGCTTGGTTTACTAATATGCTCTTCCACATCAAATACACAAACCACCCAACACTCGATCCTACTGGTGGCACTCTGGCTTCTTTCTCTTCTTAACAGTCAGGATTCTTCTTCTTTTTTTCTTTTTTCTATCATATGAACCTTTATTATTATATTTTCATCATCAAAACTTAGGATCTTGACCTTTCCTTCTTGCCTTTATATAAGGCCAAAAGAGAGACATTGGCTACTTTGACAACCTTAAAATGGACTCCTGGAATGTCTCCAACAGCATGACCTTTGTGACCAAATCCAGCAACCAGAACTTCATCATTTTCCTCTGTAAAATTCAAGCAACCATCGTTGGGTACAAAGGCTGTGATTTTCTTGCCGTTCTTGATCAGCTGGACTCTGACACACTTCCTAATGGCAGAATTTGGCTGTTTGGCTCCAACCCTCACTTTTTCCAACACAATTCCCTTCACATGGGAAGCATCTCCAAAAGGGTTGGCCTTCAGAGCTGTGCCCAAATGGGCTTTTTTTTTTTATTGTTTATTATGCCACTTCTGGTCCCTTCGGTGACTACAGAATTTCCTGGCAGTATGAAGACCTCTACACTTGCCTAAAATTAAAAAAATCCCTTTGGTTCCTTTGCAAAAAACATTTTATGGAGTCATAAATTACATCTTCTATAATACTAGCTTCTTCTGTGTAAATCCTTGAAACCTACGGGCTCTTGCCGCACATCACGGCCTACAAGGCAAACCTCAGCTCCTCTGAATCAACCAATAAACGTTAGGAAAGACTACAGGCGCTCCAATGGTACACTTCTCCAAAGGAGCTTCAACATCCACGCTCAGATGTATGTCCTTGCGCCCCTCCAAAGGAAAGGACGAGTGTTCGGTGGCCTCCGTGCCGCATGGGCTCCTTCTGCGTCTGGCCATATGCATGCAGATACAGTACTCTTTGAGCCCTCTCTCGCCAGTCCTACCCACCGTGTCCCCCTCTCACCCCCTCTCATGCTACACTCCCATCTCCCCACCCCCAAGACCCTGGGTCCACTTGCAGGCCCCTCAGCCAGGCTATTGCCATCTCTCACCTATGCTGGCGATAACAGTCAGGCTTCTTGAAGTTCTTTGGTTTCTGTCTCCTGCCATTGACACCTAAACCTATTATCATCTGGTGTCTGTTCCCAGGAATTCATTAGAATTTCATTAGCAAATTTCTACTTTTCATATTCAGTGACACTCTTCTCCACTATTGTCTTATTTGTATTCTCTGCCACTTTGATCAAGTTGATTAAATACCTACTTCTCTCTAAAATTATGTTGCCTTGGCTTCTGTTATCACACTCTGTCCTACCTTTCTCTCTAATTCTGTAATTTTTTAAGGTCTCACTCATGGGGTCCTTTTCTTCTCCTCTATCTATCTCATGTGGACTTCCATGGACTGTAGAATGAAGGTACCTTTTCCCAGAGAGTCTTTGTGATTGTTTTGTGCACTTTACACAAAATTTGAGCTGCAAATTAAAGAGGGCCAATGGTAGTTTAAATCACTTGGGAGCAGGTTTTCTTTTTTTAACTTCCTCTCATGCCTTGCTCTTTTTTGTGTACAGGAAACTTTCTCTTGTAGACAGATGCCTGTAGGTTGAAGGTTGTGCAATTTACATGTTTCACTCAGTGAGAGGGTGTAATCCTTTGGGATGTGTATGTTATTTATCAGACACCTCCCTCTGGGTGGGTTTTGGGATAGGCTGTCAAAATTTGGGCATGAATCCACCAGTAAAAGCCATGAGGGTGTTTACTGGCACTCATCATGAGTATTACAGACTCCTGTGACAGGATAAGTTGGTTGTGCAACAGGCCAGACCAATAGGCTGCATGCCACTCACAAGCAAACACTTGTGCAACAAAGGTACACATTAGTCTAAGCAAAACATTGTCCAAATTCCACAGCATTCTTCTCTAGATTTTTATGACTCAGAGAAAACCAAAAATAGTGTGCATGTTTGGGTGAGAATCATCAAATCCTGCAAAAAAAAAAAAAAAAAAAGTAATGCCAATTCTCATGGAGATGTAAAAACTCTAGACCTGTTTTGTGAAATTCACAGGAGGGTGTGCAGCTTCTAGTTAGTGTCACCTGACTGAAGACATTTTTTAAAAAATCAGTAGCCACTTCAAAATACTTTTCAATTAGAGAGACTAGTATATTTTAAAATAAGAGACTAGGTCTCTAGTCAGCAAAATAAATTAGATTCAGAAAAAATGAAATGAGGTTTCACATGGTTGTTTCAGAGGAATCCAAGAAGATTGGCTCTCTGCTAAGAGTTTTATTTGATTCTGGGAAATTATTCCTCACATTCTTGATAAATTGGATTTCACCCTTACCAGGATGCTGTTATGGGAGTCATGTTCAAAAACACTATACGCTGAATATATGTGAAGTAATTTAAAATCTCAGTGATTACAGTGGGAGAATGTAGCCTTTCTATTTCAGTTTGTTTTGAGAAGTTTTCCTATAATCTACAATGCTGCTGTATCTGAGTTTCTGTATCAAAAGGAAGGCCCTGGCTAGTGTTTTCTATGGGCTGTCTAAAATTCCTACCTTTTTTCTTTTTTTATTCTGAGAAACTTTGACATAAATTAGTCTATTTGAAAAGTGCACTGAAAAAGAATAAATTATTTTAGATCAGAATAACTAGACTTTAAAGAAAAGAGACAAATTATTCTAAATTGCTTCCCTAAAGGATCCTATAAAACATGGTAAAGACCAAGTTATGAAAATATGATAATTTCCTACCTCCAAATATTTACTGAATTTGATTACCATATTTCTTCAAAAGAACTTACTCTGATTGGTTCAATGGTAAATAAATACTTACATAAATTGAATAGTCTTAATAGGCCCAGTATCGTTGTTGTTATGTGCCATCAAGTTGGACCCAACTCATAGCGACCCCTCCTTGGGTTTACAAGGTGGTATCTCTATGGAGGGAGCTCTGGTAGCATAGCACCTAAGGCACTTGACTGTTAACCAGAAGGCTGGTGGTTCAAACCCACCAGCCACTCCTCGGAAGGAAGGTTGGGCAATCTACTTCCGCAGTGATACCACCTCGGCAACCCAAGGAGGGGTTGCTATGAGTTGGGTCTGACTTGATGGCAAATAACAACAACAACAACAACAACATCTCTATGGAAGTAGATTGCCCAACCTTCCTTCCAAGGTGTGGCTAGTTAGCAGTAACATGCCTTAAGCACTATGCTACCAGAGCTCCTAGTCCCAGTATTAATGAAAATGAATTTGTTCTAATGATAACTTTATGCTTATGTTAACCCTGCAAACAAAATGTTTCTAAATAACTTAAGCTAGATACTATATTAAATACATTTTATAAGGAGAAGAAGTAATTTACAAGGAATGATGGGTTCATTTTTGCTAAAGAGATTTTGTATTTACCAAGTAGGTGAAAAGGAGCTCAGGTGGCATAGTGGTTGCTAACAAAAGACTGGCAGTTTGAATCCACTAGTCACTCTGTGGAAGAAAGATGAGGCAGTCTGCTTCTGTAAAGATTTACTACTTTAGAAACCTTAAAAAGAAGTTCTACTCTAGCCTATAAAATGTCCCTATGAGTCAGAATTGATTCAATGGCAGTGGGTTTTTTGCTTTAAGTAGAAAAAAGGTTTATTTCTTTTAAATTGAACATCATCAAAATCAATGGTTTAACTAGGGAATTCACATAATTTACTTATGGAATTTTTAAAATGACTATTCACATATTTAGAGACTTGGTAATCTTAGTGTGTTCTGTAGTATATCTTGAAACATGATATTATGTCTCAAGATTATTATATGTTATATCTGAAACTCTCCGAAAACAAAGTTAACCATTGTGTTTAGAAATATATTTTGTCAAAAAAATTTTTTTAATTAACTTTATTTGGCTCTGCATTGATTTTTTAAAATGCACTTTTTAAAATATAATTTATGTACAGTGAAATACATAAAACTAAAGTGACATGGGTCAATGAATTTATTTATTTATTTATTTTTGCAGTGTTCCCTCCCCTCCCTTCACATCCCTGGTGACCAACAAAGAAAGTTCCCTTCCATACATAAACCTTTCCTTGACTTTTTACAATAATGAACTAATACTATATTTGTCCATCTGTGATTGACTTCTTTCACTCAGCATAATGTCCTCCAAGTTCATCCATGTTATGCAGATTCTACATTATTCTTTAGGGTTGCATAGTATTCCATTGTGTCTATGTACTATACTTTGGTTATCCATTCTTCTGTTGATGTGCATGTAGGTTGTTTCCAATTTTTTTTTGCTATTGTAAATAGTGCTGCAATGAACATGGGTGTGCATATATCTGTTCTTGTCCTGGCTCTCACTTCTTTAGGATATATATCTAGTAATGGAATGGCTAGGTCAAATGGTATTTCTAACTGCAGCTTTTAAAGGAATTGCCATACTATTTTCCACAGTGGTTGAATCATTTTACAGTCCCACCGGCAGTGTATGAAAGTCCCAATCACTCCACATCCTCTCCAGCATCCACCATTTTCTGTCTTGTTGAACTTTGACATTAGTGCTGGAGTGAGATGGTATCTCACTGTTGTTTTGATTTACATCTTTCTGATGGCTAATGAGCTCTGGCAGTGTAGTGTCTAAGGCATTTGGCTGCTAACCAGAAGCCTGGTGGTTCAGACCCACCAGCCACTCCTTGGAAGGTAGGTTGGGCAATCTACTTCCGTAGTGATACTGCCTTGGAAACCTGAGGGGTTTCTGGAGGGGTCGCTATGAATCATATTGGACTCCATGGCAATGAGTTTGGTTTGGTTTGATGGCTAACGATCATGAGCATTTCTTCATGCACTTGCTGGCTGCCTGAATATTCTCCTTGGTGAAGTGTCCATTCATGTCTTCTCCCCATTTTTTAATTGGATTGTTAATGTTTTTGTTGTTGTGTTGGAGTTTTCTATAAATTTTAAAGGTAAGTCCCTTGTCAGATATATAATTATCAACAAGTATGAACCGTTGCTGTCATTTTGTTATGTGCTTTTTCATGGTGTTGATTTCTTTGTTCCACATGCTTTTCTGTGCTGAGCTCATTTTGTTTATGAATTGTGTTATCACTTCCTTCATTGCTATTGTTTTAGTATTTGCTAAATATTTGTACTGGTCCTCTTCTTCATTTTGATGTGCAGGTTTATAATTTTTCTTTGAGGTTACCTCGTGATCTATAATTTCTTCCCAAGTTTTAAACAGTCCTTTCTGTCTTGTAATTGTCTTGACTTCCCTACCATTTAGAAGTTCTGTAACTACACAGTTTTTTCCTCTTTTTGGTTTGTAGTTGTCTTCATTTGTTAATTGATGTCCCTGGTTCCCTGTTTACCCTCTTGTAGGCTTACTTACTTTGGATACTTCTGTAACTGGTTGGTTTCTGGGTTATGTTATCATGTATATTAATGGTCAGTTGTTGTTTGTTGTTGTTGGTTCTCTGTCCAAAGGATTCCCTTTAACATCTCTTGTAAGGTTGGTCTGGTTTTAACAAATTCTCTTAATTTCTGCTTATCTAACTTCACCATCATATTTGAGGAACAATTTTGCTGGGTATATAATTCTTGTCTGGAAATGTTTTTCTTTCAGGCTTTTATATATACTATCCCATTGTCTTCTCACCTGCACAGTTTCTGCTGAGAAATCTGAGCTTATTCTTATTGGTTGCCTCTTGTAGGTAACTCTTTGCTTTTCCCATGCTGCTTTTAGGATTCTTTCTTTGTCTTTGGTTTTGGTGAGTTTGATGATGATATGTCTTGATGATTTTCTTTTGGGGTCTATCTTGTTTGGGGTTCGTTGGACTTCTTGAATAGATATATTCTCATCTTTCAACATACCAGGAAAATTCTCTTCCAACAAATTGTCTTTGACAATTTTTTTTTTCCTGTGGTTATCTTTTTCTTTTCCTATTCTGGAATTCTGATTACACATAGGTTATTCCTTTTGATGGTATCCCACATGATCCTTAGGCTTTCTTCATTTTGTTTTGATCTTTTTTTCTGATTGATCCCTTTCCAAAGAAATACTGAAGTATTTTTCTTCAATCTAATTAATTCTATTTTCCATTGATTCAATTCTACTCCTTTGCCCATTCAATGTGTTATCTATTCCTGAAAATGTGGTATTAGTCTTCTGGATTTTTATGTAGATTTTGTATCATTTATAATTTTTCATTTATTTAGTCATTTTGTTCATTTATTTAGTAATTTTGTCTTCCAAAATTGTTCTAGGGTTTTCAGTGTGTTTTCCTCAATTTTGTCAGTGTTTTCCTTGAACTCTCTCTCTATTCATTGAAGGTACCTAAATATAATTCTTTTGAATTCCTTTTCAGGGAGTTCCAATGCTGCATCTTCTCCAGGGATGTGTTTTGGGTCTGTATCCTGGTCCCTTGTTTCTCTTGCTTTGTCTTGCTTCTTTGTGTGGACTGTGATGCTCTGTTGTCTCCGAGGCATTGTGACGTTTATGTGTTCATATTTAACTGGTGATTGTATGTCAGAGTGACTTACCCACAATTTTTGTTTCCTTTGGATATTGTCTACCTAAGCAGGGTACTGTGCTGTGCTCCTCTATTCACTAGTTGGCAGCACTTATACACTCACTGCCTGTTTTCTTTCCCATTGTCTGCCTCCCATATGTCCCTGCTGTCCTTCGCAAATGGAGTGTATTCTTAGGTCCCTGGAATCTTAATGAGAATGCTGCCACTTTAAAATTAAAAATGCCTGCCGCTTGTAAAGATTCAAAGCTGCTATGCCCTCGGTCACTTCAAATATCCAAAATGGCTGCACCCTTGGTCACTTTAAATATCCAAAATGGTCACTGTGTGTAAACAATCAAAATGGCTGCTCCTTCCAGACAGCCAAAAGTCCACATCTTAGGTTCTCTCCCTCCTTGCTGTTTCCCTTCCTAGTCATAGGCCACCAGTGCAGTCATCCCTGCAGCCCTTAGTGAGCAGGGCTGATCTTTAGGTCAATTCTCAAGTCCCAACACCACTTGGAAATATCCAGGCTGTTGGTCTTTTTAGAATAGCTGACAGTCCACTGCTCTGACCATATCCATACTCACTGTTTTCATTAAGGTTTTTCCACTAGTTGGTGGCTGATCCACTTTTGTATACTTCTTTTTAAAGCTCAGGGCTCCAAGATTATCTTCTGTATGTCAATTGGTTTCTCTTTTCTTTGTTGAAGAGGGTCTGTGGAGCTTGATCTGCCTATTCCGCCATCTTATCGGAAGTCCTCTCTGCATTGATTTTGTAATTAATTCTCATAAGGTTTTACTTTTTTTAAAAATAGTTTTTTATTTTGAGTTCGTTTTATATTCAACATTACATGTACACTTAGTTTCACTCCCCATTTACCATCCCCAACGCTAACCCAGTCTCCACCCCTCCCTGCCCAGTAACCCTCCTCCCGTGTCCCTCATAGTTATGCACTCCTGTGTGTGCTACATTTCCTCCATGCCTTTGTTGCCCCTCTGGTGCCCTGTGGTTGATTGCTCTAAGGGATGCACTTCCATGGAGTACGTGGGTGCATCACCCTGGGTTGAGTGGTCTGCATGTACATCTTGTTTACTATTGGGCTAAGAGCCAGCACCTGGGAGTGAGTTTTATTCCAGCTCCAGAATGTATCCCAGGACCATAGTATTGGGGGTCTCACTAGACTCCAACCGACTAGTAATTCTGGTCATTATTGAATTTTTGGTTTTTGTTCCACGTTTTTCCTCCCACCCTATCCAGGATCTCCAGATTTGATTCTTTCCTAAGTGGTTGGCATTGGTAGCTGGGCACCATCTAGTTCTTCTGGTCTCGAAGGCCATTGTGTCCTTGGGCTGATTACTTCCAAATGCCCTTGTTTTTTTGCACGCTTCTTCTCTTCAGGAAATAGGAGACCATTAGCTGCATCTTGAAAGCTTTTAAGACTTGAAAGCTTTTAAGACCCTAGTCACTACTCACCAAAGTAGGATGAGGAACAAAACTTTTATGTATTTTGTTGTGTCAGTTGAGTCTGGTGTCCCCCAGTACTAAGATCCTGAGTTGGTAGATCCATTGGATCTCTCTCCCACAGTGTCTGACTGTCTGTGAGGGATTTCTCTATGTCTGTCTTCTATTGTTTCTGTAAGAATTACGGGTATTTTGTATCACTGGTATCTGTGCAAGATTAGCCTCAGCTGAATCTTTCCTTGCTCTAGAGTATACTTCTGTTCACTGATCCCCATCTGATCTTCTCAGATATTTATGTGTTTATCTGTAGCATGGTGTTTGGTGTTAATGGTAATGCAGTATTGTGGATAATACTGGTTGGTATTAGAATCTGTCGTCTATATATTATGTGCACAATTTGGTGTCCTCCCTTTTCCTAATGTTATCATGGTGGTCCTGAACTCTTTCAATACCATCCCTCCCTTTGCCATGCCAGGGTATGGCCCTCAACTAGCCCAAAATTAATCCTTCCCCTTCCCTCCCACCCTAGTAATCTACAAAGTGCGTTCTTTTTCTCAAGCAAACCCTTTTTTGTCTTTTTACAGTAATGGGCTCATATAGTACTTGTCCTTCTGCCATTGACTTATTTCACTCTGCATAATGTCCCCCAGGTTCATCCATGTTGTGAGATAATTAGTGTATCCCTCATGTTCTTTAATGTAGCATAGTATTCCATTGTGTGAATGTACCATAATTTGGTTATCCATTCATCCATTGATGGGCGTGTAGGTTGTTTCCATCTCTTTGCTATACTGAATTGTGCTGCAATGAACATAGGCGTGCATGTGTCTGTTGGTGCGCTGCCTCTCACCTCTTTAGGATATATTCCTAGTAATGAATGGAATTGCCAGTCAAATGGTATTTCTATTTTCAGTTTTTTAAGGAAACACCCTAGAGTATGCCACAATGGTTTTACCATTTTACAATCCTACTAGCAGTGCATGGGAGCTCTGGTAGCATAGTGCCTAAGGCACTTGACTGCTAACCAGAGGGCTGGCGGTTCAAACCCACCAGCAACTCCTCGGAAGGAAGATGGGGCAATCTACTTCCGAAGTGATACTGCCTCAGAAACCCAAGGAGGGGTCGCTATGAGTTGGGTCCGACTTGATGGCACATAACAACAACAGCACACCACTAGCAGTGCATAAGAGTTCCAATCTCTGCACAACCTCACCAACATTTTTTATTTTCTGACCTGTTGAACTTTGCTATTATTGCTGGGGAGAGATGATATCTTGTTCTGCTTTGCATCTCCCTAATGACTCAACGGCATGTAACAACAACAACAACAACAATGACTAAAAATCACAAGCATTTCCTCATGTGTTTGTTGGCTGCCAGCATATCATCTTTAGTGAAGTGTCTGTTCAAATCTTTTGCCCAAATCGCAGCACAATTCAGTATAGCAAAGAGATTTTTGAATTGGGTTATTTGTCTTTTTGGTGTTTAGGTGTTGAACTTTTCTATAGATTTTGGAGATAAGTCCTTTGTCAGATATGTCATAGGCAAATACTTTCTCCCAATCTGTAGGTTCTCTTTTTACCCTTTTGATGAAGTCTTTCGATGTGCATAAGAATTTAATTTTTAAAAGTTCTCAGTCATCTGGCTTCTCTTCTACCTCCTGAGCATTCTGGGTTATGTTTGATAGTCTATTTATGCCATAAATTAGGGCTCCCAGATTTGCCCCTATTTTATCTTTGATGAATTTTATAGTTTTGGGTTTTACATTTAAGTCTTTGATCCAACTTGAGTTTGTTTTTGTGTATGGGGTGAGGAATAGGTCTTGTTTCATTTTTCTGCAAGTGGATATCCAGTTTTGCCAGCACCATTTGTTAAAGAGGTTGTCTCTTCGCCATTTAATGGGCTTTGGACCTTCGTCAAAGATCAGCTGTTGATAGATGGATAGGTCTATTTCTGTACTTTTGATTCTGTTCCATTGGTTGATCTGTCTATCATTGTACCAGTACCATGCTGTTTTGACTACTGTGGCTGTATAGTAGTTTTTAAGATCTGGGAGTGTGAGACCTCCCACTTTGTTCTTCAGAAGTGCTTTGCTTATCCGAGGTCTCTTTCCTTTCCAAATGAAGTTAGTAATTGGTTTTTCCATGTCCTTAAAAAATTTTGTTGGAATCTGGATCGGGATTGTTTTAAATGTGTAGATTGCTTTAGGCAGTATTGACATTTTCACAATATTCAGTCTACTTATCCATGAACAAGGTAGGTTCTTCCTTTTATGTAGTACCCTTGTCATCTCTTATAGTAGTGTTTTAGAGTTTTCTTTGTATAGGTCATTTGTGTCTCTGGTAAGGTTTATTCTTAGATATTTTATCTTTTTAGTAGTTATTGTAAATGATATTGTTTCCCTTATTTCTTTATCAGGGACTCTTTCTTGGTGTAGAGGAATCCAATTGATTTTTGCATATTGACCTTGTATCCTGCCACTTTGCTGAACCTCTCTATTAGTTCCAGTATTTTTTTTTTTTTTTTGTTAACTCTCTTGGGTTTTCTATATACAGGATCTTATTGTCTGCAAATAGAGATAGGTTTACTTTCTCTTTGCCAATTTGTATGCCTTTTATTTCTCTTTCTTGTCTTATTGCCCTGGCCAGGACTTCCAATACAATGTTAAATAGAAGTGGTGATAGAGGGCATCCGTGTCTGGTTCCTGTTCATAAAGGGAATGTCTTGAGTCTTTCTCCATTAACAATGATGTTGGCTGTTGGCTTTGCATATATGCCTTTTATTATGTTGAGGAATTTCCCTTCTATCCCTATTTTGTTGAGAGTTCTGAACAGGAATGGGTGTTGGATTTTATCAGATGCCTTTTCTGCATTGATTGATATAATCATGTGGTTCTTTTCTTTTGTTTATGTGGTGGATTACATTGATTGTTTTTCTGATGTTGAACCACGCTTGCATACCTGGTATGAATCCCACTTGGTCAGAATGTATTATTTTTTTGATATGTTGTTGGATTCTGTTGGCTAGGATTTTATTGAAGATTTTTGCATCTATGTTTATGAGGGATATTGGTCTGTAGTTTTCCTTTTTGGTGGTGTCTTTCCCTGATTTTGGTATTAGTGTTATGCTTGCTTCATAAAATGAGTTTGGGAATATTCCATCTTCTTCTATATTCTGGAATATCTTGAGTAGCATAGGTGTCAACTATTCTCTGAATATTTGGTAAAATTCTCCAGTCAAGCCATCAGGGCCAGGACTTTTGTTTGTGGGAAGTTTTTTTATGACCTGCTCAATTTCTTCTTTTGTTATAGGTTTGCTCAAGTATTCTACCTCTGAGTGGAATAGTTTAGGTAGGTCTTGTGATTCTAGAAACTTGTCCATCTCTTCTACATTCTCAAATCTGTTGGAGTACAGTTTTTCATAATATTCTGTCAGTATCTTTTTTATTTCACTTGGTTCTGTTGTGATGACAACCTTTTCCTTTACAATTCTTATTATTTGGGTCTTCTCTTTCTTTTCTTTTGTTAAGATATGCCAATAGTTTATCGATTTTATTAATCTTTTTGAAGAACCAGTTTTTTGTTTTCTTGATTTTCTCTATGGTGTTTTTGTTTTCTGTTGCATTTATTTCTCCTCTGATCTTTATTATTTGGTTACTTCTAGATATTGTAGGATTCTTTTATTGTTCTTTTTCTAGTTGTTAGAGTTGATGAGTTAGAGTGTTGATTTTGTTTCTTTCCTCTTTTTTGATATATGCATTTATTGCTATAAACTGTCCTCTTAGTATGGCTTTTGCTGTGTCCCATAGGTTTTGGTATGATGTATCTTGACTCTTGTTTGTTTCTAGGAATTTTTTTAATTTCAGTTTTTATTTGTTCTTTTACCCAGTAGTTTTTGAGCATTGACTTGTTCAGCTTCCACCTCTGATGTTTTTTCCTCAATCTTCTGATTATTAATTTCTAATTTTATAGCATTGTGGTCCAAGAAGTTGCTTTGTTGTATTTCAATTCTTTTGAATTTACTGAGGCTTGTTTTATGTCCTAACATATGATCTATTCTGGAGAAGGATCCATGTGCACTGGAGAAGAATGTAAATTGTGCTTTTGTTGGGTGGAATGCTCTATATATGTCTATGAGGTCGAGTGGGTTGATTGTATTGTTGAACTCTTCTGCATCTTTGTTGATTTTTTTCCACTTGACCTTTCCCTCTTTGAAAGTGGTGCATTAAAGTCTCCTACCACTATTGTAAAATTGTCTATTGTCCCTTTTAAATCAGTTAATATTTGCTTCATGTATTTTGGAGCATTTTCATTGGGTGCATAAATGTTTATTATCCTAACGTCTTCTTTGTCAATTGACCCTTTCAGCATCATATAATGTCCTTCTTTGTCTCTTATGATGTTTTCCACCTTAATGTCTATTTTATCAGTAATTAATATTGTCACTCCTGCTCTTTTTTTTGGCTACCATTGGTTTGGTATATTTTTTTCCACCCCTTCACTCTTAATTTGTTTTTCTCTTTGTGTCTAAGGTGGTTCTCTTGTAGGCAGTATATCAATGGGTCTTCTTTTCTTATCCAGTCTACCACTCTCTTTCTTTTGATTGGTGCATTTAGTCCATTCACATTGAGTGTAATTAGTGATAGATATGAATTGATTGCTGTCATTCTATTTTTTTTTTTTTGTTGTGTTGTTGTTGTTTCCTTGGTCTGCATACTTTTCTCTGCTGAGTTCTATTTGTTGTATAATGCTTCCTCTCTTTTCTTCTTTATTGTTGGTTTTGTGTTTTTTTTTAAACCCATATGTTTTCCTTCCTTCTGTATTTGCTTAGGGGGAATTCTTAATTTTCTCTGTGGTTACCTTGGAGTGAATTCTTGTCTCTACATATTTAGAACAGTGCATTCTATGAGGACATTGTCCTGTTTTCCTCTCCGTTTTGACGTTTGTACCTAGAAGTTTTATTCTCTCTAATAGATTAGTTGTTGTTGTCATGTGCAGACTGTCTTCCTTGATTTTTAGTGTACAATATTTTGTGGCCTTATTTTGAGTTTCTATTTCTGATTTGGTTTTAGTATTGATGTCACGTATTTTGATTTTGTTGATCTCTGTTGTGGTTTCTCTATTGGAAGGACTTCCTTAAGCATTTCTTGTAAGGTTGGTCTGGTTTTCACAAAATCCCTTAATTTCTGTTTGTCTGGGAATGCCTTGATTTTGTCCTCATATTTGATGGATAATTTGGCTGGATATAGGATTCTTGCTTGGAAGTTCTTTTCCTTCAGTGTTTTATATATGTTGTCCCATTGTCTTCTTGCCTACATGGTTTTTGCTGAGTAATCAGAGCTCAGCCTGTTTGATTATTATAAGTAATATTTCTTTTGTCCTGAGCAGCTCTTAAAATTTTTTCTTTGTCTTTGGTTTTGGAGAGTTTGATTGTAATATGCCTCATTTTTTTTTTTCTCTTGGAGTCTCTCTTGTATGGGGTTCTATGAGCTTCTTGGACGAATATGTTTTCTTCCTTCATAATATGGGGGAAATTTTGTTAGAGGTCTTCCACAATTTTCTTGGTGTTTTTTTTCACCTCTTCTTGTTCTGGAATTCCAATGAGTCGTATGTTGTATCTTTTCATGCCATCCCATATAACTGTTAGGTTCTCCTCATTTCTCTTAAGTCTATGTTCTGATTTTTCTTCCCATGGGCTGGTGTCCAAGGATTTGTTGGGAAATGCATTCTTCAGCCAGCTCTATCTTACTATGTTTTGCTTTGACTGTATTGTGTTATTCTATAATCTTGGTATTCATCTTTTGGATTTCTAACTGCTGTTTTTGTATGAGTTCAGATTGTGCATTAATCTTGTTATTTTGGTCTTGAATGATTTTCCTGAGTTCTTCCAGGGAACTGTCTGTGTTCTCCTTGCTTATGTTGGGGTTTCCTTAGGCTCTTATAAAGCTCTATAAACATATCTTCTAAATTCCTTGTTGGATAATTCTGTTGCCTCTTCTTCCTCCATGTTTAATGAGACCTGTGTTTGTGGTTTTGCTTCTAATGTCTTGTCCTGTTTATTTATTTATGTTTGAATTGAGGTTGCCTGTTGTTTGCTAGACATTTTGAGGTTGTCTTTAACTGTTGGTTATGTATTGATTCATTTTGTCTTGGTTTTATGATTTAATATTTTGAAAAGGTGAAGATGGTGTATTTTATTTTTTTGGTTATTAATTCAGGTGTGCTGGGTTTCTCTGCATTTTTCTTTGTGATGATGGAATCGCTATGTGGAATGTGGATGTAGGTCTCTGCTTGTCATAAAGTTGTTATGTTGTTATGTGCCATCGAGTCGGCCCTGACTCATAGTGACCCCTCTTTGGGCTTCCAAGGCACTATCACAACAGAAGTAGATTGCCCAACCTTCCTTCCGAGGAGTGACTGGTGGGTTTGAACCGCCAGCCTTCTGGTAACAGTCAAGTGCTTTAGGCACTATGCTATCAGAGCTCCCATAAAGAAAGTTTAGAATTCAAACTTGGAGGTATTATGGTGGCTGAATGTGATTTTTTTCTATTTGATGAGTGAGGGTGGGAGTGGCAGAGAGAAAGAAGGGAAACTCCACATTGCTAGGGGCAGTTTCTAGGGCTTTCAGTGGGCTGCTAATGATGGCATTGTAGTTTTATTCACAGGTCTGTAGCTCAAGTTCAGCAAAGCCTCCAGTTGTTAGGGGGTCGCCACTTTCTGCCAGGCTCAGACACATGCAAAAACCCTACCCTCAAGGTCCCTTTGTGCCAAAGAGCCAACCCAAGACAACTGGTCCACACTGCAATCCGCCATGAGAGTTCCTCCCAGGGCCTGCGCACCTGCAACACCAATGATCTCTCCAGTTGGGTTTCAGTGGTGCTGGGGGAAGGGAAGGAAAATGCCTGCTTGCACCCAGCAGACCCAAGATTTTTGATAAAGTCAAGCGCTGGCCCCTCTGTGCCAAAAAGCTGGCCCAAACCCTTTCTTGTGATCCACTGTGGGAGTTCCTCCCATGGTCCACCCACTTGTGGTGTTAATGGCCTCTGTTTGGGTTTCAGTGGTGCTGGAAGTGCCTGCTTCCACCCAGCAGACTCAAGTTTACCAATAAAAGCAGGTGCCAAAGGTTGATCTGAGAGGTAAGCACTGGTATAATGGTGTGGTGCATCTTTTTCCTTAATCCAATGAGGTCTCTGATGGCCCCTCTTGCCTGATGATGGGTGCTCCTCCAGGGAGGTCTCTGATGGCCTTTCTTGTCTGCTGGTCCACCCTCAGCAGGGCAGATTCCCCAGTTTTTGTTATTTTTTTCCCTAACCCTAATCCTACTCCCCTAAGTTTGGTGCACTTTGTCTCAGTGAGCTGTTCAGAGCACCAGAATCCCTATTTCAAACTGCTGCACTAATTTTTCAGACTCTCAGATGCTAGGGGGAATTAATGTAGGGGTTAGTGACTGGACACCATTTTTTTTTTCTCTTCTGCAAATTCATTTTCCATACAGCAGTTCATACTCATTTTGTTTCATGACATTAGCTGCAATTCCCCACAATGTAACAGCTCTCTTCCCACTTCCTCCCCATCATTATCGCTTTCCTGTGTTTTTCCCTCCCATGCCCTCCCACCCCCTGAGCTATCTCCCTGTGCAAACACTGCTCTTCTATTCTCCCACGATTGATTGCTCCAAGGAGTGCGTCTACCTGATGTAAGTGTTCATCCCATATGCCTGTCTATTCTTTGGCTAGAAGCCACAAGAGTGAGTTCAGTTCCAGACCTGAAGGGTAACTAGGGGCCATAGTCTCAGGGGTCTCACCAGAATCTATCAGACCAGCAAATCTTGTCATTTTTTTAAAAAATGATTTTGAGTTTTGCTCCACATTGTTATCCCACTCTACTCAGGATCTCCTGCACCGATTCCCCTCCAAGTGGTTGACAGTGGTAGCTGGGAACCATCTAGTTCTGATGTCATGGTCATATAGGTTGAGGATCACATGGTCTACTAGTCCCTTGGACTAATTGTTTCCATGAGTCTTTGTTTTTCTTCATTCTTTTTGCTTTGGATGAGGAGAGACCTGTCATTGCATCTAGATGACCACTTTCAAACTTTTAAGATCCTGGTTGCTACTCACCAAAGCAAGATGTAGAACAATGTTTTTATTGAGCTTGATGTCTCCTGTGACCATAGTCCCAAGCCCACAGGTCCGACTACTTGCTCTCTCTGGGTAGATGGCTATGGCCAAGAAGCCACCACAACCTTGCCCCTTGTCAGCTTTATTATACACTTGGGCATTATTACAGCACATACAAATACACATGTAGAAACATTGTCTGCCAACCCTACACATGGTCATGGGCACACTCCCTTCTGTCAACTCAAACCTGATCATTCAGCCTGTCTACCCATCTATCCACCTGTAGATCAATGCTTGCCATCACTGCCAATGCAGTACTGTCCATGCGAAAGGGTCCATCTTTGTTTCTGTACCTCCTGTGTATCTATGTCTTCCTCTTCCTCAGTGCCACTGTTTTGATCACTCACTTTTGGTACATTGCCCTTCCCTTCACTCAAATTAATAGTTGTCTTTACTTATATAACAGTATTCCTTCCCCTCACAGCCCATTCCTGGTAACCAACAAAGAAAGCTTCCTTCCATATATAAACCTTTCCTTGACTTTTTTTTTTTTAATTTTATTTTGATTTGGGTGAAGATTTACAGAGTAAATTCACTTTCCATACAGCAGTTCACATAATATACTTTGTCTCATGTCATTGACCAAAATTTACAATGCAACAGCTCCCCTCCCACTTCCTCCCCATAGTTACCTCTTCCCAGTGTCCATCCCTCCATACTCTTCTGTGCCCTGAGTTGTCTCCCTGTGCATAAGCAGCCCTTCCTTCTCCCATGATTGTTCTCTCCAGGGCGTGTGTCTACTTGAGGTAAATGTTTAATTCACATGCCTGTACTTTGTTTGGCTGGAAACCACAGGTGTGGCTTCAATTCCAGACCTGCAGGGCAGCTAGGGGCCATAGTCTCAGTGGTTCCACCAGGCTCTATTGGACCAGCAAACCTGGTCCCCACCTTCTTCTTCTTCTTTTTTTTTTTTTTGCCTCCAAATGATTTTGAGTTCCTTGACTTTTTTACAATAGTGAACTAATACAATATTTGTCCTTCTGTGATTGTCTTATTTCATTCAGCATAATGTCTGCCAAGTTCATCCATGGTATGCAGTGTTTTTCAGGTTCTACATTATTTTTTCATGTTGCATAGTACTCCATTGTGTGTATGTACCATAGTTTGGCTATCCATTCTTCTGTTGATGGGCACTTCTATCTCTTTGCTATTGTGTATAGTACTGTGATGAACATAGGAGTGTATATATCTGTTATTGTTCTAGCTCTCACTTCTTTAGGATATATACCTAGTAATAGAATTGCTGGATCAAATGGTAATTCTAATTCAAACTTTTTAAGTAATCACCATACTGATTTCCACAATGGTTGTATCATTTTACAGTCCCATCTGCAATGTATGAGAATCCCAATCTCTCCACACCCTCACCAGCACCAGCATTTGTTATTTTCTGTATTGTTGAACTTTGATATTAGTGCTGAGGTGAGATGGTATCTCATTGTTGTTTTGATTTTCATCTCCCTAATGGCTAATGCCACCACTCACCTGTAAATTTGTCATACTGTGATGGCTTGCATGTTGCTTTGAGGCTGGAGGCTGTGCCATCAGTATTTCAAATAGCAGCAGGGTCACTCATGGTGGACAGGTTTCAGTGGAGCTTCCAGACTAAAACAGACTCAGAAGAAGGAAGGGCCATCCAATTCTCAAAAAATTGACCAGTGAAAACTTTATGGATAGCAATGAAACACTGATATGTTACTGGAAAACATTGTGAATAGCCCTGAACACTGTTTGATATAGTGCTGGAAGATGAAGCCCTCAGGTCAGAAGGCACTCAAAATACGACTGGGAAAGGGATGCCTCCTCAGAGTAGAGTTGACCTTAATGATATGGATGGAGTAAAGCTTTCAGGAGCTCCAATTTCAGATGTGGCATGACTCAAAATGAGAAGGAACAGCTGTAAACATCCATTAATAATTGGAATTTGGAATGTACAAAGTATAAATCTAGGAAAACTGGAAGTTGTCAAAATTGAAATGGAGCATATAAAGATTGATATTCTAGGCATTAGTGAGCTAAAATGGACTGGTTTTGGACATTTTGAATCAGACAATCATATGATCTACTATGCCAGGAAAAACAAATTGAAGAGGAATAGCATGGCATTCATTGTCACAAAGAATATTTCAATATCTATCCTGAAGTACATGCTGTCAATGATTGGCAAATATCCATAAGCCTATAAGGAAGACCAATTAATACTACAATTATTCATATTTATGCACTAGTCACCAAAGCCAAAGATGAGGAAATTGAAGATTTTACCAACTTCTGCAGTCTGAAATTGACCAAACATGCAATTAAAATGTGTTGATTATTACTGGGTGATTGGAATGCAAAAGTTGGAAACAAAGAAGAATCATTGGTAATTGGGAAAATATGACCTTGGTGATAGAAATTACACTGGAGATCACATGATAGAATTTTTCACGACCAATGACTTATTCATTGCAAATACCTTTTTTCAGCAACATGAATGATGGCTATACAGGTGGACTTTGCCAGATGGAGTACACAGGAATCAGATTGACTATATCTGTGGCAGGTGGCTCAAGGCAAAGAACACCAGAAAGATGTTTACTTGTGTTTTATTGACTATGTAAAGGCATTTGATTGTGTGAATCATAACAAATTGTGGATAAC
>NW_006921626.1:12388500-12407097 GCF_000298275.1 Orycteropus afer afer | reverse complement strand
ATTCAATCTATATGCTGAGCAAATAATCCGAGAAGCTGGACTATATGAAGAACATGGCATCAAGATTGGAGGAAGAATCATTAACAACCTGCGATACACTGATGACACAACTTTGCTTGCTGCAAGTGAGGATGACTTGAGGCACTTACTGATGAAGATTGAAGAATACAGTCTGCAGTATGGATTACACTCAATATAAAGAAAACAAAAATCCTCACAACTGGATCTATAAGAAGCATCACAATAAATGGAGAAAAGATTGAGGTTGTCAAGGATCTCACATTGCTTGATTCTACAATTGACATCAATGAAAGCAGCAGTCAGGACATCAGATGATGTATAGCACTGGGCAAGTCAGCTGCAAAGGACCTCTTTCAAGTGCTGAGAAGCAAGGATGTCTCTTTGTGGACTAAGGTGCACCTGACACAAGTCATGATATTTTCAATTACCTTACATGCGTGTGAGAGCTGGACAATGAATAAGGAAGACTAAAGAAGAGTTGATGCTTTGGAGTTGTGGTGCTGGCAAAGAATACTGAAAGTACCATGGGCTGCTAAAAGAACTAACACATCTGTCCAGGAAGAAGTGCAGCCAAAATGCTCCTTGAAAGCAAGAATGGCCAGTCTTTATCTCACCTACTTTGGTCATGTTGTCAGAAGGGACCATTCCCTGGAGAAAGATGTTATGCTAGGTAAGGTGGAGGGTTGACAAAAGAGAGGAAGGCCTTCAATGAGATGGATTGACACAGTGGCGGCAATGATGGGCTCAAGTATAGTAAAGATCATGGAGCTGGTGTGGGATCGGGTGGTGTTTCATTCTGTTGTGCATGGGGTCACTATGAGTCATAAATGACTCGACGGCACCTAATAACAACATCTGTGTAAAGAGGTAATGGAGAAGCTCAATATGTATGGCCAAAACAAGGCCAGGAGGCCAGGAGGCCAGGAGCTGACTGTGGAAGATCATCAACTGTTCACATACAAGTTCAAGTTGAAGCTGAAGACAATTAAAATAAGTCCACAAGAGCCAAAATATGATCTTGATTATGTCCTACCCGAATTTAGAGACTATCTAAAGAATAGATTTGATGCATTGAACACTAATGACTGAAAACCAGATGAATTATGAGATGACATAAAAAAAAAAATCATACATGGAGAAAGCAAGAGGTCATTAAAAAGACAGGAAATGAAGCAAACAATGGATGCCAGAAGAGACTCTGAAACCTGCTCTTGAAGGGACAGTAACTAAGGCAAATGGAAGAAATGACAAGATAAAAGAGCTGAACAGAGGATTTCAAAAAGAAGCTTGAGAAGACAGTCAACTACTATAATGAAATGTGCAAAGCCCTGGAGTTAGAAAACCAAAAGGGAAAAACATACTTGGCATTTCTCAAGCTGAAAGAACTGAAGAAAAAGTCAAACCTCGAGTTGCAATATTGAAAGAGTCCATGGGAAAAATACTGAATGATGCAGGAAGCATCAAAAAAAGATGGAAGGAATACACAGAATCACTGTCCCAAAAAGAATTGGTCAATATTAATCCATTTCAGGGGTGGCAGGTGATCAAGAATCAATGGTATTGAAGGAAGAAGTTAAAGCTGCATTGAAGGAAGTGGTGAAAAACAAGGCTCCAGGAATTGACGTGATACCCATTCAGATGTTTCAACAAACAGATGCCTGGAGGCACTCACTTGGCTGTGCTAGAAGATTTGGAAGACAGCTACCTGGCCAACTGACTGGAAGAGACCCATATTTGTGTCCATTCCAAAGAAGGGTGAGACCACAGAATGTGGAAATTATCAAACAATATCATTAATATTGCACACAAGTAAAATCTTACTGAGGATTATTTAAAAAATGGTTGCAGCAGTATATTCACAGAGAACTTCCAGAAATGCAAGGAGGATGTGGAACGAGGGATATCATTATTGATGTCAGATTGATCTTGGCTCAAAGTAAAGAATACCAGAAAGATGTTTATATGTGTTTTATTGACTATGCAAAAGCATTTTATTATGTGGATCATAACAAATTGTGGATAACATTGAGAAGAATGGGAATTCCAGAACACTTAATTGTACTCATGAGGAACCTGTACATAGACCAGGAGGCTGTCATTTGAACAGAGTGAGAGGATACTGCATGGTTTAAATTCAGGAAGGGAGTGTGTCAGGGTTGTATTCTTTTACCATATTTACTCAATCTCTATGTTGGGCAAATATGGATTATATGAAGAAGAATGTGGCATCAGGATTGGAGGAAGAATCATCAACAACCCATGATATACTGATGACACAACTTTTATGTCATAAATTAGGGCCCCTAAATTTGCCTCTAGTATTTCCTTGAGGAACTTTATAGTTTTAGGTTTCACATTTAAGTCTTTGATCCATTTGGAGTTACTTTTTGTGTATGGTGTGAGGTACAGATCTTGTTTCATTTTTCTGCAAATGGATATCCAGTTTTGCTAGCACCATTTGTTAAACTGACAATCTCTTCCCATTTAATTGATTTTAGCCCTTTGTCAAAGATCAGCTGACCATAGGTCAATGGATCTATTTCTAAATTCTCAAGTCTATTCCATTGTTCTGTGTATCTGTCGTTGTACCAGTACCAGGCTGTTTTGACTACTGTGGCTATATAGCGGATTTTGAGAGCCAGGAGTGTGAGACCTCCTACTTTGTTCTTCTTCTTCAATAGTGGTTTGTGTATCCGAGGTCTCTTTCCATTCCATATAAAATTAGTGTTTGGTTTTACCACATTGTTAAAGAATGTTGATGGGATATGGATTGGGATTACATTGAATATGTAGATTGCTTTGGGTAGAGCTGACATTTTCAAAATGTTTGATCTTCTTATCTATGACCATGGTATGTTCTTCCATTTATGTAGATCTCTTATGGTTTCTTGAAGTAGTCTTTTGTAGTTTTCTTAGCATAGGTCTTTTATGTCCCTGGTAAGATTTATTCCCAAGTATCTTATTTTTTTTTCCGTAGTGATTGTAAATGGTATTGATTTCCTTATTTCTAGAAAAAACATGTTTGTTTTCATAAATACATATGTTTTTATAATCTTTAAAAAATGATATAAAGTTCTCTGAGTAGAGCAGATGGTCTGCACTTGGCTATTAACCCAAAGGTTACTGGTTCTAATCACCCAGCAGTACTGCAGAAGAACCAGGCCTGCTGATAGGCTTCTGTAAAGATTACAGCCAACCCCCTTCTTCATAGCTTGGGGAGTCTCTCCATATAAACACAAAAACAAACAAATGTCTCCAAAAGAGATGTATTTTTCTAAAACTCTTTTTGATTTCATTCAACAATTATAT
The DNA here is from genome assembly GCF_000298275.1 of Orycteropus afer afer. NCBI lineage: Eukaryota > Metazoa > Chordata > Mammalia > Tubulidentata > Orycteropodidae > Orycteropus > Orycteropus afer. Next base: position 12,403,767 of record NW_006921626.1, on the reverse strand, counting down.
CTTGGAAATCTTTCCATAGTAGCAAATACCTCATTATTTAAATGTATCATAATTTATCTAACCAGGCTACTTTCAATAGATTCAAGTCATTTTCAGCTTTATGCTATGATAAATAGTCCTGTGAAGAACATCCTTAAGATAAATTTATTTAAATAGAATTTCCAAATTTCCCTCTAAGGGGTTGTATTAACATATACTCACACCAAGAGTATGTCAACATCTTCAGGTTTTAATGTTTACATAATATCATCATATTTCATCATGTGGCTGTACTATCGTTTACTATTCTCTTGAACTTGGATACTTATTTCAATAAAGCAAGTAAATAGGAAATAATAGTTGCCTACCTGCCACAATGTAGGCACTCTCATCTTAAGAAAAGAATCATATATATCCTCCAATTTTTGAGTGAGGACGACCTTTCCTTTTAAAGCAAGCTGAAGATTTTCCAAAGATTTATGTATGACAGACAATAACTTATCAAATCGTTCAATTTCTTGGCTCAAATAGGTTAGTAAGACACAATGGATAAGGAGATCATGGCCTAGATTAAAAAAAAAAAAAATAGAAAAAGAGATATAAATGTAAGAGTTCCACAGATAAAAGGAGGTTTTACATAGAGCAATATAGGCGTTGGAAATTAAAGGAATTTCATATACCTAGACTCTGGTAGTGTAGTGCCTAAGGCACTTGACTGCTAACCAGAAGGCTGGTGGTTCAAACCCATCAGCCACTCCTCGGAAGGAAGATGGGGCAATCTACTTCCGTGGTGATACTGCCTCGGAAACCCAAGGAGGGGTCGCTATGAGTTGGGGCCGACTCAACGGCACACAACAACAACAACAACAGGGATTGGAAAACATTTTCAGTAAAAAGCTGGATGGTAAGTATTTTAGGCTTTATGGGCCATATAGCTACTCAACTCTGCCTTTGTAGTGTGGATGTATTCAGACAATATGTAAATGAATGATCATGGCTATAATACAATAAAGCTTTATATATGGGCACTTGAATTTGAATTTCATATAATGCTCATGTGTCACAAAATATTATTATTCTTTTGATTTTTCTCAATCATTAAAAAATGTAAAATCCATTTTAGCTTGCAGGCTGTACAAAAACAAATGGTGGATTAGATTTGAGCCATGAACCCTGGTTTGTCAACTTTTGTCTAGACTTAACAATAGTGATATTTTGGTAGATCACAGCTCAACATTTGGTTCCAAAATGAATCTTTTCTTTATAGTGTTAGAATGTGGATACTGAAAATTTAACTGGGAAAATTACCATAGTCCAGCAATATAGCCTTTCAGAGCTGACCCAAGAACCAACTCTGGACAACCAGGCTTCCTATGTCTCTCTTGGGCCTACTATTATTCCTCTGAAGACCAACCCATCTAAATCTCACTGCCCAAAATGCTGTTCTAGAAGACAGAGAGACAGAGAATAGGGACCCAGAGATTCCTTAGACTCTTCCAAACAGAGTTGTTCCTTTTAGGTTTGCTATGTTTATTATTTCTTCATTTTTGGTCTGGATGCCATTCCAATCAAAATCATCTTCTTTGCACCCTACCTTACAATTTGGAGAAAGGCAGTGTAGAGTGATTTAGCTTTCTATCTGGTGTCAGTGTTTTCACTTCTGTGGTACTTTTGTCCTGTCTTTAATCTGTCTTCCTCCTGATGCCTCCCTGAGGAGGTTGGAGGAGGGAAGAAAGCTCATGTCCCATGCTCACCTTTGACATTTTGATTAAGAGACTTCCAAATGGGACTTGACATCACACTCTTTAATGTGTTTGTGTTTCCAGAACTTTCTTCTTTCTCTACTGTCAGTGGCAGCCGCTTCAGTATGTCAGATAAAATTTCCATCACTAGCTTATCATTACTCTGTTCACGACTGCAAAGGAAGTCAAAAGAATGAGAGTACAGACTGGTCTAATCCAGGAGAGCACTCTTTTTATGCCCTGTCTGAAGGTAAACAGCTTCACAGAACCACAAAACCATATATGGGAGTTCCTATAAAGACCATGGCTTCCATCTCTTTTTAAAGATAAGGAAACTGTTCAATACACATTAAACATTGTAAAAAAAAAAAATTTTAAATTTAAAATCTTAAAAGTTTTCTTCAGACTTCTTTTTATGGTGTACATCAATTGAATGCATCTGTATGCACGAAGTACCAAGATTGAAATTAAAAAAAAAAAAAAAAAGGAAGCAACTAGACAGAGCATGGTCAACTAGACTTATAGTTTGTCAATTGCCTGTCAAATTCCTCTGTGTTTACACAGAGTGTCCCATTGGTCACACACCCAGTGGGTAGTGATAAGACAATGTGGGTGTCTAGGTGTAATACAGGTCTGGGTGTAGTGTGATTTTTACAAAACAAAGCCATAAAATGCTAAAACCGGAAGAGCTCTTGGGATCATTTTAAAGATGAGAGATCTAGGGCCCAAAGAAGTGATAGGACCCCCTTAGACCATTAGTGGATGAGCAGAAAATGAGAAACGAGAGTTACCTCCTTCTGTTAGTCTATATGGAGCTCTGGTAGCATAGTGTCTAAGGCATTTGACTGTTAACCAGAAGCCTGGTGGTTCAAACCCACCAGCCACTTCTCAGAGGGAAGGTTGGGCAATCTATTTCCACAGTGATACTGCCTTGGAAACACAAGGAAGAATCTCTATGAGTCGGGTCCGACTCAACAGCACCTAACAACGTAACAATATAGTAGCGAGTACTGATTTTTCAACAGACACCACGGGCTTCACGTAGCCAAATGAATGTTATCCTTCAAAGTAAGTAATACTTATAGCTGTTGTTGTGTGCCATTGAGTTAATTCTAACTCATAGCAATCCTATACAACAGAGTGGAACTGCTCCATAGGGTTTCTCCTGTAATCTTTACAAGAGCTACAGCTATGTCTTTAGTCCAATAGTGCTGCTTCTGAGGCAGTTTACAAATCACATTACTTACTTTGTTGGTTGTCACAGTGTTTTGACTTTAAATCAAGGTTACTCCGTAGAACTCATCCATGTTGGTTTCAAATGATTCAAAATATCAAAATATTTCAAAACATCAAATTTACCTTTCAAGGCTAAAGATATGCTACCACTGAGGACATCAAATTGAATGTGATAGGATTTTTACCAAAGACAAGTTTCTAATATGCTTTGAGCAAGGTAAACAAGGCAGCATAACTGAAACAATCATGTTGTTGTGGTTGTTGTTGTTGTTATGTGCCGTGGAGTCAGACCCGACTCATAGCGACCCCTCCTTGGGTTTCCGAGGCAGTATCACTAAGGAAGTAGATTGCCCAACCTTCCTTCCGAGCAGTGGCTGGTAGGTTTGAACTGCCAGCCTTCTGGTTAGCAGTAAAATGCCTCAGGCACTACGCTACTAGAGCTCCTGAAACAATCATATCCTCCCAAAATGACCAAAGGGACAGAATGCATATTTGGTAGGCTTATTAAAAGCATTCCTTTATAATCATATCACCCCCTCAGTAGTATATTTGGCAAATGCTAGCAGTATAGAATTAATCTTAGAAGTTTAGGGCCAGAAGGAATTTCAATCTGATATTCTGGGGATAAACTGTGGGATTTCTAATTGGGTACTCTTCTTTCTTCATGTGTTTAACTTCCCTCATTTGTAGCAGATAGTTAGTAAATGTTCATTCAGTCAATGAAAAATTAAATTAGAGTTTATCTCTAATTTTTTTTTTTCAGTAACACAAATGCAACCATTGCCGTGGAGTCAGGTCAGACTCATAGCAACCTCTCCTTGGGTTTCTGAGGCGGTATCACTACAGAAGTAGATTGCCCAACCTTCCTTCTGAGGAGTGGCAGGGGATTTGAACAGCCAGGCTTCTGGTCAGCAGTGAAATGCCTTAGGCACTATGCCACCAGAGCTCCTTTTTTTTTCAGTAGAATAACTAATTCTGGCATTAACAAACATGACCTTATTTTACAGTCATAGGCCAAGGAGACCTGGGAATTTGGGTTATATGTGTTACTTCATTTGAACCTCACAATAGCCTAATGAGTACACAGTATCTTTATTTATGGATAAAGAACTAGTAGGAGGTACAATTAACATAGCCGTCCAAATGCAGGCATAGAACTTGACCACACTGTCCTCTTACTTATTATGATGGTTATCTTTTCCTACCCTATAGAAATGAATACGCACATTTCAAATTTAAACAAATTGAATTTTAAAATACCACTCATAAGTACAATTCAATCATTCACTCCACAAAGATTTATTTAATACATATTACGTTTATATATATAAATCAAAACCAAACTCACTGCCATCAAGTTGGTCCCAACTCATAGTGACCCCTCCTTGGGTTTCCGAGGTGGTATCCCTAAGAAAGTAGATTGCCCAACCTTCCTTCCAAGGAGTGGTTGGTGGGTTTGAATTGCCAGCCTTCTGGTTAGCAGTCAAGTGCCTTAGGCACTATGCCACCAGAGCTTCTCTCTGTCTCTCTTTCTATTTGTCCACATACTTGTTTCTGTGTCATTTGGAGAATTTGGTTTCTCCACAATGTAGAACCAGAAGGCTGGCAGTTAAAACCCACCAGCCACTCTTCAGAAGGAAGATGGGGCAATCTACTTCCATAGTGATACTGCCTGGGAAGCCCAAGGAGGGGTTGCTTTGCTATAAGTCGGGTCCGACTGGACGGCACGTAACAGCACCAACAACAACAATGTAGAATGTACTTTTCTATAAGTTCTATATTGTATCTCTTCAAAGGAATATTTGATTATTTTTGAGTAACCATTTTTCCTAGTGAATCCTCACCTGATTGTGAGGCTGATAGTGGCAGTTGTTGGTTCCATGGCAATGAGGCTTTCAATGAATTCCTCACCCTGGGTTACCTTGTAGCTCCTTGTAGCCTCGAGATGCATTCCTAAGACCTCAGGAGAGTCATCATCAGGTAAGGATTGGATAATGAATATGCAGTCCTTTATGTGTGCAGATTCTGGCACTGACTGATGTATCTGAAAATTTAACCACTTTGTGAGTTTTTGTTAGTGAGAATCAACTTTCAGTAATGCATGAAGACAATATTTTCCTATGAATACAAAAAGCTTCTTATTTGTAGGCTATATGTTCCAGACAATTCTGTCAAAAGCAACATCTTGGGGCCACTCTAGTAAAAGTAGAGTCACATGATATGCGCATATAACTTTCTCACTGGGAAAAGAATTTAAAGGCTAGAGTGATTCTGGCCACCAGTTGCCACAATGAACTATATCCACAGATAACTAATCCAGTTATCAATCTCATTATCAAGAGAGTTATCAATCTCAAACAAGTCATTTTACTTTGGCAAAACCTATAGAAGGAATGTAAGAATGATCTTAAGAATAACTGATCACAGACAAAAGTTAAGAGCCACTGATAGAAACAACAGTGTCTGCAGAAGAAGCTAAGGTTATGACAGAACAGGAAGAATTGGCAAGTTGGAATCACCATAAAATTGACAGTGTTTAAAAACAACTAAATAGTTGAAAGATATGAATTCAGAATATAATCTCATAGTCTAATTTTACTAACAGAATTGCATACTGTATGTTACAGTACATCTTATTAATTATGCATATTTAATGTAATTTAAAATCCACTTGAAGTTAAAGACAATTAAAACAAGTCCACGAGAGCCAAAATATGATCTTGAATATATCCCTCCTGAATTTAGAGATCATCTAAAGAATAGATTTGATGCATTGAACACCAATGACCGAAAGCCAGATGAATTATGGGAAGATATCAAGAACATTATCCATGAAGAAAGCAAGAGATCACTAAAAAGACAAGAAAAGAAGAGAAGACCAAGGTGGATGACAGAAGAGACTCTGAACCTTGCCCTTGAGTGGAGAATCGCTAAAGCAAATGGAAGAAATGAAAAGGTAAAAGAGCTGAACAGAAGATTTCAAAGAGCAGCTCGAGTAGACAAAGCCAATTACTAGAATGAAATGTGCAAAGACCTGGAGTCTGAAAACCAAAAAGGAAGAACACGCTCAGCATTTCTCAAACTGAAAGAACTGAAGAAAAAATTGAAGCCTCGAGTTGCAATATTGAGAGATTCAATGGGCAAAATATTGAATGATACAGGAAACATCAAGAGAAGATGGCAAGAATACACAGAGTCACTGTACCAAAAAGAACTGATGATCTTCATCCATTTCAGGAAGTGGCATATGATCTAGAACCAATGGTAACGAAGGAAGAAGTCAAAGCTGCAATGAAAGAACAAGGCTCCGGGAATTGATGGCATACCGATTGAGATATTTCAACAAACAGATGCCCCATTGGAGGCACTCACTCAGTTATGCCAAGAGATTTGGAGGACAGCTACCTGGCCAACTGACTGGAAGAGATCCATATTTGTGCCCATTCCAAAGAAAGGTGATCCCACAGAATGTAGAAATTATAGAACAATATCATTAATATCACATGCAAGTAAGATCTTACTGAAGATAATTCAGAAATGTTTGTAGCAGTATATTGACAGAGAACTTCCAGAGGTTCAACCCAGATTCAGAAAAGGACGTGGAACAAGGGATATCATAGCTGTTGTCAGATGGATCTTGGCTCAAGGCAGGGAATACCAGAAAGATGTTTACTTGTGTTTTATTGACTATGCAAAGGCATTTGATTGTGTGGATCATGACAAATTATGGATAACATTGAGAAGAATGGGAATTCCCGAGCACTTGATTGTACTCATGAGGAATCTGTACCTTGACCAGGAGGCTGTCGTTTGAACAGAACAAGGGGACACTACATGGTTTAAAATCAAGAAGGGAGTGCATCAGGGTTGTATCCTTTCTCCACACTTATTTAATCTATATGCTGAGCAAATAATCCGAGAAGCTGGAATATATGAAGAAAAATGTGGTATCAGGATTGGAGGAAGAATCATTAACAACCTGAGATATTCAGATGATACAACTTTGCTTGCTGAAAGTGAGGATGACTTAAGGCACCTACTGATGAAGGTTGAAGAATACAGTCTGCAGGATGGATTACATCTCAACATAAAGAAAACAAAAATCCTCACAACTGGACCAATGAGCAGCATCACAATAAATGGAGAGAAGATTGAGGCTGTCAAGGAATTCACGTTGCTTGGTTCTACCATCGATGCCAACGGAAGCAGCAGTCAGGACATTAGACGACGTGTAGCATTGGGAAAGTCAACTGCGAAGGAACTGTTTCAAGTGCTGAGGAGCAAGGATGTCTCATTGAGGACTAAGGTGCGCCTGACACAAGCCATGATATTTCCAATCGCCTGGTATGCATGTGAGAGCTGGACAGTGAATAAGGAAGACTGAAGAAGAGAAGAGTTGATGCTTTTGAGTTGTGGTGCTGGCAAAGAATGCTGAAAGTACTGTGGACTGCTAAAAGACCTAACAGATCTGTCCTGGAGGAAGTGCAGCCAGAATGCTCCTTGGAAGCAAGAATGGCCAGACTTCGTCTCATCTATTTTGGTCATGTTGTAAGAAGGGACCATTCCCTGGAGAAGGATGTCATGCTTGGTAGGGTGGAGGGTCGACGAAGGAGGGGGAGGCCTTCAAGGAGATGGATTGATACGGTGGCTTTGATGATGGGCTCAAGTATAGCAGGGATTGTGGGGCTGGTGCGGGATCGGGCAGTGTTTCGTTCTGCTGTGCATGGGGTCACTATGAGTTGGAAACGACTCGACGGCACTTAACAACAACAACAACACTTAATGTAACAGTCTGTATACAAAAAACTACTGTATTTTTGGGATTTTTAAAGGTAATTTTCTCTTCAGGGTGGACTGTAGACTCTAATTTAATGAAAATGTTATTTTAAACAGTTTCTTGATGGGAATATTAAAAAACTCAGCTTCTCCTGTCTTAGTAAATAATTTATAAAGTATATAATTTAATGTCTCCTTGTTGACTCAAGACCATCAACCTAGATTGGTACTGTCTATTCTATAGGTGTCTTCCAAATGAATCTCGCTAAAATTTCACTTTTACCATTTTTCTTATCCATCCATACTTTCAAGGCCTACTCCCAACTTATAATGACCTACATGGCATTGGTTTCCTTCTCATCTTCCATTCACCTCCCATTAAAATTCCCACACATCAAAATTTATGTCAAGTCCTACCTACGCATTCTAAAATTAAGAGAAGGTGTTTTATTTTATTTTCTGACAGGTGCACAGCTGCTGGTTCTAACCTGGAGTTTTCTGCTTCACAAAGGTGGAGGTCTGGATGGAGGACAGAAACTGAGGGTGGGTTGGGGGAGAGGGGATAGAATGTGCTGTCCATTGCATTATGTCCCCTGAAATAAGATACGTTGAAGCTCTAACTCCATCCCTGTGAATGTGACCCTGTTTGGAAATATGGTCTTTGAAAATGTTATAAGTTAAGTTAACATGAAGTCATATGGGAGGGAGTAAGGTACATCCTAATTGTATATGACTGATTTCCTCATAAGAGAGAAGGAGATATACAGACAGGAAGCAGAGGAAGTATGTCATATATGCTAAAGCTACAAGCCAAGAACCCTAGAGCTACCACAATCTGGGAGAGAAGCACAGAATAACTTCTCCCTCAAACCTCAAAAACAATCAATAAAAACACTCTGATTCTGGACTTGTAGGTTTCAGAACTATGAGATAATAAATTTTTGCTCTTACATGTGACTTGGTTTGTGGTATTTCATTACAGAAGGCCGGGGAAACTAATCCAGAGGTCAAGAGAAGGTGGACAATTTCATCTTCTTAAGTGCTTGAAATAAGGGTCAATGCTCTTGAATGTACTATGTACTAGTTATATGTGTCTGTACCCTATGAACTTTAGTTTCCTCTTCTGAAAACTGGGAATAACATCTATTTTACATGGTTGTTATGAGCATTAAATGAGAGACATATACATTGACTATCATAGGATAATCGATCGGTATGTGTTAGTTTGCTTCTGCTTTCTTGTGCTTTGTGTCTTATGCAGCTGTATACTGACAGGGAACAGCCAGAAATTCAAGATGGATTTAGAAGAGGATAATATTGCTGATATTAGATGGATATTAGCTGAAAGTAAAGACTATTAGAAAGATGTTTACCTGTGTTTTATTGACTAGGCAAGGACATTAGATTGTGTGGATCATAACAAATTATGGATAACATTGCAAAGAGTAGAAATTCCAGAACATGTCATTATGCTCATACCTGTACATAGACCAAGAGGCAATGGTTCAAACAGAACAAGGGGATGCTACATGGTTTGAAATTAGGAAATGTGTGCATGAGGGGTGTATTGTTTCACCATATTTATTCAATCTGTATACTGAGCAAATATTCTGAGAAACTGGACTATATGAAGAAGACTATGATATCAGGATTGGAGGAAGATTCATTAAGAACCTGTGACATGCGGACAACTCCACCTTGCTTGCTGAAAGTGAAACACTGATGAAGATCAGAGACTACAGCCTGCAGTACAGATTGCACAACATAAAGAAAACAAAAATCCTCACAACTGGATCCATAAGCAAACTTATGTTAAATGGAGAAAAAATTGAAGTTGTCAAAGATTTCATTTTACTCAGATCCATAATGAACGCTCATGGAAGCAGCAGTAAAGAAATCAGATGACAGTGAGCAAATCTACTACAAAAGACTTTTTAAAAGTGTTAAAAAGCAAAGATATTACTTTGAAGACTAAGGTGCTTCTGACCCAAGCCATGGTATTTTCAATAGCTTCATATGCATGTGAGAGCTGGACAGTGAATAAAGATGACCACAGAAAAACTGATGCATTTGAGCTGTGGTTGTGGTGAAGAATACTGAATGTACCATGAATTGTTAGAAGAACAAACAAATCTGTCTTGGAGGAAGTACAGCCATAAAGCTCCTCAGAAGTGAGAATAACCAGACTTTGTCTCTCATATTTTGATCATGTTGTCAGAAGGGAGCAATCTCTGGAGCAGGATATCATGGTTGGTAAAGTTGAAGGTAGGAGCTCTGGTAGCATAGTGCCTAAGGCACTTGACTGCTAACCAGAAGGCTGGAGGTTCAAACCCACCAGCCACTCCTTGGAAGGAAGATGGGGCAATCTACTTCCATAGTGATACTGCCTCGGAAACCCAAGGAGTGGTCGCTATGAGTCGAGGCCAACTCAACGGCACATAAAAACAACAAAGTAGAAAGTCAGTGAAAAAGGGTAAGACCCTCAACGAGATGGATTGACACAATCAGAAGGTATTCAAATCATTGATGTATTGATGGACATGGCAATGATTGTGAGGCTGGCACAAGACTGGGCAATATTTCATTCTGTTGTACATAGGGTCATTATGAGTCGGAACTGACTTGATGGCAACAACAAAAACCGGTTCCTAGAGGGCATGAACCATTTCTCTATCATTCTTTTTATTTACTGCCTGCCACAATGGTATATTTAATAGAGTGATGAGTAAATTACTTTTGTAATAACAAATATTAATACAAGTTATTAGAAATGAACATTAAAATTTATTTAAATACACAGTTTAAACAATGAAAACAATTATTTTAAAAAAGTAATATCATAATTAAGGAAAATAAATTATTATCTTACCTCATCATTTGAGAAACTGAAGTCATCTTTCAGCACTTCAGGATTACAAAATTTGTAGAGAAGGGTCTGTAAGCATTGCTTATCACAGTCGTCAGCCACTCGGCCTCCATAAATCACTTCCCCAATCAGGTAGCGTAATGCCCGCCATGGAATGGCAGAATGTTTGCTCAGGACATTTTCCAACATCTTTATGGCAACCTTTAGAATATCCACTAGTCTTTATTATTTCGGTACATGTTTTCAGTTTACGCTGAAATTTTATAAAACTAACAATTCTCAGGGAGCTCTGGTAGGAGAGTGCCTAAGGCACTTGACAGCTAACCAGAAGGCTGGCAGTTCAAACTGACCAGCCACTCCCCGGAAGGAAGGTTGGGCAATCTACTTCCGTAGTGATAATGCTCGACAGCACATAACAACAACAACAACAGTTTTCAAACAGTTACACATATTTTCTTTGCACAAGTATATAGAAATAATAGAAATAGCAAGAGGACTACAAATATTAGGCTATTCAGTTTTTGTTGTTGTTGTTATTGAACAAACATTGAACTGTTTGATTATTATTATTTTTTGAGTAGACAAAGCAAAACATGGAAATGAATTCAAAAGATAGGAAAGGGTGAAAACAAGGGAAGGTAAGTTTTTCCCCACTGTTCTGGTTACCTAGTGCCACCCTGTCAAGAATATACCACAAACGGGATGGCTTGAACAAACAGGAGTTTATTCTCTTATAGTTTTGGAGGCTGGAAGTCCAAGTTCAAAGTGCCAGGCTCTAGGGGCTGGGTGAAAGCCCCTCAGCCTTGGGCTTCAGCTCTGCCTCCATCTCTTGGCCCACTGAAGCTGGAGCCTTTTCTTCACTCAGACAGCTGCTGGCTGCTGAGACTGACAAGCCCAAGGTTGACAAGTAAAAAGGTACAGTCCCAGTGTTACCAAACCATTGGGAGTCCCAAGCTGAACAACAACATAGCTACATGCAGGGTTCAAGTGTGCCATAAGCTCAAGACTATCCCTAAGGCTTCTCCTTATACACAGGAAGTAGACCACATCCCTAAGGCAGCTACTCAGCTGCTCATAGTAGATTCCACCATGGAGTTGATTACCAGTGTCATCACGGGGAATACTACATTCAGCTGCCCAGCCACTCAACTAGGCCCAGCCAAGATGATTCACAAACTTAACTACCACACCCACCCTACCCTCTGCTATGGTTATCAGATTCTGTCCATGAGGCAATCACCGGTAGCATTATTCAACTCCTCTCTCAGTTTGTTGTATTGTGGTGGCTTGTATGTTTCTATGATGCTGGAAGCTATGTTACTGGTATTTCAAATATTAGCATAGCCACACATCATGGGCAGTTTTCAGTGGAACTTCCAGAGGATGATAAACTAAAACTAAGAAGAAAGGTCTGATGATCTGATTCTGAAAATTAGTCAGTGAAAACCCTTTGGATAATGACAGAATGTTGTTCAGTGTAATGCTGGAAGATGAGTCCTTCAGGTCAGAAGGCATTCAAATACTACTGGGGAAGAACTATCTCCTTATAGTCAACTTTAATGATGCTGATGGAGTAAAGCCTTTGGGGCCTTCATTTGCTGATGCAGCACAACTCAAAATGAGAAGCAACAGTTGTAAGCATCCATTAATATCAGAATGTGAAATGTGCAAAATATGAATCAGGAAAATTGGAAGTCATCAAAAATAAAATGTAATGCTTGGAGATTGATGTCCTAGGTATTAGAGAGCTGAAATGGACTGGTATTGACCACTCTGAATCTGAATCATGTAGTCTACTATGCTGGGAATGACAAATTGAAAAGAAATGGCATGGCATTCACCATCAAAAAGAACATTTCAAAGTCTAGCCTGATATACAACACTGTCAATGATAGATTAATATTCATACACCTACAAAGAATACCAGTTAATACAATTATTATTCAAGTTTACACACCAACCACAAATGGCAAAGATGAAGATACTGAATATTTTTATGCACTGACTGCTGCAGTCTGAAATTGATCAAATGTGCAATGAAGATATGTTAATAATTGTTGGTGATTGGAAAGTGTAAGTTGGAAACAAAGAAGATAGACTAGTAGTTGGTAGTTTGAAAACATGGCTTTGGTGATAGGAACAATGCTGGAGATCACATGATAGAATTCTGCAAGACCAATGAAAACTTTTTACAACAACATAAATACTATTTTTCAGCAACATAAATGATGACTGTACATGTACAATTTTCTAGATGGTTTACACAGGAATCAAGGTGACTATAAGAGCTCTGGTGGCAGAGTGGATAAAGGACTTAACTTCTAACTGGAAGGTCAGTGGTTCAAACTCACCAGCTTCTCCACAGCAGAAAGACTGGGTGATCTACTTCTGTAAAGATTTACACCCTTGAAAACACAATGGGGGCCACTGTGAGTCAGAAACGACTCAATGGCAGTGAGGTTTTTTTTTTTTTTTTTTTTTAATACCTGTGAAAAGAAATGACAGAGAAGCTCAATATTATCAATCAAGACAAAGCCGGGGTGGGTGAAGCAAAGATGGCAAACTAGCTAGACACTCCATGATTTCGATCTATAACAAAGACCTGAGAAACCAAGTGAAACAAATACAGATGGTAATTCTGGAACCCTGAGCTTCAAACAAAAGGAGAAGGAAGTAGATTAAATGCTGAGTGGAAGAAGAAACTGAACAAAGCAGTGAAGGAGGATTTAGATGGAGTGGAAGTGCCTTTCAGCCAGCCTGGCATAGCATGGCTATTTTGAATCATAGGAAAGCAACTTCATGGAATTCCCAATAAGATACATATGCAATATAGACAAAAGAATGAAGCAAGATGAGCAGAACATGAATTAGATATAAGGAAGAGAAGTGCAGGAAAGCGGGCTAAAACTCCAGACACTCAAGTGACCACACAGCAGGGAGGGAGCCAATAAACAGGGATGGAAACACTCACCAGCAGTGGTCCTTGGTCATTTCGGTGGGAGACCCATGTGATGGGGAAGGCTTGTAGAGTGGCAGCTGGAGATGCTTCACTCTAGGCTGCCCCACCTTGCATTGAATCAGGGCAAGAACTAGATAATGCACTCCTGTGCGAGTGCATGGTGATGATGCCAGTGATTGGTGACTGGAGAAGCATTTTCTTTCCTTTTACCCCGCATACCTTCCTGGTGACCAGAGGTGTGGCCCTACCCCACCCACCTACCTGCTGGTTGGTGACACCACCCTCTCAATGTCCTTCCCCACCTGGGTTTGCCTGATTCACTCCTCACCCCTTGAAAGCCCCTTGTCATTTCGCTCCCCTAGCAATTTGAGGCACACTTCTGTGTATCAAGTGCCATATGCCTGCTGCCTCTGAGATCAGTAAGGTGGGCTCTTGTGGGTTATGCACTGTGTTCCTGCAGCCTCTGTGGTCCGTGGCATGCACTCCTGAAGACAAGGTACTGTTCTAATGCCACTTCTGTGGTTAGCAGCATACACTCCCACAGATTGGGTATTGTGCTCCTGCCACCTCTGCAGGTGGTGATGAACTCTTGTGCCCAGTGCTGTTTTTCATTTTTCCAACTTACTTTTTTTTGTTAAGTTTTTCCCTCTCTTTTCCTTCCCTCTTTTCTCCCCCCAAAACAGGAGGGAAACAGCAACCATGTCCATACTACTCAGCTAAGCCCACAACACCTGCCACTTCACTCACTGGCTGACACAACCACTTCACACAATGACTGATATGGCCAACACCGGTTCAGCCTGCCCTCAACTACTCTACATTATCAGTGAACAGAGACTTGCATCCACTACTGAATCCACCCAGAGATGGGTGGTGAATGCCCCAGTGCTTCTAAACTAGTGACCAGAGCAGCATGTCCACTTCACTCACCTAGATATATACATATTATTTAATATAAATTATTATATAAATTATTTTATATAAATAAAATCAGGGTGAAGGAAGCCAACATACAATCAACAAATAAATACAATAACATTACAATGTCTTAGAGACAACAGACAACTTCAAATCACATAAAAACAAAACAAAACAAAACAAAAGAAAAAAACCATGACAAGATGGCCTAAACAAATGAATGACACACAAGGTCAGTAAACTTTCCAGAGGAAGAAACAATAATGGAATTACCTGATAAAGAATTTAAAAGAATTACATTTGAGACCTTTGAACAGATTGAGAAAGAGATCAAGGAAAACAAAAACAAAATTCAAGAAATAATAGACAAAAGCAAGGCAAGGCAAATACAGATAAAACTTCAGAATTATTCAGGAAAACAATGCAAAAACAAAATGACAAAATAAATAGACAATTACAAACTATACAAAAAGAGCAATTAGAAATTCAGAAGATTAATATTAACGTTTCAGAAATAGATAATGCATTGGAAGGACAAAGAAGTAGAACTGAATCAAAGGAAGACAAAACCAGCAAAACTGAAGAAAAATGCCTTCAAACTAATCTATTAGAAATCAATTAGAAGAAAGAATGAAGAAAAGTGAAGAAACCTAAGAATTATGTGGGACACTATCAAGAGGAATAACTTACATGTTATTGGAATCTCAAATCAGAAAAAGACCAAAAAAAAAAAAAAAAACAACAACAACAACAAAAAAACCAAACCAAACAACAACAACAAAACCCCCCAA
>NW_006921626.1:12378765-12388400 GCF_000298275.1 Orycteropus afer afer | reverse complement strand
AAAACAACAACAACAACAACAAAAAAAAAAACCAAACCAAACAACAACAACAAAACCCCCCAATAAAATTGTCAAAGAATTGTTGGCAGAAAACTTCCCTAGTATCATGAAATATGAGAAGATATTCATTCAAGAAACTCAACAAACTCCACATAGGGCAGATCCTAAAAGAAAATCTTCAAGACATTTTATAACCAAACTTTCTAAATCCAAAGATAAAGAAAGAATCCTGGGAGCAGCTTTGGGTGTTATCTACAAAGAAGAACCAATAAGACTGAGCTCTAACTTCTTGGCAGAAACCATGCAGATAAGAAGGCATTAGGATGTTACAAATAAAACCCCAGAGGAAAAAAAAATTGCTAACCAGTAATTATATATTCATCAAATTTATCCAGACACCTTAAAGTGATCAACTGTGGGAGAACAGAAGGGCAGTGTTTGGACAGGGAGACAGCTTGGGGTGTGTGTGAAGCAGTGCATGGGAGGGGGAAGGACACAGGGAGGGAAGAAGTAACTATGGGGAGGAAGTGGGAGGAGAGCTGTTACATTGTGGGGGATTGCAGTCAATGTCATAAAGCAAAATGTGTATGAGCTGCTATATGGAAAATGAATCTGCTCTGTAAACTTTCACCCAAATAACAATAAAAAATATATATACTCAGACAGATATTAAGGAAATTTGTAAAACCCAGACCAATCTACAGGAAACACCAAAGGGAATTCTTTGGAATGAGAACCAGCAATGTCAGACAACAACTTGAGATTAAGACACATGACAATATCCCCTGGAAACCAACTCAGATAAAGAATGTTTTAAAATAAAATAAATCTACAAGACTAAAAGTAGGGAACCAGAGATTTCAATTTGTAAATAATGACAACTACAAAGCAAAAAGAGGGACTAAATGGAGTAGTTACAGAATTTCCAAATGGAGAGGAAGTCAAGATGATATCAAAATAGAACAGACTGTTTGAAACTTAAGAAGATAATAATAAATTACAAAGTAACTACAAAGAAAATTAATAAACTTTCTAACCAAAATAAAAAAGAAGAAAACCATAAAGACAAGCACAAAATCAACAGCTATGAGAGAAATGAGAAGAAAATTCGTGAACAAAATGAACTCAGCACAGCAAAATATATGAAACACAGAAATTATCAGCACCACACACATACACAAACACCAAAAACAAAAGCAAAACCCATAACAAAAGGACAGGATTAAATTTGTACCTTTGATAATTACACTGAATATAAAAGGATTAAACACATCATTCAAGAGACAGAGAGTGCAGAATGGATAAAAACATGACCCATCACTATACTACCTACAAGAGACTCAGCTTAGACATAAAGATAAAAATAAATTAAAATCAAAGGATGGAAAAAAATATATCAAGCTAATGGCAACCAAAAAAAGATCAGGAGTGGCAATATTAATTTCTGATAAAATAGGCTTTAGGGCAAAAATCAGCATAAGAGACGAGAAAGATCATTTTATAATGATTAAAGGGTCAATCCGACAAGCGGACACAACGATAATAAATATCTATGCACCCAATAGGAGCTTTGGTAGCCTAGTGCCTATGGCACTTGACTGCTAACCAGAAGGCTGGCGGTTCAAACCCATCAGCCACTCCTCGGAAGGAAGGTTGGGCAATCTACTTCCGTAGTGATACTGCCTTGGAAATCTAAGGAGGGGTTGCTATGAGTTGGGGCTGACTCCATGGCATACAACAACAACAACAACAGTGCACCCAATGAAAGGGGTCCAGAACACATAAATCATCCTTTAATAGGACAATGTGTCAGCTTGGCTGGGCCTGGTTTTAAGTGGCTGGGCAGATGGATGCAGTTATTCCCTATGGTGAGATTGATAATCAACTCCATGGTGGAATGTAGCAGAGCAGCTGAGTAGCTGCTTTAGGGATGTGAGCTGTTTCCAGTATATAAGCAGGAGCTTTGAGGAAGGTCTCCAGCTTTTGCCACAAGTGACTCCTGCAGGGAGCCAAGTCATTACTCAGTAGTCTGCCATGTGCCATGTTGTCTGCTGATCTTGGGACTCTTAATGGACTTGAGTCAATGGCCTGTCATGTGGTTTGGTAATATCAGGTCTGTGCTTTTTATCTGTCAATGTTGGGTTTGTCAGCCTTAGCAGCCAGCAGCTGCCTGCATGAAGAAAGACTCCAGACTTCAGTGGGCTGGGAGTAGGAGGCAGAGCTGAAGCCCAAGGTTGAGGGGATTTCATCCAGCCCCTAGAGCCTAGAACTTTGAATTTGGACTTCTAGTGCTCCACACTTCCAGATATAGTAAAACATAAAACCAGGGTGAAACAAATCAGTGCATAACTACCAAATAAAGGCAACAACTTTATAATGTCTAGGAAACAACAGACAACAGACAATTTCAGATCAAACAAACAAACAAAAAAAACAGGACAAGATAGTAGAAACAAGTACCCAAGCTAAAGAATTAGGTAACTCCCTGAGGAAGAACAAGTAATAGAACTATCTGATAAGGAATTCAGAATCTATCTATCTATCTATCTATCTATCTATCTATCTATCTAGTTCCAAGGCAGTATCTCTATGGAAGTAGATTGCCCAATGTTCCTTCTGAGGAGTGGCTGGAGGGTTTGAACCACCAGCCTTCTGATTAGCAGCAGTCAAATGCCTTAGGCACTAAGCCTAACAATGAGCTGTCATCTCACCGCAGCAATAACAGCAAAGTTTAACAAGACAGAAAAAAACAAATGCTGGTGAGGGTGTAGAGAGATTAGAACTCTCATACACTGCTGGTGGGACTGTGAAATGGTATTCCCACTGTTGAAAATGGTATGGTGTTTCCTTAAAAAATTGAAAGTAGAAATACCATTTGATTCAGCAATTCCATTATTAGGAATATATCCTAAAGAGGTGAGAGCCAGGTCATGAATAGACATATGCACACCCATGTTCAATGCAGCACAATTCACTATAGCAGAGATGGAAACCACCTAAATACCTGTCAACAGATGAATGGGTAACCAAACTATGGTACATCCACACAATGGAAGACTATGGAACATTAAAGAATAATGAAGAATACATGAATCATCTCACAACATGGATGAATTTGGAGGATATTTTGCTGAGTGAAATAAGTCAATCACAGGAGGACAAATATTGCATGAGTCCGTTTTTATAAAAAGTCAAGGAAAGGTTTATGCAAGGAAGGAAATTCACTTTGTTCGTTACCAGGGATGGGAGGGGAGGAAAAATTTCACACTAATTGAGGATTACATGTTCATTTCTGTGAGGAAAGGGGTGGTATGAAAAGAGTCTGTGACCAGAATGGTGACAATGGGGAAAGGGAGGGCACAGAAATGTGCACAAAAGATATAGACAGTAGAGGCAAATACTATTACATGCAGGATATTGCATTACCAATGGCACCAAACACTAGGTTATGGGTAAATGGATAGACAGGTGAGCAGATCAGGTGGGGGTAGGCAAACAGGGATATACCCAAGACCAAGGATAGATTTGGCTGAAAATACTCTTACATATGTACTTGTGCTACAAAATTATCCACATGCAATACAGAAGTAACAGAGGACGAGGTTGGACTAGCTTCTCAGAGATGACCAGACACCTTGCAAGAGAGAATCACAGGGCCTGTGGGCTCAGAACCGTAGATGCGGGGGACATCATGCTCAACTGGCACAACATAGTACCTAAAAATCTGGTTCTACAACCTATTTTGGTGAGTAGTGACTGGGGTCTTAAAAGCTTATGAGTGGCCATCTAAGATGCAACTATTGGTCTTCTTTTGTCTGGAGCAAAGAAGAGTGAAGAAAATCAAAGTCATTTGGAAACAATTAGTCCAAAGATATGATGGACCATGGGGACCTCAGCCTTCATGACCCTGAGACCAGAAGTACTAGATGGTGCCTGGCTACCAGTGTCAACCACTTGGAAAGGGATCAAAATTGGTTATCCTGGATAGAGTGGTAGGAAAATTGTGGAACAAAATTCAGAAACACAAAAATGACCAGAATTACTGGTCAGATAGAGACTAATGGAACCCCTGAGAATATGGCCCTGGGTTATCTGGAAATGGGTTATCCTGGAAATAGACTCACTTCTATGAATTGGCTCTCAGCCCAACAGTAGAAAGATCTACAAGCAGAGCACCTACCCCATGGAGATGCACCCACCTACCCTAGGGCAATGCACCCCTGAGATCAATCAGCCATGAGACATCAGAGGGGCAGCATTCACATAGAGGGAAAGCTGGGCAGACAGAAATACACAGGGAAGGAGTGGTCACAGGGAGGAGAGGGGAAGAGAGTTTTTTTTTTTATGGTTGGGGATTGTAATTGGGGCTGTGAAATCAAATGTGCATGAACTTTTAGGAGTAGAATAAATCTTTTTTGGTAAATTTGTACCCAAATTACAATTAAGAAAAAAAAAAGAAGAAATTTACAAGGAGTTGTTGATATAAGTAGTTACTTTCACAGAGATTGGAGACAAAAAAGCAGGAAGAGAAGCAGCAGGAAGAAGCAAAAGGAAGAAAGAAGATAATGAAGAAGCAGAGAGAGAGGAGGCAAACCCAAACCAAACCCACTACCACGGAGTTGAATCTGACTCTGCCTGTAGGACAGAGTAGAACTTCCCATATGTTTTCAAGACTATAAATCTTTATGGAAGCAGACTACTTCATCTTTCTCTTGTGGAGCAGTTCCTGGGTTTGAACCACTGACCTTCTGGTTAGCAGCCAAATGCCTTAATTCCTACATCACCAGAGCTCCTAAAAGAACAGTAACATGGGTCAAGGGCTGTAACACTGAAATACCCATTGAGTATTAGGCCTTATGACCTAAGTGTCTCATCCTCCTGTGCTGTATTGGATAATGTTTCTGGGCTATTCATAAAGTTACACAGTAGTGTATCAGACAGTGTTTCTCTGCTATTCATAAGGTTTTCTCTGGCCAATTCTTCGAGAAGTGGATAGCCTCTTCCTTCTTCCTAGTCTGTAAGCTGCATTGAAACCTGTGCACATGTGCAACCCTCCTGGCTTTTGAAACACTGGTGGCACAGCCTCAAGCCTCACGGCAACACGCAAGCCACCACAGTAAGACAAACTGACAGACAAGTTTGTCTCCCTTAGCTGTTCGAAATCTCTCCACCCTCCCCTTACCTAGATCCCTGGCTGCATATGTGCTCTAGCACCTAATAAGATAATCAGGGGTGCAATATTCTGTGTTGGGAACACATATGCAAGATAAATAATTTGAGAGAAAGTTAAGCAGGTGTTATTACAGTAGCTACCACAGTAGACACTTTAATAATAAAGACCCTACAATAGAGTATAAGTAGAGAGTTTTTTTTTCTTTTTTTTAAATACTAAAGAAGGATTATTATTAAATTATTAAACATTACCACCTCTCCCCACAGTGGGTCAGTGTAATCTCTCTTGCTTTAAATGGAAAAGCAATAATGACAAACACTTTTATAGTGATTAATATGTGTCAGCAATGTTCTAAGTGCTTTACTTAGGTTAATTATTTTGCCTCTTAAAATTACCCTTTGAGGTAGACACTGATATTTACTCCCAGATCCCACTGTTTTGGCCAAGGAAACTGAGATTCAGAGACAGGTTAACTAGCTTGATCAACAGATTAAGTACTTATACATCCATAAGTGGCAGAGTGATTTGATTCCAGGAAATTTGGCTTCAAAGCCCATGCTTTCAAACATTAGCCCTTATTGCCTTGTTACAGAGTTCAAGTAAAAACACTTAGTATTTATATGGGCATATAAATAGGCTCTCAGTATGTATCTTATTGTTATTTATTTGTTGTTACTTACCTCCAAATCTGAAGAGCTAAATTCATAAGGAATATTCCAGCCCAATATACCGTAATTTTTTCTTTCATTGATCATAGCATTGAAAAAACACAGGCTGAATAAAATTTTTTTCCACCATGGTCCACAGTCAGTATTTTCAAATATCTCTTCTGTTACCTCTCCACTTCCACTATGTCCAAACGTCTGAAGTAAATTACTTTTCAATCCCTGGGGATATTCCACTGCAATCTTTAAAACAGATGCAATAAAACCAGCATGTGAGGCTAGATGTCAGCACTGGGTCAAGAGTACTCATGTTTGTATAGTACTGGTAAAAGAACTAGCTAAGAATGTTGCTGTTTTCAAGATTCAATGGCAAATAAAATAATTTGTGTTATTATTTTCCCATTTGACAACCTTTGTCAAAGGATTGTGGTGGATTTTCTTTTGTTCCAATTCATACAATAAAATGAGAAGTATAACATAGTGATTAAAAGCATCCCTGTCTGTCAGTTTGTTTTCCAGTGGTGGCTTGCATGTGGCTATGATGCTGGAAGCTAGGGCACTAGTATTTCAAATGCCAGCAGGATCAGCATGGTAGAAAGGTTTCAGTGGAGCATCCAGACTGAGACAGACTAGGAAGAAAGGTCTGGTAATCTGCTTCCCAAAATTAGCCAGTGAAAACCTTATAGATTATAATAGAACATTGTCTGACTTGATTGCTTTGGACACATCATCAGGAGGGATCAGTCACTGGAATAAAACAAACCAAATCCACTGCCACTGAGTCAATTCTGACTCAGAGCAGCCCTATATTACAGAGTAGAACTGTCCCCGCAAAGTTTCCAAGGCTGCAGATTATTACAGAAGCACACTGCTTCATCTTTCTCTTGTGGAGTGGCTGGTGGGTTCAAACTGCCGACCTCTTGGTTCGCAGCTGAGTGCTTTAACCACTGCACTACCAGAGCTCCTATTTGGTGGAATACAGGGTTAGCAACGGTAAGGGAGACCCTGGGTGAGGTGGTTTGGCACAACAGCCACAATATTCAAACGTGGGCAACTGGAGGATGAAGCATGATAGGGCACAGTTTCTTTCTGTTTCTCATAAGGTTGCCATGAGTCAGAATTGACTTGATGGCAGCTATCTATCAACCTATTACTCTATGTATAGGGTTCTGGAAGCACAGCAGTTTGGAAATCTTGACAATAAAGAGTTACTGAAGATAGCATCTCCTAGGCTTATATATCAATGACACCTAAGTAGCCTTAACAGAGTCATGGCTGCACGGTCTCAGCAAGGAAGCAGATGTAAGACAAGAAACAGAGAAGTAATTGAACCAACAAAAGTATCTAGTCATCAATGATATTAGAAATGAGAGCAATTAATTTGGTGTGTTACTAAATTGTTCTGCTTGCATTGAAAATCCCTTTAGTTGACTTCTTAAGTAGGATAACCAGATTGAGGAGTAATGGGGGAAAAAGAGTGTGAGGTGGGAGGAAATCAATAAAAGAGGTTTTGTTTGTTTGTTTGTTTTTTACATGTGGCTGGAAAGTCTGACACTGTGAAGCATCTGATATGTTTCTCTACTTGCACAGTATGTATGTCTGTACCCTCACACATGAATGTGTGTGGTTGTGTATATATGATATGTGAATGTGAGTGTGTCTATGGGTATGTATACATGAACACTAGGCTGCTGGATCAGGGATCAGACTGGTGCTTTACTCACAGCACAACTTGTATGGTTCTCCATGCTCCAATTCCTCACAGGATGATGCAATGAATTCCAGCTATATTCTGGGGTATATGCTGTGGCTTATACCATGAGAGAGGAACTTTGAAATTATGAAACTTGGAGTCCACATAGAAAGAGATAGCTGTCCCTTCTCTGAGAGTGAGGGAGGGAGAGGGGGAGAGACTTTGGCTCTGAAATGTAAACAAATGCTTTCTAAGAAGAGGAATGGAAAGTCTCTTCATTTTTATAATCACTGGAGTGTAAGCAGAGGAGGCCTGGTGGCACAATGGTTAAGGCATTAGGCTGCTAACCAAAAGGTTGACAGTTGGAACCCACCAGCTGCTCCACAGGAGACAGATTTGGAAAGATTTACAACTTTGAAAACCTATGGGGCAGATTTACTCCGCCCTACAGGGTTGCTATGAGTCGGAATCTATTCAATGGCAGTGGGTGTGTTTTGGTTTTACTGAAACAAAGTTACTTATATCTGAAGTGAAATTTTATTAAATTTACAAAGCAAGTTCATGTCATATCAGTGGTTTTCCCTTCCCTTCTCTTTTTCCTTCATGCAAGAATTTATGTTTGAGTCCTATTTATAAGGAAGTGATTTATTCACTTCGGCAGTTGATCTTGTTAAACTTTGAATTGATTGTTAGGGGATTTACTTTTAATTATAAAAAATTTCTAAAAGAAATAAATAGTCATATAATTGACTCCATGTATCCATAACTCCCACCACTCATCTGTCAGTTTGCATTGTGGTGACTTGTGTGTTGTTATTATAATTGGAATGTGAAATATAAGAAGTATGAACCTAGGAAAATGAGAAGTTGTAAAAAATGAAATAGAAAGCATAAAGATTGATATCCTAGGCATTAGTGAACTGAAATGGACTGTTTTGGCCATTCTGAATCGCACAATCATATGGTCTGCTATGTCAGGAATAACAAATTGAAGAGGAATGGCATTGCATTCATCGTCACAAAAAATGTTTCAAGATCTATGCTGAAGTACAATGCTGTCAGTGATAGGACAATATCAATACACCTACAAGGAAGATCTGTTAATACTACTATTATTCAAATTTACACACCATCCACTAAAGCCAAAGACAAGGAAATGAAGATTTTTACCAACTTCTGTAATCTGAAATTGATGGAACATGCAATCAAGATGTGCTGATTATTAGTGGTGATTGGAATACAAAAGTTGGAAACAAATAAGAATCACTGGTAGGTGGAAAATATGGCCTTGGTGGTAGGAATAATGCCAGAGATCACATGACAGAATTTTGCAAGACCAATGACTCATTTATTGCAAATACTTTTATTCAGCAACATAAACAGCAGCTATACACATGGAACTCACCAGATGGAGTACACAGGAATCAGGTTGACTACATCTGTGGAAAGAGGCAATGTGGAGAAGCTCAATATCTTCAGTCAAAACAAGGCCAGGAGATGACTATGGAACAGACCATCAATTGCTCATGCAAGTTTAAGTTGAAGCTGAAGAAAATTATTAAAAATCCATGACAGCCAAAATATGACCTTGATTACCTGAATTTAGAGACTGTCTGATGAACAGATTTGAAACACTGAACACCAATGACCAAAGACCAGACAAGTTGTGGGATGACATTAAGAACATCATACATAAAGAAATTAAAAGGTCATTAGAGAGACCAGGGGGACAATCTACTTTCCTACAGATACCACCCCTCTCTCCGACTGCTGGTTGAGGAAGACCTGCTGCTGAAAGAGACACGGGCTCCTGAGACACGTGTTGCTGAGAAAGAGACGCAAGAGACACGCATTGCTGAGGGAGACACCGAGGGACCAGCACTGCTGGGAAAGAGACTAAAGACTATATGGAATGGAAACTGATGAAAGGAAGATCAAGTCTTTGCTTTTAAGAAGACTATTTCATCAACATAATACTGAAGTTCACGGTTACTATCACTTAATTTGACGTCTCTTATAAAAACCTTGAACCCGGACAGAAGAGCAGTCAGCCCCAGGCTTACAGGTGAGGAGAGACAACTCAGGGATGCCCAGAGTAGCAGGC
>NW_006921626.1:12372272-12375126 GCF_000298275.1 Orycteropus afer afer | reverse complement strand
TCAGAAGAGACTCTGTAACTTGCTCTTGAACAAAGAGTAGCTAAAGCAAATGGAAGAAATGGCAAGATAAAAAAGCTGAACAGAAAATTTTAAAGAGCAGCTCGAGAAGACAAAGTCAGTTTTATAATGAAATGTGCAAAGATCTGGAGTTAGAAAGCCAAAAGGGAAGGACATGCTCAGTATTTCTCAAGCTGAAAGAACTGAAGAAAAAATTCATGCCTCAAGTTGCAATATGGAAGGATTCCATAGACAAAATATTGAATGATGCAGGAGGCTTCAAACAAAGATGGAAGAACTACACAGAGTCACTGTACAAAAAAGAAGTGGTTGATGTTCAACTATTTCAGGAGGTGGCATATGATCAAAAACCAATGGCATTGTAGGAAGAAGTCGAAATTGCACTAAAAATTGGTGAAAAAACAAGACTTCAGGAATAGATCGAATACCCATTGAGATATTTCAACAAACAGGTGCCACACTGGAAGCAATTGTCTATGCCAAGAAATTTGGAAGACAGCTACCTGGTCAACTGACTGGAAGAGATCCATATTTGTGCCCATCCCAAAGAAAGATGATCCAATGAAATGTGGAAATTTTTGAACAGTATCATTCATATCACACTCAAGTAAAAACTTTCTGAATATAATTAAAAAAATGGTTGCAGCACTATATTGACAGGGACTTCTAGAAATGCAAGCTGG
Source organism: Orycteropus afer afer (assembly GCF_000298275.1). Classification (NCBI taxonomy): domain Eukaryota; kingdom Metazoa; phylum Chordata; class Mammalia; order Tubulidentata; family Orycteropodidae; genus Orycteropus; species Orycteropus afer. The sequence goes on along the minus strand of NW_006921626.1, from coordinate 12,374,425 downwards.
ATTCAGAATAGGATAGGGAATGAGGGATATCTTTGCTGATGTCAGATGGATCTTGATTGAAAGCAAAGAATACCAGAAAGATGTTGATTGAAAGCAAAGAATACCAGAAAGATCTTTGTTTGTGTTTTATTGACTATGCAATTATGGATAACATTACAATGAATGGGAATTCCAGAACACTTAATTATGCTTATAAGGAACCTGCACATAGACCAAGAGGCTGTTGTTAGAACAGAACAAGGGGATACTGCATAGTTTTAAATCAGGAAGGGTGTGTGTGAGAGTTGTATGCTTTCACCATACTTATTCAATCTGTATGCTAAGCAAATAATCCAAGATGTTGGACTGTATGAAGAGGAACTGGGCATCAGGTTTGAAGGAAGATTCACTAACATATGATACTACCTTGCTTGCTGAAAGTGAAGGTGACTTGAAGTACTTACTGATGAAGACTAAAGACTACAGTCTTCAGTATGGATTACATCTCAATTTAAAGAAAATGAAAATCCTCACAACTGGACCAATAAGCAGCATCATAATAAATGGAGAAATGATTAAAGTTGTCAAAGATTTCATTTTACTTGGGTCCACAATCAACACCCATAGAAGCAGCAGTTAAGAAATCAGACATCATATTGCAGTGAGGTAATCTGCTGCAAAAGACCTCTTTAAAGTGTTGAAGAGTAAAGATGTCACTTTGAAGACTAAGGTGCACCTAACTCAAGCCCTGGTATTTTAAATTGCTTCGTATGCCTGTGAAAGCTGGGCAATGAACTAGGAAGACTGAAGAAGAGTTGATTGCTTTGAATTATGATGTTGGCAAAGATTACTGAAAATACCCTGGACTACCAGAAGAATGAACAAATCTATCCTGGAAGAAGTGCAGCTGGAATGCTCTTTGGAAGTGAGAATGGCCAGACTTCGTCTTACCTACTTTGGTCATGTTGTCAGAAGGGATCATTCCTTGGAAAGGATATCATGCTCAGTAAAATGGAGGGTCAGTGAAGAAGGGGAAGACCCTCAACAAGATGTATTGGCACAGTGGCTGCAATGGTGGGCTCAAGCATAGCAAGGATTGTGATGATGGTACACAATGCAGCAATATTTCATTCTGTTGTATATAGGGTTACTATGAATTGGAGCCAACATGATGGACCTAACAACAACATACCATCCATCACTCATCTTTAACAATGTTCAACAATTGTCTTGCTTCTGATATTAAGGGGAAAACTCTCAGTCTTACTTCATTTAGTATGATGTTAGCTGTGAATTTTTAATAAATGCCCTTTATCATACTGAGGAATACTTCTATTCCTAGTTTGTTGAGTATTTTTATCAGGAAAGCATGTTGCTGTTTGCTAAATGCCTTTTCTGCACCAATTGAGATGATCATGTTTTCTTTTTCTTTCTTCTATTAATATGGTATATTATACTGATTGATTTTCTAATGTGAAATATCCCTTGCATTCCTGGGAGAATTCCTACTTGGTCATAGTGTATAATTCTTTTAATATACTTCTGGGTTGGGATTGCTAGTATTTTATTGAGGATTTTTGCATCTGTATTCATATGGGATACTGATCTGTAGCTTTCTTTTTTGTGTCTATATCTGGCTTTGGTATCAGGGTGATGCTAGTCTCATACAATGAGTTAGGAAATGTTCCTGCCTCCTCTATTTTTTGGAAAATTTAAGTGAGATTGGAGTCACTACTAGAAATTTTTGGTAGAATTTCCCAACAAAGCCATCTGGTCCAGGACTTTTCTTTGCTGGGAGGTTTTTGATTGCTGAGTTAATGTCTTCACTTGTTATAAGTTGGTTGAGAGCTTCTATTTCTTCTTGAGTCAATGTAAAGAGTTTATGTGCTTCTAGGAGTTTGTCCATTTAATCCTATTTATCCAATTTGTTGCTGTACAATTGTTTATAGTATTCTCTCTCTTCCTCCCTCTCTCTTTTTAAGCTTTTTATTGTGATTTGAGTGAAAGTTTACAAAGTAAATTGGTTTTCTATTTAACAGTTCATCATAGTATTCTCTCATGAATCTTTTTATTTATTTTTTAATTAGGATTTGGGTGAAGATTTACAGAGTAAATTCACTTTTCATACAGCAGTTCACATATAGTTTGTCTCATGTCATTGACCAAAATTTACA
>NW_006921626.1:12354079-12364942 GCF_000298275.1 Orycteropus afer afer | reverse complement strand
TATTTTCACGCAAATTCTTCTGCTAGTTGGGGTTTAGTCCAAATCTGCATCCTTTCCTTCAAGGCTCAGGGGTCCAAGATTATCTTCTGTGTCTGTATTTATTGGTTTCCCTTTTCTTTGTTGAAGAGGGTCTGTGCAATCCTTCTGCCTAGTCCGCCATCTTGCCCCGCCTCGAATCTTTTTATTTTTGTAGGATTGGTTTTAATGCTCCCACTTTTATTTTTTAATTTTAGATATTTTCAGTACCTTTCTCTTTTTTGTCAGTCTAGCTAAAGGTTTGTTGATTTTATTTATTTATTTATAAAACAAAAACAGCTTCTGGTTTTGTCGATTCTATTGTGTTTCTCTTCTATATTCCATTAATGTCTGCTTTCATCTGTGTTATTTCCTTCCTTCTGGTAGTTTTGGTGCTTGGTTTACTCTTCTTGTTTCTCAGTTGTAAAGTTAGGTTATTGATTTAAAATCTTCCTTATTTTTTAATATAAACATTTACCACTGGAAATTTCCCTTGAATATTGCCTTTGCTTCATACAGTAAGTGTTGGCACATTAAATAGTCTTTAAAATTTTTAGTGGCAACATATTATTTCATCATATCAATATACCACAATTTATTTGTCCATTTATATTGTTGAACAGAAATATTTTTATTGCTATGAATAATATTGGAATGATTACTGACCTCATCCCTGATTATTTTCATAAGATGGATCTCTAGAAGTGGGTCATTGGATCAAGTTATATGAAAATTTTAAAAGACTCTTTACATATATTGCTAAATTCTCTTCCAGAAAGATTTTACCTTGTCAGCATTATGTTTGAGTGGTCATTTCATAGTACCCTTAACAGCACTAACTATATCATAGCTGTTTTTTTTTTAATTCATAAGACACAAACACATAAATTATTTATTTTGTCTCTTGGGAGTAAATTATAAATTGTTTGCTGCTTGTCATAGTTGTTTTAAAAGCAATCTTTGCCAATTTGATGAATTGTCAAAAGTATCTATTTTTTTTTTGATTTGCATTTCTTTCAATATTTAGAGGTTGAACTTTTTTTCTTTATATGCTTATTGATCTCTTGTGTCATTTGCCATTTTTTTCAAAAAGGAATATTAGTGTTTTTCTTAATTATTTGCAGATGATCTTCACTTTTTAATTAAGAAAATAATATTCTCTGTATAGAGAGATAATTAGATGTGAAAACTCTCATAAAGTTGTATATATGCACTGATTAAAATTACATTAAAAATATATTATTAAGAAAAAGTTGCTCACATCGATGGAGACTTAAAGTCAATTTATAGTAATGAACCTACTTAAGGTGACAGTGCCTTTTAGGTCTGTCCTTCTCTGACACCTCATTCTTCTGTCTCCACCATTTCTATTTTCTAGTCCCCCATCCCCTCCCCATTCTTGGTCAAAGAGAGGAGGCTGTTTGATATCACAACATGCTAGAATTTATCTACCATAATCCTGAGTCTCAGACTAAGAGTTGTGGATTGCTTCAATTTGTGTTCTCTCTTTCTAGGAGCAGGGCTGTTGGGAAGTAGTTTAGTACTGTTCACTTGGATAAATGTATACTCAGAAGACTGGGAAGAAGTAGGGAGATGTATGAAAGGAAGTAGTTTCTGTTTCCCAAGAGTAAATTTGATTTCTCCTTGGGATGGGTTGGGACACTAGCAGGAAAGTGCCCCATTCACCCTGATTTCCTCCATCCCCATTTCAGTTTTGTTAAAGGTAGAAGAGTAACTGTGTTCATGTGCCTGGGCACAGAATTCTGCCTGTATCATTAGTTAGTTTTCTCCACTATTGAGATTTGATCTTTTGGTCAATTATATCCTTGTTCAACAGGATTGACCAAATCTTAGAATTTATGCAACTTTAGTTGTAGATATGAGTGGAAATCACAGATAATCCTAAATTAGAAAATTTTAGTCAATAATTCCAACGTGATTTCTAACAGATCCTCTCCATAGAATTAATGAAACAGGAAAAAACTAGAGAAGCTAAGGACAGGAAAAAAATGTTAATTTTATATATTCTTATAATTTATAATTCTTATAATTGTTTATAACAATTGGAAACCAAGATTTCTTGCATGAAAAAAACCAAAAACCTAAATTGTGAATAACTTGAAAACAGGAATTTTGTCTTGTAGCATGCTTCCTGGTCCTCAGTATAGGGCTAAACAAAGAGCAGACACTTGGCATACTAAAATTAGCACTCTTTCTTTAACATATTACAAAGCAAGGTGATTCATATTCAAAAGGGGTCCCTCAGTCAATATAAAAATCTGTTATACTTTGTCCTTACCTTTAAACTGTTTTGAAGGATAGGAATTGGGAAAGAACTGTCTGATTTTGAGCTTAACCATAGTCTAAACTCAGGGTCTATTGTTACATTTGGACTATTAAGCCTGAAAAAAAAAAAAAAAAGAAAGTATAAATATTTTAATGTGAAAAATTTAAACTCCAGCATGTTCTTAGAATCATAGTATTTCAACATTTAACATGATCTTACAAATCATTATAGCAATAAAAAAAATCAGACTACTCATTGACTTCCATTTAAAAAAAACTAGCTATCCTCATAAGTACACAAGCAATATATGCTCATGCAAAATAAAAACAACTTTACAAAATTACAAATTAAGAATTCCATTGGTCAACTCTGTGCAACTGAATATCATTATAAATGATGATAGTAGCAGGTTATAATCTGTTTAATAAAATAGGAATCAGTGAGTCCATACTGATAAAAACAAATAAGTGGGCAAATAAATAGGAGAGAAGGAAAAGCTCTTCTATAAGGAAAATCATTTAGTAAATGTAGAAAAGGAAAAATAGAAATTGTAGAATGGAGGAACTTGGCAGATAACATTATAATTAAATCACAAGCTTAAATTACTCGGTACTCACAAAGAAAACACCTAAAAATAACACAAAAGAGAAGAGAATTAGATTTGCTCACTACAAAAACGAAATAACCAAATTCCATAAAAGTTGGCAGTATTAGAGGAAATAAGGGATAAAGAAGGCATTTGTTGTTGTTAGTTGCAATTGTGTCACTCTCAACCATGTGACTCCATGTGTGTAGAGTATTATAGGACACACACAAATAACAAAATGGCAGATGTAAGTCCTTTCTTATTGGTAATTACAGTGACTGTAAATGGACTAAATGCTCTAACAAAAAGGCAGACAGTAGCAGAATAGATATATGAAAAAATTTATCCAACTATGTGCTGTCTACATGAGATCCATCTTAGACCCAAGGACACAAATAGGTTGATAACAAATATTCCAGGTAAATAGTAACCAAAAGAGAGCTGCTGTTGTTGTATTGTTATGTGCCCTCAAGTTGGACCTGACTCATAGTGACCCCTCCTTGGGTTTCTGAGGCGGTATCATTATGGAAGTAGATTGCCCAACCTTCCTTCCAAGGAGTGGCTGCTGGGTTTGAACTGCCAGCCTTCCGGTTAGCAGTTAAGTGCCTTAGGCACTACGCTGCCAGAGCTCCTAAAAGAGAGCTAGTGTGGGAATATTAATATGTTGACTTTAATCAATATCTGTTATATGAGAAAAATAACACATTATATGATAAAAGGGTCAATTCATTAAGAGGATATAACAGTGTTAAATATATATGTATCTAACATTGTTGTTATGTGAGTCCCTAAATATATGTAGCAAACACTGACAGAATTGAAGAGAGAAATAGATAACTTTATGATAATGGCTGGAGACTTCAATACAGCACATTCACTAATGGACAGAATAAATAGAAGAAAGATCAATAAGGAAACAGAGGACCTAAATGACCTAAATACACCAACTTGACCTAATAGACATTTATACAACACTTCACCCAACAAACAGCACAATATACTTTGCTCTTCAGGGTGCCTGGATCATTCTCCAAGATGCTAGATCATAAAACAAGTCTCAAAAATGTAAAAAATTCAAATCATACAATGTATCTCACACACACTATGGAGTGATTAGAAGAAATTAATAAAAATAATTGTGTTTTTGTTGTTGTTAAGTGCTGTCGAGTCAGCTGCTCCTCATAGTGATCCTGTGTACCACAGAACAAAACACTGCCTTGTCCTGCGCCATCCTCACAATCCTTGCTATGCTTGAGCCCATCGTTGCAGTCACTGTATCCACCCATCTCCTTGAGGGTCTTCCCTTCTTTTGCTGACCCTCTACTTTACTGAGCATGATATCCTTTACCAGGGAATGGTCACTTCTGACAACATGACCGAAGTATGTGAAATGACGTTTGGCCATTTTCATTTTTAAGGAGCACTTCCGGCTGTACTTTTTCCAAGACAGATTTGTTCATTCTTTTGGCAGCCCATGGTATTTTCAATACTCTTCTCTAAAACCACAATTTAGATGCATAAATTCTTCAGTCTTCCTTATTCATTGTCCAGCTTTCAAATGCAAAAGAAGCTATTGAAAATACCATGGCTTGGGTCAGATGCACCTTAGTCTTCAAAATGACATCTTTGCTGTTAAACAGTTTAAAGAGGTCTTTTGTAGCAGATCTGCTTGTTGTTGTTGTTGTTAATGTGCCGTCGTCGAGTCAGAACCGACTCATAGCGACCCCTCTTTGGGTTTCCGAGGCAGTATCACTACAGAAGTAGATTGCCCAACCTTCCTTCCGAGGAGTGGCCAGTGGGTTTGAACCGTCAGCCTTCTGGTAAGCAGTCAAGTGCCTTAGGCACTATGCTACCAGAGTTAGTGTAATAATAATTGGAAAACACAAATATCTGAAAATTGTATGATACTCTATTGAACAACCAATGAGTCAAGGAAGAAATCAAGAAGAAATCACAAAATACTTAGAGATGAATGAAAATGAAAACACAGCATATCAAAACTTATGGCATGTAGTGAAAGTAGTGCTCAGAGGGAAGTTTATAGTGGTAGAAACCTACATTGCAAATACAAACAAAAGTAAATCAATAAGCTAATTGTAGACCTTGAGGAACAAGAAAAAGAAGAGTAAACCAAATCTAAAGCAAGCAGAAGAAAGAAAATAACAAAGATCAGAGCAGAGACAAATGAAATAGAAAAACAATAGAGAAAATCAAGACCAGAAGTTGTTTTTTGAAAAGACAAGTGGTGGTGGTGCCTAAGGCATTTGACTGCTAACCAGAAGGCTGGCAGTTCAAACCCACCAGCCACTCCTCAGAAGGAAGACTGGGCAATCTACTTCTGTAGAGATATTGCCTCAGAAGCCCAAGGAGGGATTGCTATGAGTCAGAATCAACTCGATACCAGTGAGTTTGGTTTGGTTTTAATGAAGGAAAAGAGGGAAGATGCAAAATCAGTAGAGTAGCCGATGGGTTTGAACTGCCAGCCTTCTGGTTAGCAGTCAAATGCCTTAGGAACTACGCTACCAGAGCTCCCAAAATATTATTTATATTTTTTCCCAAGATAATGATAACCAAATGCTTCCACAGAGTGGCTGGTGGGTTTGAATCACCAACCATCTGGTTAGCAGTCAATTGCCTTAGGCACTGTGCTAACAGAGCTCCTTAATGAAAGCAGGGACATTAAAACCAATCCTATAGAGATAAAAAGATTCATGAGAGAATACTATGAATAATAGTACATCAACAAATTAGATAACTAGCATAAAATGGACAAATTTCCAGAAACACATAAATTCTTTACTTTGACTCGAGAAGAGATACAAGATCTCAAACAACTTTTAACAAATAAAGAGACTGACTCAACAAGCAAAAACATCCCAACAAAGAAAAGTCCTGATCCACATAGCTTTACTGGGAAATCTGCCAAACATTTCAGAAAGAAGTGACTGATCTTACTTAAATTTTCCAAAAAATAGAAGAGATAGGAACATTTCCTAACTCATGAGTCTATCACCACCCTGATACCAAAGCCAGTCAAAGACATAAGAAAGAACACTACAGACTAATATCCCTTCTGAATATAGATGCAAAAATCCTCAACAAAATACTAGCAAATTCAATCCAGAAGCATATTAAAAGATTTATACATCATGACCAAGAGGGATATATCCCAGGTATGCAAGGGATACTTTACATTAGCAAATCAATCAGTGCAATACAGTACATTAATAGAACAAAGGAAAAGAACAACATGCTCATCTCAATTGGTGCAGAAAAGGTATTAGACAAAATTCACCGCCCTTTCATGATAAAAATACTGAACAAGGTAGGACTAGAAAAGAAATTCCTCATTATGATAACAGGCATTTATGAATAATCCACTGCAAACATCATACCAAAACTGCTTGTCAGTTTGTTATACTATGGTGTCTCACATGTTGTTATGAAGCTGAAAGCTATGCCATCAGTATTTAGGTATTTAAAATACCAGCAGTGTCACCCATAGTGGACAGGTGTCAGCAGAATTTCTAGACTAAGACAGACTAGAAAAAACAAGGTCTGACAATACAATCTACATCAGTCAATTAGTCAATGAAAACCCTATAGATCACAGATTGGGAAAAAATTTTCAGAAACTCTATGTCCAATAAGGATCTCAAAACAAAACAAAACACCCCTAAAAACCTTCTACAACTTAATCACAAAAAGACAAACAATTCAATTAATCAAAAAATGAGCAAAAACCATTTCACCGAAGAGAATATTTCAATGGTCAACAAGCACATGGAGATATACTCAATGTCATTATCCACTAGATAGATGCAAACAAATCTACAATGAGATACCACCTCATCCCGATGAGAATGGTAATGATCAGAAAAACAGAAAACAAAAGTTGTTGGCAAGGTTGTAGAGAAACTGGAACCCTCATTCATTGCTGGTGGGAATGTAAAATGGTGGAGCAATTGTGCAAAACTGTTAATCAGTTCTTCAATATGTTGAAAATAGAACTGCTATATGATCCAGGGGGAGCTCTGGTAGCTTAGTGGCTAAGGCATTTGGCTGCTAACCAGAAGGCTGGCGGTTCAAACCCACCAGCCACTCCTCGGAAGGAAGGTTGGGCAATCCTACTTCTGTAGTGATACTGCCTCGGAAACCCAAGGAGGGGTCGCTATGAGTTGGGTCCGACTCGACGGCACATAACAACAACAACAACAACATATGATCCAGGAGTCCCAATCCTATGCATATACCCAGAAGAAGTGAAGGCATGAACATAGACAGAAAGTTGTACACAAATGTTCATTGATGCATTTTTCATAATAGCCAAAAGGTAGAAACAACTAAAATGCCCACCAATAGATGAATGGATAAACAAACAAACAAACAAATGAACAAAATGTGGTATATACATACAATGGAATACTACTCAGCCATAAAGATAAATGAAATATTGATGCATGTCACTACATGGAAGAACCTTGAAAACATCATGCTGAGCTAAGTACGTCAGTTGCAAAAGGACAAATTCTTTGATCAGCTACTTATATGACATAAGCAAATATACAGAATCCAAAGATTATTCATGTTACTAGGGATGAGAGGAGAAAGGAAAGGAGGAGTTTTTGCATAGGGTGTTGAGTTTATGTTAACGGTGGTGAAATAATTTGGACAAGGATAGTGAGAATTGTCATGTAAGCTGAAGAATGTAATCAATGTCACTGGATCGTACATGGAGAAATTGTTGAGATGATATATGTTTTGTTACATAAATTTCAACACAATTTAAAAAAATGATGAAAGCAACAACAAAACAACCAACCCACCAACCAAAACCCTATGGATCACAATATATTGTCTAATATAGTGTGGGAAGATGAGGGCCCTAGGTTGGCAGGCAATGATGTGTTCAAGTATGAGCATTGTGTAGGACCAGGTAGTATTTTGTTCTGTTGTGCATGGGGTCACATAAGTGAGAGCTGACTCAATGGCATCTAACAGCAACAGCGTCTACAACTACATCATACTCAATGCAGAAAAGACTGAGAGTTTTCCCCTTAAGATCAGAAACTAGAAAAAGATGCCAACTCCCACCACTCCTATTCAATATTATAAGTTCAAGCCACAGCAATTAGGCAGGAAAAGAAAAGGTATTCAAATTAGGATGGAACAAGTAAATCTATCCCCATTCACTGTTAATATGATTGTGTATATAAAAGACTCCAGAGAATGCACAAAATAGCTGCTTGAGCTAATAAATGAATTCAGCTCAGTGGTAACCTTACAACATATATGAAAACTAACTAAAAAAGAATCAAGGAACTAAATGTAAGAACTAAAACTATAAAACTCTTAAAGGGAAAAACAGGAGTAATGATTCTGGACCTAGCTTTTAAAATTGAATTTTTAGGTACATCATCAAAAGCACAAGCAACAAAAGACAAAATAGATAAATTGGACTTTATAAAAATTAAAAACTTTTGTTCATCAAAGGAGCTCATCAACAACAAAGGGACAATCTATAGATTGGAAGAAATATTTTGGAAACCATATATCCAGTAAGGGTTTAATATCTAGAGTATATGAAGAACTCTAAAACTTAACAATGAAAAGACAAAAAAAAAAAGAAAAATTGAAAAGGGACTTGAATAAACATTTTACCAAAGAAGACATACAAGTGACCAACAAACATGCAAAATCCTCAGTGTCATTAGTAATTGTGGAAATGCAAATCAAAACCACAATGAGATTACCATTTCACATCCACTAAGATGGCTATGTGGAGTTCTGGGTGCAGTGGCTAAGGCATTTGACTGCTAAACAGAAAGTTGGCAAGGCAAAGCCACCAGCCACTCTGTGGAAGGAAGATGGGACAATCTACTACTTCCATAAAGACTTACCAACTCAGAAACCCAAGAGGGATTGCTATGAGTTGGAATCGACTAGATGGCAGTGATTTGGTTTTTGGTTAAGATGGCTATGATTCAAAAGAAACAAAAGTATAAAACAACAGATATTAGCAAGGATGTGGAGAAATTGGAACCCTCATCCATCGCTAGTGGAATGTAAAATGCTATAGCCACTCTGGAAAACAGTTTGCTGATTCCTCATAGAACTACCATATAACCCAATAATTACACTCCTAGGTATATACCTAAGAGACTTAAAGCAGAAATGATATATGTACACCAGTATTCATTGCAGCACAATCCATAACAGCCAAAAGGTAAAAACAACCTAAACAGTCATCATCAGATTACTGGAGAAACAAAATGCGGTACATACATGCAATAGAATATTACTCAGCCATAAAGAGAAATGAAGTCCTGATGCCTACCACAATATGAATGAACCTTGAAAACATTATACTGAATGAAATAATTCAGTCACAAAAGAACAAATAGTATATGACCCTATTTATATGATGTATCTGGGAGACCAGGAAGGAAGTGAGGTGGTACAGCAGATTTGGAGTGGCTGACGGAGGCCAGGAGAGAGGCAAGGTGGCACAGCAGGTCAGAAGCAGCTGAGTGAGGCCAGGAAGTGAGTGGAGCAGTTTGGAACAGCTAACAGAGATGAACTTGTCTATCAGTTTGTCATATTGTGGTGGTTGCTAAGATAGACTTGGAAGAAGGAACAGGCCATCCACTTCTCAAATAATTGGCCAGTGAACACCTTATGAATAGCAGTGAAACACTGTCTGATGATATACTACTGGAAAACTTTATGAATAGCCCTGAAACAATATCTGATATAGTGCCAGAAAATGAGCCACTCAGGTCAGAAGTCACTCAAAATATGACTGGGGAAGAGTTGCCTCCTCAGAGTAGAGCTGACCTTAGTGATGTGGATAGAGTAAAGCTTTTGGGATCTCTATTTGCTGATGAGGAGCTCTGGTAGCATAGTGCCTAAGGCACTTGACTGCTAACCAGAAGGCTGGCGGTTCAAACCCACCAGCCACTCCTCGGAAGGAAGGTTGGGCAATCCTACTTCTGTAGTGATACTGCCTTGGAAACCCAAGGAGGGGTCTCTATGAGTCCCGGCCGACTCGATGGCACATAACAACAACAACAACAACAATTTGCTGATGAGGCACAACTCAAGACGAGAAAAAAACAGCTGCAAATACCCATTAATATTTGGAACATGGAATGTACAAAGTATGGATCTAGGAAAATTGGAAATTGTCAAAAACAAAACAGAATGGATAAAAATCAATATCCTAGGCTGAAATGGACTGATTTTGGCTATTTTGAATCAGACAATCATATGATCTCATATGGCAGGAATGACAAATTGAAGAGGAATGGTGTGGCATTCATCATCACAAAGACAGTATCAAGATCTATCCTGAAGTACAATGCTGTCAGTGATAGGATAATATCCACACGTCTACAAGAAGACCAGTTAATAATACTATTATTCAAATTTACACACTAATTACCAAAGCCAAAGATGATGAAATTGAAGATTTTTACCAACTTCTGCAGTCTGAAATTCACCGATCATGCAATCAAGATTTGTTGATTATCACTGGTGATTGGAATACAAAAGTTGGAAACAAAGAAGAATCACTGGTAGTTGGAAAATATGGCCTTGGTGATAGAAATAATACTGGAGATTGCATGATAGAAGTTGGCAAGACCAATGACTTATTCATTGCAAATACAGTTTTTCAACAACATAAATGGTGGCTATACATGTGGACTTTGCCAGATGGACTACACAGGAATCAGATCAACTACATCTATGGCAAGAGGCAATGGAGAAGCTCAATATCTTCAGCCAAAACAAGGCCAGGAGCTGATGTGGAAGAGACCATCAACTGCTCATATGCAAGTTCAAGTTGAAGCTGAAGACAATTAAAACAAGTCGACAAGAGCCAAAATATGACCTTGATTATATCCTTCCTGAATATGGAGACCATCTAAAGAGTAGATTTGATGCATTGAATACCAAAAAAAAAAAAAAAAAA
>NW_006921626.1:12352028-12352548 GCF_000298275.1 Orycteropus afer afer | reverse complement strand
TATGCCAAGAGATGTGGAAGACATCTACATGGTCAACTGACTGGAAGAGATTCATATTTGGACCCATTTCAAAGAAAGGTGATACCACAGAATGTGGAAATTATCAAACAATATCATTAATATCACATGCAATCACATTGAAGATAAATCAAAAATGGTTGCAGCAGTATATTGACAGAGAACTTCCAGAAATGCAAGCTGGATTCAGAAAAGGATGTGAAATGAGGGATATAATAACTGATGTGGGATGGATCTTGGCTGAAAGCAAAGAATAGCAGAAAGATGCTTGTTGTTGTTGTTGTTAGGTGCCATCGAGTCATTTCCGACTCATAGTGAGCCCATGCACAGCAGAATGAAACACTGCCAGATCCCGCACCAGCTCCATGATTCCTACTATACATGAGCCCATCATTGCAGACACTGTGTCAATCCATCTCATTGAAGGCCTCCCCCTCTTTCATCGACCCTCCACCCTACCAAGCATGACATCCTTCTCCAGAGAATGGTCCCTTCTGACAAC
>NW_006921626.1:12344019-12351483 GCF_000298275.1 Orycteropus afer afer | reverse complement strand
TATCTCAGGTTGTTAATGATTCTTCCTCCAATCCTGATGCCACGTTTTTCTTCATATAGTCCAGCTTCTCGGATTATTTGCTCAGCATATAGATTGAATGAGTGTGGGGAAAGGATACAACCCTGATGTACTCCCTCCTTGATTTTAAACCATGTAGTGTCCCCTTGTTCTGTTTGAATGACAGCTTCCTGGTCAAGGTACAGGTTCTTCATGAGTACAATCAAGTGTTCAGTAATTCCCATTCTTCTCAATCTTATCCATAATTTGTCATGATCCACACAATCAAATGCTTTTGCATAGTCAATAAAACATAAGCAAACATCTTTCTGGTGTTCTTTGCCTTGAACCAAGATCAGATGGAGCCAAGATCCATCTGACAACAGCTATGATATCCCTTGAAAGATGCTTAATTGTGTTTTATTGACTGTGCAAAAGCATTCAATTGTGTGGATCATAACAAATTATGGATAACATTGAGAAGAATGGAAATTCCAGAACACTTAATTGTGCTCATGAGAAACCTGTACACAGACCAAGAGACTGTCATTCAAACAGAACAAGGGGATACTGCATGGTTTAAAATCAGAAAGGGAGTGTGTCAGGATTGTATCCTTTCACCATGCTTATTCAATCTGTATGCTGAGCAAAAAATCCAAGAAGCTGGACTATATGAAGAAGAACATGGCATCAGGATTGGAGCAAGACTCATTAATGACCTGTGATATGCAGATGACACAACTTTGCTTGCTGAAAGTGAGAATGACTTGAAGCACTTACTGATGAAGATTGAAGATTACAATCTGCAGTATGGATCACACCTCAATATAAAAAAAATAAAAATCCTCACAATTGGACTGATAATCAGCATCACAATAAATAAAGACTTCATATTACTTAATTCTATAATCAACACCAATGGAAGCAGCAGTCAAAACATCAGATGACATATTGCATTGGGTAAATCTGCTGTAAAAGACCTCTTTCAAGTGCTGAAGAGCAAAGATGTCTCCTTCAAGACTAAGGTGCGCCTAACCCAAACCATGGTATTTTCAATTGCCTCAAATGCATGTGAGAACTTGACAATGAATAAGGAAGACTGAAGAATTGATGCTTTTGAGTTGTGGTGTTGGAGAAGAATACTGAAAGTACCATGGACTGCCAAAAGAACTAACAAATCTGTCCTGGAAGAAGTGTAGCCATAATGCTGCTTGAAAGTGAAGATGCCCAGACTTACTCTCACCTATTTTGGTCATGTCAGAAGGAACCATTCCCTGGAGAAGGACATCATGCTTGGTAAAATGGAGGGTTAACGAAAAGGGGAAGGCCCTCAATGAGATGGATTGACACAGTGGCTGCAATGATGAGCTCAGGTATAGCAAGGATTGTGAGGCTGGCACAGGACCAGGCAGTGTTTCCTTCTGTTGTACATAAGGCTCCAGGAGTTGGAGATGGTTTGACAGCACCTAAGAATAATAATATCATATGAGATATCTAGAATAAGCAAGTACGTAGAGACCAAAGTTTATTAGTGGTTTCCAGGAAAGGGTGGGAGAAGGGGAAAGGAGGACTTATTGCTTAGAAGATGCTGAGCTTAAGGGTGATGTTAAGGGTCATGGAAAAATTTGGAAACTGATAGTAGTAATGATGAACAACATGACCATAATTAATATCACTGAATTGTACATGCAAACATTTTTGAAATGTTGAAATGACAAATGTTTTGTTACATATATATTTACCACAATAAAACACACACACAGACACACACACACACACACACAAAGAAAGACTTAAATGAGCAGTAATGGGATATATTGATATGATATGCTCCTTTGATATGATGACCAAGAAGGTATACATCACTTCTGTAGTGTTCTTGAAATAATGCCTAACTTAACCTAATGATAAGAAAATGTACAACAAAGTCAAATTGAGGAATACTCTACAAAATAATTGGCCTTACTTTCCAAAGATATAAAGTTATGAAAGACAAAGACTGAGGATCTGTTACAGATTAAAGGAGATTTAAGAGATATGACAACTAAATGCAATGAGAAATCCTGAATTGGAACCTGGGTCAGATCTTTTTTCTTTTCTGCAATAAAATATGTTATTGGGATAATTTATTAAATTTGAATACGTTCTTTTGATTAGATAATAAATAATGCACACAAACACTTCTGCTCAACATTGTATAGGAAGTCTAACAAGGGCTATAAGGCAAGAAAGAGAAATAAAAAGCATCTAAATTGGTAAAAAAGTAAAACTATCTCTATTTGCATATGATATGATCCTATACACAGAAAACCCAGAAGACTCAGCAAGAAAATTACTGGAACTAATTGAAAGATTCAGCAAAATGGCAGGATACAAGATCAACATACGAAAATCAGTGAGATTCCACTGCATCAACAAAGACATATCTGAAAAGGAAATAAATAAAACAATACCATTTACAATAGTTACCAAAAAAGATAAAATACTCAGGAATAAATCTTACCAGGGACACAGAAGACCTATACAGAGAATATTAAAAAGCTCTACTACAAGAAACTATAGGAGACATACATAAGTGGAAGAACATGCCATTCTCAAGGATAGAAATATTGGACATTGGGAAAATGTCAATTCTACCCAAAGCAATCTACATATTCATTGCAATCCTGATTCAAATTCCATCAACATTCTTTAAGGACATGGAAAAACCAAACACTAATTTTATATGAAAAGGAAAGAGAGCTCAGATAAGCAAAGCACTATCAAAGAAGAAAAACAAAGTAGGAAGTCTCACACACCCTGATCTCAAAACCTGCTATACAGCCATGGCACTCAAAACAGCCAGGTATTGGTACAAAGATAGACACATAGACTAGTGGAACAGAACTGAGAATCCTGAAATAGACCCACCCACTCATGGACAAAGGGCCAAAACCCGTTTAATGAGGAAAGAGATAGTCTCCTTAACAAATGGTGCTGGCAATACTGAATATCCATTTGCAGAAAAATGAAACAAGATCCATACCTTACATCATACACAGAAAAAACTTAAGATAGATCAAAGACCTAAATGTAAAACCCCAAATTATAAAATCCATCAAAGATAAAATAAGGGGACACCTAAGGGCTGTAATTTATGGCATAAATAGACTATCAAGCATAACCCCAAATGAGCAAACAGCAGAAGAGAAACTAGATGATTGGGACCATCTAAACATGAAATTCTTATGTGCTTCAAAAGACTTCTCCAAAAAACATAACCTACAGATTGGGAAAAAATATTCAGCAGTGAGATATCCAATAAGGGACTGATCTCTGAAATTTATTAAAATAAAAAAAACCTCCAACACTTCAACATCAAAAAGACAGTTCAATTTAAAAAACTTTACTAAAGAAGATATTCTGGCAGTCAACAGACACATGAAGACATGCTTCTGATCATTCGGGAGCTCTGGTGGCATAGTGCCTAAGGCTTTTGACTGCCAGCCAGAAGGTTGGTGGGCAGTCAACAAACACATGACAACATGCTTGCAATCATTAACCATTCCAAAACTAAAAAACCAAACCCACTTCTGTTGACTTGGATCCAACTCATAGTGACCCCTCCTTGGGTTTCCAAGGCAGTATCACTACGGAAGTAGATTGCCCAAACACAAATCAAAACAATAAGATATCATCTCACCCCAGCAATAATAGCACAGTTCAATAAGACAGAAAAAACAAATGTTGGTGAGAGTATGGAGAGATTTCAAACCTCATGTACTGCTGGGAGGAATGTAAAATGGTACAACCACTGTGAAAAATGGCATGGTTCCTCCTTAAAAAGTTGGAAATAGAAATACCATTTGATCCAGTAATCCCACTACTAAGACTATATCCCAAAGAGGTGAGATCTGGGACATGATTAGATATGTGCACACCCATGTTCATCATAGCACTAGTCATAACAACAAAGAGATGGAAACAACCTAAGTGTTCATCAACAGATGAATGGATAACCAAACTATGGTACATACACATATTGGAATACTATGCAACAGTAAAGAATAATGAAGAATCAGTGAATCACCTCATAACATGGATGAACTTGGAGGACATTATGGTGAGTGAAATAAGTCAATCACAGAAGGACAAGTATTGTATAGTCCATTATTATAAAAAGTCAGGGAAAGGTTTACACAGAGAAGGAAATTTTCTTTGTTGTTTAACAGGGATGGGAGAGGAGGGGACAGAACATTGCTGACTAGTTAAGAGACATGTATTGATTTGGGTGAAGGAAAAGCAATACAATGAAAGTGTGTGACCAGCACAATAACACTTAGGAAAAGAAGGACACAGAGAGATACACAAGAGGTACAAATTCAAAGATAAATACTATTATATACACAATACTGCATAATCAGTAATAATAAACACTAGTCTCTGGGTGGATACATAGGTAGATAGACAAGAAGATCAGGCATGGGTAGGTGAATTGGTATATACTGATGCACATATTTAGGTTTGGCAGATGAGATCCATACAAGCATATTTGTATGTGCTATAAAAATGTCCATATACAATTAAAGCTAACAAAGGGCAAAGTGAGGATAACTTCTTAGCCACAACTATGCACCTTGAGGGAGTGAGTCACTGGGCCTGTAGGTTCAGGACCACAATCAAAGGGACATCAAGTTCAATTGGCACAAGATAGTACAGAAAAACACTGTTTTACATCCAACTTGGGAAGTAACAATGGTGGTCTTAAAAGGTTTTGAGCAACCATCTAAGATGCAACTATTGATCTCTCCTCATTCTGAGCAAAGGTAAGTGAAGAAAATGAAAGATATATGGAAACTACTAGTCCAAGGGACTAATGGATCATGGGAACCTCAGCCTATATGACCCTGGGACCAGATGAACTAGATGGTGCCTGGCTACCAATGCCAACCACTCAGAAAGGGATCAAAATTGTAGATACTGGATACATTGGGAGAAAAAATGTTGAACAAAATAAAAAAAAAATAACATGAAAAAGACCAGAACTACTGATAAGATATAGATTGGTAAAACCCCGGAGACTATGGCCTTGGGTTGCCATTTGGATGTAGAATTGAACACACTCCTGTGGCTTATCTTTCTGTCAAACAAAAGAAAGGCCTACAAGCTGAACAACTACACCAAGGAAATGTACTCCTTGAACAGTCAACCATGAGAGATTCAGAAGGGCAGCTTTTGCACATGGGGAAACTAGACAGACAGGAATGCTTAGGTAAGAAGGGCATAGGCAAGGTGTAACAACAGGGAGGAGGTGGGAGGAAAGCTGTTCCATTGATTGGCATTGCAATCGGTGTTGTGAAACAAAATGTGTATGAATCGTTGAGTGTAAAATGAATTTGCTTTGTAAAATTGTGTCCAAAAACCAAAAAACTAAAACAAAAAAATTACATCCAAATCACAATTAAAAAAAAAAAATTACTTAACCTACAAATAAAATAATGCACAGTGAAATATTTAGGGCTCAAAGGACATTATGCCTGCAATTTGCTTTCAAAATATTCAGCAAAAAATAGATGTATATCTCTATCTAATAAAAACACATGTATGTAAATAAATGAGAGAGAAATGATAGTGCAAATGTTAACAATTGGGAAATCAGGATGAAGGGCATAGGGGAGTTTTTGTATTATTATTACAACTCTTCTGCAAGTTTGACATTATTTTTTTTTAAAGTTTATACATATATGTATATAAATCAAAACCAAAACCACCAAACAAAAAATGAAACAGAAAAAACAAAGGTTGCTTGAAATCCCACTAAGTGATTATAAGTAGTATACCTCTTTTTCTTCTCTGCATCACTCTCTCATTTATGAAATATAAATATTATATTGAAAATATTGTCTGTAGCCTGTTATTTTTTCCTCTTAGCAGTATAATGTGAACATATTACTTTAATTCCTAAATTTAAGAAATATTTTTTCTTCACATTTTCTTCTCCCACTGTGAGCTGTTAGAATGATGGACCTGAAACTCTAAAGCCTTGATTTAATAAAGAAGTATGAATTTCTTTTACTCACACTGATTATATAAAATAATTTCTTCTTATGTATCTTTAATCACTCTTAAAAGCCTTTGAAATTCTGTTCTGAAGAACATGTCTCTAATTTTTTTTAAATGACATATTGCTGTCTTCCATTCTCTTGTTTATTGACTGTCTTTGTCTACCTTTATTCACTCTGTAAAGGCTGTCTGGGATATTGTCTGTTTGGCCCATGCTGTGTTCCCAGTGATTAGGATAATATTAGCAAATAGTAGATGTCTTGCAAATATTTCCTGAATGCATAATGAATAAAATGGCTGGTGGAAACTATTGTATAATCTTCCAAAGTTTATATATATTGAAGTATATAACTAAGTAATCTTTGTCTTCTGACTCTAATTCTTAAGTGATAAAGTAAATGTGAAAAAGAGGAATTATTACCTTACTTAGGTAAGAAGGGCATAGGGAAGGTGTAACCACAGGGAGGAGGTGGGAGGAAAGCTGTTCCATTGATGGGAATTAAGGAATAACAATCTGAGTACAGTAGGAATGGTGTTAGCAAAGTTTTTAGAAATTTAAGACAGTCAGTCACATTTTGGTGTTTTAGTTTCTTATGCATTCTCACAGCATAAAAATCATGGTACAAAGAGGAGGTCCTCATCTGAACACATATTTTACAATATAATATTGGCCACACAAAGTAAGGCAGACAGAAGTGCAAGGCTGAAGAAAAAACTGTAGAATGTCATCTGTTAAAATATTACTAATTCGGTACATTGATAATTCTTTACTCAAAATTATAACAATCAACTTTTAACTACTTCCATTGCAAAGAAGAGGGCTGAACCTAACAAAATTTATGCCTGGGATGGTAAAGTGCTTTAGGAGCTATGACCTAGAAAAGTGGGTTGAGCCAGAGAAAGAAGAGGTAATAATGATAAGCCATAAAATAAATCATCATTGAAAGAAGCATGTGATCAAGAACCAATGGTATTGAAGAAAGAAGTCCAAGCTGCTCTGAAGGTCTTAGTGAAAAACAAGCCTCCAGAAATGGACAGAATACCCAGTGAGATGCTTCAACAAACAGATGCAGTGCATATGACAAGACATTTGAAAGACAGCTATCTGGCCAAATGACTGGAAGAGATTAATATTTGTTGCCATTCCAAAGAAAGGTGACACAACAGAATGTGATAATTATTGAACAATATCATTAATATCACACACAAGTAATATTCTGCTAAAGATAATTCAAAAATGGTTACAGCATTACATCAGCCCCAGGGTTACAGGTGAGGAGAGACAACTCAGGGACGCCCGAAGTAGCAAGCGGGAAGAGCAGGAGAAAGGGGATAAAAAGCCAGGAACCCGGACAGAAGAGCAGTCAGCCCCAGGTTACAGGTGAGGAGAAACAAAGTAGCAAGCAGGAAGAGCAGGGAAAAGGA
>NW_006921626.1:12327315-12340418 GCF_000298275.1 Orycteropus afer afer | reverse complement strand
GGTGGCTGCAATGATGGGCTCAAGTATAGCAGGGACTGTGGGACTGGTGCGGGATCGGGCAGTGTTTCGTTCTGCTGTGCATGGTGTCGCTATGAGTCGGAAACGACTCGATGGCCCTTAACAACAACAACAACAACAACAACAGCATTACATCTACAGGGAGCTGCCAGAAATTTAAGCCAAATTCAGAAGAGGGCATGGAAATGAGGGATATCATTGCTGACGTCAGATGGATCTTGGCTGAAAGCAAAGAATACCAAGAAGATGTTTACCTGTGTTTTATTGACTATGCAAAGGAATTCAGTTGTGTGGATCATAACAAATTATGAATAAATTGTGAAAAATAGTAATTCCAGAACTCTTAATCGTGCTCATGGAGGACCTGTACTTAAACCAAGAGGCAGTTTTCAAGCAGAACAAGGGGATACTGCATAGTTTAAATTAGGGTTGTGTCCTTTCACCATATTTATTCAATCTGTATGTTGAGCAAATAATCTGAGAAAGTTGACTATCTGAGAAGAATGAGACATCAAGATTGGAGGAAAACTCTTTAGTAGCCTGAGATATGTAGAAGATACAACCTTACTTGCTGAAAGGGAAGAGGATTTGAATCACTTGTTTATGAAGCTCAATGACTGCAACTTTCAGTAAGAATTATACCTCAACATAAAGAAAACAAAAATCCTCACAACTGAACCAATAAGCAACATCATAATAAATGGAGAAAAGATTGAAGCTGTCAAGCATTCATTTCACTTGGATGCACAATCAATGTCCATGGAAGCAGGAGTTAAGAAATCAAACAATGTATTGTACCAGGCAAATCTGCTGCAAAAACCTCTGTAAAGTGTTAAAGAGCAAAAATATCACCTTGAAGATTAAGGTATGCTTAAACCAAGCCATAGTATTTTCAATAGCCTCATATGCATGTGAAAGCTGGACAATGAATGAGGAAGATTGAAGAAATGATTCCTTTGAATTGTGGTGTTGATGAAGAATGAAAATACAATGGACTCCCAGAAGAATGAACAACTCTATCTTGGAAGAAGTACAACTAGAATGCTCCTTAGAAGTGAGAATGGCCAGACTTTGTATCACATACTTTGGTCTTGTTGTCAGAAGGGACCAGTCCCTGGATAAGAATATAACGCTTGGTAAAGTAGACTGTGAGTGAACAAAGGGAAGACCCTCCAATGAGATGATTTGACAAAGTGGCTGCTATGATGGGCTCAAGCATAGCAAAGATTGTGAGGATGGTGCAGGACTGGGCAGTGTTTTGTTCTGTTGTACATGGGGTCGCTATGGGTTGGAACTGACTGGCAGCACCTAACAATAACAACAACATATTATGAATCATATAGAATATTAAAAACTATGTTATAGGTTTATAAATATATATGTGTGTTTCTATGTATCTATTGAGAAAGACAGTTTGAGGAGAGAAAGTGATATACAAGGTAGAGAACAAAAAGTAAAGAATTTTTCATTCTAATTAAAAATAGATATATTTTTAATGTAGTTTCCAAGTTCCTGAAGAAAAGAGAACCTATAGCTTAAGTTTCCTCTGAATGGCCCAACACATTATTTTAGTACATAAATGGAAACATACACACACACACACACACACATAACAATATATGTTTCCATTTCCACATTTACTTCACAGTTTTAATTGATCTGATTTCTTACAAATAAATGTAAAACTCTTACGATTCTATGATGGTGCAAAGCTGTGGCAAAAGTGATGCTGAAAGGCGGCAGTCCTGGAGGAAGACCCACTGTGGTGTTTTGGTTAGTGCCTTCACAATAAGGTCTTCTGCTTTAGCTGCCTGGCCACAACCCAAAGAAATTATGGTCACATGATGTGTTGTTCCTTTGAACTCTTGTGCAAATCTCAGGAGAATGCTGGTAGGGTCAATTCCTGTATGTGGGGAAGTACAACTATTAACTTACTTAATTCCATCTTTAAAAACAATCCAGTATTAATTGAGTGTAGTGGGAGAAGGTAGCCATAAGGGAAAGATTATAGGCTTTGAAGTTAGACAAAGTCCAGAGTTCAAATTCTGGCTTTCTTTGTTATAGCTGAGAGACCTTGGTTTTCTAGCACATGGAGATAGTAATATTTACCTCAGTAGTAACTGCTAGTTGTCTACGCCAACATTTATTTGCCTCTTCCTCCTCTGTAGATGAACCTCAATGTTATTCGCGATGGCTGTGTACCCAGCTGAAATACTAAATTTTTAGCCTCTCTTGCATCTAGGTATGGACATTTAAGTTTTGTAAGTTTTCTTTTTTCTTTTAGTTTTTATTGTGACTTGGGTGAAAATTTCCAGAGCAAATTCATTTTCTATCAACTGCAACATAAGCAGCATCACGATAAATGGAGAAAAGATTGAGGTTGCCAAAGACTTCACATTGCTTGGTTCTACAATCAACGCCAATGGAAGCAGCAGTCAGGACATCAGAAGATGTATAGCACTGGGCAAATTGGTTGCAAAGGACGTCTTTCAGATGCTGAAGAGCAAAGATGTCTCCTTGAGGACTAAGGTGCGACTGACACAAGCCATGGTATTTTCAATCACCTCATATGCATATGAGAGCTGGACAATGAATAAGGAAGACCAAAGAAGAGTTGATGCTCTTGAGCTGAGGTGCTGGTGAAGAATGCAGAAAGTACTGTGGACTGCTAAAAGAACTAACAGGTCTGTCCTGGAGGAAGGGCAGCCAGAATGCTCCTTGGAGTGAGAATGGCCAGACTTCATCTCACATACTTTGGTCATGTTGTCAGAAGGGACCATTCCCTGGAGAAAGATGTCATGCTTGGTAAGGTGGAGGGTCGATGAAAGAGGGGAATGCTCTCAGTGAGGTGGATTGACATGGTGGCAGCAGCGATGGGCTCAAGTGTAGCAAGATCATGGAGCTGGCTCAGGACTGGGCAATGTCTTGTTCTGCTGTGCATAGGGTCACTATGAGTCGGAGATGACTTGATGGCACTTAACAACAACAACAACAACACAACATACAGCAGTTCACACACATTTTGTCTCATGACATTGACTGCAATTTCCCACTATGTAACAGGTCTCTTCCCACTTCCTTCCCATAGCCACCTCTTCCCTGTGTCCTTCCGTCTCATGCACTCCTGCTCTTTGAGCTGTCTCCCTGTGCATGCACTGCCCTTCTATTCTCCCATCTCTCCAGGGAGTGTATCTACCTAATGTAAATGTTCAGCCCATATGTTTGGCTGGAAGTCACAGGAGTAGATTCAATTCCAGACCTAAAGTGCAGCTAGGGGCCATAGTCTCAGGGGTTTCACTAGACTCTATCAGACCAGCAAACCTGGTCCTTTTTTTTTTTTCCTTTTTCTATGATTTTGAGTTTTGTTCCACAATGTTCTCCCTCTCTATCCAGCATCTCCTACATAGATCCCCCTCCAAATGGTTGACAGTGGTAGCCAGGCACCATCTAGTTCTTCTGATCTCATAGTCATATAGTTGAGGATCACACAGTGTACCAGTACCTTGGACTAATTGTTTCCATATGTCTTTGGTTTTCTTCATTTTTCTTTGCTCTGGATGAGAGACCATCGTTGCATCTGGATGGCTGCTTGCAAGCTTTTAAGATCCCAGTTGCTATTCATCAAGGTAGGATGTGGAACAATGTTTTTGTACAGTATATTATGCCAATTGAGCTTGATGTCCCCTGTGAGTCTTGTGAATAAGTTTTGGCAGTAAAACTTTGTTAGCAAAAGTCTCCTTAAGCAGATGTACCCTTGTTTTTTCTTTCCATTCTGTTGTTTACAACATGAATGTGATGACTACAGCCCCTAGCTGCCATCTTGGGTTAAATTTTGAAGTAATTGACAGCACCTACTATGAGTGTGTCAGGCTTATAACTAGTGACCAGTTGCCATCAGATCCATTCTGACATAGCAACCCCATGTGTGCAGCGTAGAACTGTGCTCAATAAAGCCTTCCAGGTAGAAGAAGATTACCAGATCTTCCACCCAAGGTGCCTCTGGGTAGGTTTGAAGTGGCATCCTTTTCGTTAATAGTCAAATGCTTAACCAATTGTGCCATCCAGGGACTTAATTGGATTTATTGTCAGGTGCTTTACAAAGGAAAAAGCTCCAGGTGAGAATATCTCCAAGTGGAGGAACTCTCAACAAGGTCTTTGCTTAATGAGCTCAAACTTTAAAAATGGTGAATTCTGAAGACAAATAAGTTTGGCATCTACGAAGAACAGAAGATAATGAAGAAAATATTTTGCTTAGAGTCTATATAGCAAGCACAGGAAAAGAAAAAAAAAGAATTTTGGAAGACTACAAGGTATAAGGGCTGGAACAGGAGGGCCAATTTTAGATTATATATATGTATGTATATTATATATATATATATATATATATATATATATATATATAATAATAATTGTCAGAGCAATCCCAAATTTCAGATCAATAATCCATGTCTGGAGGGCATTTTCTGCATGGAAAATTAGGCACTGATAAGTGTTTCTATATTTGTGAATCTGGGCAGTCTTATTCCTCTTTGTTTGTTTATATTTTCAGAAAGCTAATTCTTAATATAGTTTAAAGTTGTAATTGATCCCTTTTCCAAAATACTTAAATAAGAATAGGAAAATATTTTAAATACAGACAGCTGACACTTTCAGAATTTACTTTTCCCCTTCTTTTGACTGATATTATACCATCATCTCAAGTATTCACAAAAGAGCTTACCATGAGAGTGAATAAGTATCAGTGGAGTTCTGGCATTAGATTCTTTATATGGTTCTTTCAAGTTTATTTCAGTTGTATGAAGATATTCATTTCCCATATTTTCAGTAACAAATTTTCTCACTGAATTCTTTAAACATTCTGGTCTAAGAATTTTTACCTAGAAATGAAAATACAAGGTAAGTTTAACCACCATCCACAGGAATATTCCCTATGGTAAAGTGAAACAAAACTAAGAAGTATTCATTGTTTAGCTTTTCAGTCAGCACCAGCTAGTGTTAGTTGTTGTGGGGTAGTTTAATAGGAGAGAGTCTGTGTGTGGTGGGGAATCTGCCTCCACTACTCTTGACCTTTCGGTGACACCAGGATCATGTGTGCCCCTATTTCTTTTGGACTCTGACTGAGATATTGATTTGGATGT
Source organism: Orycteropus afer afer (assembly GCF_000298275.1). Lineage (NCBI taxonomy): Eukaryota > Metazoa > Chordata > Mammalia > Tubulidentata > Orycteropodidae > Orycteropus > Orycteropus afer. The sequence continues at coordinate 12,335,262 of NW_006921626.1, read as the reverse complement.
GAAAATGCAAGTCACACCCTTGATTTTTTTGGGAAAAAAAAGAGACATTTCCCCTGCATTTCTTTCTGCTCTGCCGTACAAGTCTAGAGCAAGGAAGGCCCACCAGAGGTCCCTTCACAAGTAGAGAAATACTAATTTTTACATTAAAAAAATATTTGATATCAAATAGCACATCTGTGTGAATTTAAGCAAAATGAATGCAGATCTGAAAGGAACTCTAGAAGGGCTAAAATATTTTGGAAGCACTAAGTAGAGGTTCAGGGTCTATTGGAAATCATTACAAAATTTCAGAGCAAAGACTTTGCCCTTGAAAACTTTTATGTAAGCCACTTATGTGATATTTCTTTATAAAATGATCATGAATTTTGTCCTGAACATTTTCAGCACCAGGGACTCTATCACTTAAAGCAGAGTTTAAACTATATGGATCTGAATGGATGTACTAGGCTGAATGAAACTGTCATTTTTATAGGTCAAAAATTGTCAAATATTGGCAATTTCATATGCTTACAACAATACATTTAATTCTTACATTGCTCTTTTCTATCCATTTTTGGGAAAAAAAAGGCTAATCTTAAAATTTTATTTTAATAGATCATATATTTTTTATAATAAATATTGGCAGCACACAAAGAATCTGAGGTGATAGTGGAGTTCACCCAGTATATTCAATTAATAAGACAAAGGTAGAACCACCCAAATGAAACAAAGGATTACATGTGGTCCCCAGACACCATTACTGCCAAGATTCTGTGTTCCCAAGCATGATAATGGTCCTTTGTCACTGTCATAGCCACTAACTCCTCCTTTACTAGTCAAGTAAATATTTATTGATTTTCTTCAGTGTTGTAATCTTTAGCCCTGAAGCTTGTTTTCTTCTTTTTTCTTTTCCTTTGTAGGGGTGGGAGAATAAGGGAAGATAGAAGAAATGGAGCTTTTCTGTTGAATTTAATTTTACTTGCTCTTTTCTGTGTAGCTACAAATAGTTTCCTCATGCCTATAGCTCTTCATTATCATTTTTTTTTACTCTTTTCTGTGCAATAGGCTATGTTGTTGTTGTTGTTATATGCCGTCGAGTTGGCCCCGACTCATAACAACCCCTCCTTGGGTTTCCGAGGCAGTATCACTACAGAAGTAGGATTGCCCAACCTTCCTTCCGAGGAGTGGCTGGTGGGTTTGACCCGCCAGCCTTCTAGTTAGCAGTCAAGTGCCTTAGGCACTATGCTACCAGAGCTATAGCCCTGGAGAAAGGTGAGTGAACTAGAGGAAGTCCTTGTTCCAATGAGCATCATGATATTCTCCTACTCCATGTCAAGGCTTCTTTCTAATTTCTAATGTGGCACTCTCAAATTCTGACTCTTAACAGTTTCAGCACAGTCAATAGTCTTAGTTTCCTTATAAGCACATTTACACTTTAGCAAGCCATGTTTTCTGACTTTGGTTTTGGTCTAGCTCATAAACTAAAGTTACCTGGAACTTATTGGGGGAGATTAATGCAGTGTGATTTCTAAAATCTAGTTAATATTGCAAAAAATACTTGTTAACATAAAATTCAAGCAATACAAAAAGGCATACACTGAAAAGTGAAGATACTACCTCTTAGATAGCCACTATTGTTTCTTATATAATTTTCTGATGCACATGCAAGCATCTACTTCCCCTCTTTTTAATTTTTTTCCAAAAAAATGGAGTTATACTGTATAGATATTCAGTATTTTGCATTTGCCAATTAATATAGCTTAAATATCTTTCCATGTACTGAACAATCTACCATGTACAGTAGGGTACCAATCTGTCTACACTTGCTAAGTAGATAACATAAGCTAAAGATGTAGGTTGGATAGAAGAAATAAAGATCAGCTTCAGTGTCAAGAAGATAATAGGTAGCTGTGGAGACTGGTGCATGACCCATGGGCAGACATTACTCAGCTTAAGCTATTGTTGCCTTTGGGGAATATGGGCAACAATAGCTAGAAGAGAGTAGTGTCTGACTCATAGGCCCTGATGAATGTTAGTAGCCATTTTGCTTACTATTTGCACCTTTGTTTTTTCTTACAGAGGAGATTTTTTTCCCCCCAACTCAACAGCACCGAACAATAGCTTGGGAAATTGTTGGGAAAGTAAGTTCGACGTAGTACAGATCTTAAAGCCAATTTAAATTTCAGTCCTGTTTCTGTCAGGTAATTTCTAAACTTTGGTTACTTAATCTTCCTCCTAAGATTATTGTGAAGATGAAATGAAGTAATGCAATTAAAGTACATTGCATATACTAAGCTTTCAACACCCATTTGATCCCTAACCACCCCTATCTTAAACCTCACATCCCCAGCCAAATGCTGAAGAAATTGAGAAACAGAGGTGTCAGGCAAAATATCACCTTTATTAATAATAAAGGCCATGCTGGTAGATGTGGTTTAGGTGTGAACCAAAAGTGTGCTTCCTGATACAGAAAACTGAACTAGACAGGTGGACAGACTTTCCCATAAACAGTGCTGAGCAACCATTGGCTGCCTCCTATAGGGTCAGGGTCTGTTCCTGTATAACTTGTGGCATTAGAGGCAAGCGAAGGGGCTGAACCATGTACTTTCAGTTCATCTTTCAAATTTACCAATATTATAAGTCTTTCTTCCTCCCCAGGAAGGAGTGAATGAGGGGACAAGAGATGTCAGGAGTGTTACTCTACTTGAACTCCTTCCATGTGAAAGTACCATTAAGAGTGAAATGTAAATGCTTCTTTCAAACATTAATGTTCAGTAAACGTTAGCTTTTAAAAATTGATATATTATGCTTATAAAATTTTAATTAGAAAGGTTTTAGTTAGTAATAAAGTTCTCAAAACATTTAGAATATTAATTATTATTATTTTTTTTTTTGTCATAGCAGATCTTACCAAAATAAGTCTTTGAAATGAAGTGAGTTTCTCCCAGGGAAAATTTATAGGACTACACATTTCTTCATCATCATTCAGAAGTTCAGCTAGGTTTAATTCAGAGAAGGAAATTGAGATTAACAATCAAATACTTAGGATCACTAAAGATACCACAATGAAAATTTTGTCATGAATTTGTGACTTTTTTTTTTTTTTTGTATTTAACCCTTCACCCATATCAACACCTGTCTCTTGACTATTCATCTGTTTTCCTTTCCTTCCCTTCCCCTCCCATCTTTGGTAACCAACAAAGAAAATTTCCTTCCCTGTGTAAACTTTTTCTTGACTTTTTATAATAATAGACTCATATAATATTTGTCCTCCTGTGATTGACTTATTTCACTCAGTATAATATCCTCCAAGTTCATCCATGTTATGAGGTGGTTCACTGATTCTTCATTATTCTTTAATGTTGTATAGTATTCCACTGTGTGTATATACCATAGTTTGCTCATCCATTCATCTGTTTATGGGCACTTAGGTTGTTTCCATCTCTTTGCTATTGTTAATAGTGCTGCAATGAACATGAGTGTACATATATCTATTCTTGTCCCAGATCTCACCTCTGTAGGATATGTTCTTAGTAGTAGACTGCTGGGTAAAATGGTATTTCTATTTCCAACTTTTTCAGGAAGTGCCATACCATTTTCCACAGTGGTTGTACCATTTTACATTCCCACCAGCAGTGAATGATAGTTCCAATCTTTTCACACCCTTGACAGCTTTTGTTGTTTTCTGTCTTGTTGAAGTTATTGACTCTTATCTTACAGTATAATAAATACTGTATCCCATATGAGATAGTGACAAAATACGATGAACAACAATGACCCAGTGAGAAAAATTGAGAGGAGGAGATTTTCTTACTCAGAGCTAGAAATCAAGAAGTTATAAAATAAAATAATAATAATAATAATAAAACCAGTATTGACTATACAAACATTTAAACATTTGTGTGGTACAGATGGGAGCTCTGGTGGTGTAGTGCCTAAGGCATTTGACTGCTAACTGGAAGGCTGGCAGTTCAAACCCACCAGCCACTCCTTGGAAGGAAGGTTGGGCAATCTACTTCTGTAGTGATACTGCCTTTGAAACCCAAGGAGGGGTTGCTATGAGTTGTATCTGACTCGATGGCAGTGAGTTTGTTTTTTTTTAGTTTATGGTACAGACGCTTTAAACAAATCAACCAGACAGTTAAGAGACAAGCAAATATGTTTGAATGAAGAGGTTAATATCTATAATGTTAATAGAACTCTTACAGATTGACAAAAAAGGGATAAACAATCCAACAGAAAAATAGGCAAAGTATATGAATAGGCAAACCCAAATGGTCAACAAACACTGAAAAGATACTTAAACTTGGTAATAGTCAGAGAAGTTCAAATTAAAGTATTCTAAGCTTTTCAGATCGGCAAAAGTTAAAAAATTAATACCCCTATTGGAAAAGAGGTACTCTTTATAATGCTGGTAGAAATATAAATTTTTATAGACTTAAAAAAAAAAAAATAGAGAGTAATCTGGCAACAACTACTAACATAAAAAATAATATACCTACTTTTGACCCAGCAATTCTACTCCTGAATTCTACAGAAATAGAAATAAAAAGAAATAAAATATTTTTAAGTACATTTGTGTTACTATATAATTATTTATTGTGGCAAAAATATGGAAAGAAACAAATTACGTTGGATCCTGAGTTGGGCGAACTGGCAGGGAAAGCAGAGATCATGGTTCCAATAGATAAACAAAAAGGAAAACCTATGCTTAAGCATTGCAAGTTAAGTAAGATTCATTTCCTCTGTAATTTTTACAAGCACATAGGTGGTATGTAAAATGAATGTATGTAACCTTGCTCAGATTCAAGGTTCAAAGCTAGGTGGTGCAATGGAACTACATTATAGTGTGGTCTATTAATCTTTCTGAAACTAATTTATCATCTCATGATGGAGTTTATAATAATCACTTCATAAGATTGTTATGAAGATTAGATTAAACAACATGTGAACATGTTAACCAGCAAATCCACTGCCATCCAGTCAATTCTGACTCACAGTGACCTCCTTTGAGTTTCCAAGGTTGTAAATCTTTACATACGTAGATGCCCTATCTTCCTTCTGTGGAGCAGCTGGTGGGTTTGAAGCGCCAACTTTCTGGTTAGCCTTAGGTTCTGCACCACCAGAGCTCTGCTGTGAATGTGTTAGGACATGATTACGTTCCTTCCTTTAATTTTTTAATTATGTATAAAATATTAGGCTACTTTGTAGAATGAAAGTCTACATGCACACATATATGTAATTAAGGTAAGACATTGAATATTTTCTTACTTTTCTCCAGGGAAGTCTTTTCTGATTGGAAGGGTGTGCTCATCAGAAAATCTATAGCCTTACTGTTATTGAAAGCATCCCATTGTGATTTATTTGATAGAAGGGATTTGGATAGAAGTGAAAATGGTTCTAGCTGACTGCTGACATATTGGCACTGCTTCCACCTGGATTCTGACAGCCACTGAAGATGTTGCTTTTTACATCTTTCAAATATGTCTAAAGAGATCACATTAGAAAAGATAAATTCATTACCATTTTGTTACTCATTACAAAGTAGAAGTTTAATAAATATTTGTTGTTGAGAAAATCCACTTTTTATAAAAATGAATTTCATAAGGTACTTTGAAAAGGACATTTAAGTTTTAAAAATGATAGTATTTGATTAAATCTTGAACCCTGGTAAATTTTAAGATCCTTTCCTTTTTGTTCATCATGGTTCATCATAGTACTTACTATTTATTGTAAGAAAAAGTTGGAAACAACCTATTTGTGACTGGGAGCTCTGGTAGTGCAGTGCCTAAGGCACTTGACTGCTAACCAGAAGGCTGGCGGTTCAAACCCACCAGCCACTCCTCAGAAGGAAAATGGGACAATCTACTTCCTTAGTGATGCTGCCTTGGAAAACCAAGGAGGAGTCACTATGAGTTGGGTGCGACTCGACGGCACATTACAACAACAACAACAACAACAAGACAATGATTAAGTAAATTTTGGTACATCCAAAATTGAAATGTTTTGCAGACATTAAATAAAGGAGTCTATTTGTTGACAGAGAGAAATATTTATAATATATTGTTAAGTTTGAAAAAATAGGAATAAGTGTGTACAACAAAGTCACTTTTTCTTTAATACTATACTTATATGTATTTAAGAAAGATTGTTGTTGTTGTTGTTATGTGCCTTCGAGTCAGACCTGACTCATAGTGACCCCTCCTTGGGTTTCTGAGGCAGTATCACTAAGGAAGTAGATTGTCCAACCTTCCTTCCGAGGAGTGGCTGGTGGGTTTGAACCGCCAGCCTTCTGGTTAGCAGTCAATGACTTAGGCACTATGCTACCAGAGCTCCTATTTAAGAAAGATAGTAGATGGAAAAGAACAGAAAAATATTCACAATGGTTTATCTCTGGATAGTGAAATTATGGATTTTTTTCTTATCTATAAAATCTAATGTTGTTGTTGTTGTTGTTATGTGCCGTCGAGTCAGCCCCGACTCATAGCGACCCCTCCTTGGGTTTCCGAGGCAGTTATCACTACGGAAGTAGGATTGCCCAACCTTCCTTCCGAGGAGTGGCTGGTGGGTTTGAACCTCCAGCCATCTGGTTAGCAGGCAAGTGTCTTAGCCACTATGCTACCAGAGCTCCTATAAAATCTAATAGTTTTAATAATAAACATATATTGCTTGTATACTAAAAATATCAATGGAAGGTATTTAATATTTTTTTACTTTTTGCCTTAAGTTACTGAGTTATTGGTATTTATTTTCTATAAGCAAAAGAATACTAATAAATCCATAAAACTATCCATTGATTCAAAAGTAATTTACCAAACATCCACTATGTACCAGGCTTTGGTATGAGTAAAGACAAACAAAATAAAACATAACTATGCACATTTCTAGTTCCTTCATAGAAACTCTTTTCATGTGTTCATTCTGTCTTCTAGTCTTTACTAATAATCTCCAAACACTTGACAAAGGTTTCTCTAAATCATTATTTGTTTCTTCCCTCAGGGAGAGTTTTATAGTTTTTTATGAGTTAAACTGCCCAACACAGAAGCATGTGGAAAGATTAAAGAGTTAAGTCATTTTGTGTAATTTCTTAAGAAAAGCATGATTTTTGTGGTTGAAATTTTCAAGGGATTTTTATCAGAAAATGAGAGCAATTATAGTTAGGAGGAGTAAAGTTTAACTCCTGCTGGTATCTAATCAATGTGTTTATCACTGTTTGATTACCATTAGATATTCCATTTAGTGGATTAGGATCATAATAACTGTAGCAATTGCCATTTATCCATTCTTTAATTAAAAAAATTACTGAGTACCAATTATGTGTTCAACAGTGCAGGGGACAATTGATAAACTGCTGGTAAATTTCACAAAGAAAATGAAAGAGAAAATGCAAATAACACAAATAAGAAATGAAATAGTTGATGTCACAGTAGAACCAACTGAAATAAAAAGGACAACAAAAGAACACTGTGAGGAATTGTACTCCAATAAATTTGAAAACCTAGAAGAAATGGACAAATTTCTAGGAACAAGCAACCTATCTAAACTAACACAGACTGAGGTAGAAAATTTGAATAGACCCATAACAAAGGAAGAGAGTGAACAGGTCATAAAAAAACTAAACTCCCAACAACAAAAAAAGTCCTGTCCCAAATAGCTTCACTGGAGAATTCTACCAAACACTCAGAGAAAAGCTGACACTAATTATACTCAACTTATTCCAGAACATAGAAAAAGATGGAATACTCCTAAATTTTATGAAGCAAGCATGACCCTGATGCCAAAGCCAGACACTGTTGTTACTGTTGTTATTAGGTGCCATTGAGTTGGCTCTGAGTCATAGGGACTGTTCTGGTTACCTGGTGCTGCTCTGACAAGAATATACCACAAATGGGATGGCCTTAACAAACAGGAGTTTATTCTTACAATTTGGAGGCTTTAAGACCAAGTTCAAGTGCCAGGCTCTAGGGG
>NW_006921626.1:12310099-12322189 GCF_000298275.1 Orycteropus afer afer | reverse complement strand
GTATCACTACGGAAGTAGATTGCCCAACCTTCCTTCCGAGGAGTGGCTGGTGCCTTAGGCACTATGCTACCAGAGCTCCTGCACTATGCTACCATTTCAATAGCTACCAAAAAAGATAAAATATATAGGAATAGACCTAACCAAAGATATAAAAACTTATAAAGAAAAATGACAGAACACTACTAAAAGAAACCGAAAGACATCTACATAAATGGAAGAACATGTATTGAAGGATAGGAAGACAATACTGAGAAAAATGTCAATACTGCCCAAAGCAACCTACAGATATAATACAATCCTGATCCAGATTTCATCATCATTATTCAAAGAGATGGAAAAACTAGCCACCAACTTTATATGGAAAGGAAAGAGACACAGGATAAAAAAGAGAACACTACTGAAGAAGAACAAAATAGGAGGCCTCACACTTCCTAACACACAGCTATGGTAGTCAAAACAGCCTGGTACTGGGATGACAGACACATAGACCAATGGAACAGAATCTAGAACCCAGAAGTAAATCCATCCACCTGCAGACAGCTGATTTTCAACAAAGGGCCAAGCCATTAAACAAGAAAAGGCAGTCTTTTAAGCAAATGGTGCTGGCAAAACTGGATAATCATTTGCAGAAAAATGTAACAAGATCCATACTTCATACCTTACACAAAAACCAACTCAAGATGGATCAAAAACCTAAATGTAAAACCTAGAACTATAAAGATTATTTAAGAAAAAGCAGGGACAAACTTAAGGGCCTTAATTTATGGCATAAATAGTCTATCAGACATAACCAAAAATGAACAAACAAAGAAGATAAACTAGACACTGTGACCTCATAAAAATTAAACATTTATGCATATCAAAAGATTTCTCCAAAAGAGTAAAAAATTTTTGGTAATGACATATCTGACAAAGGATTAATTTCTAAAATTTATGGAAAACTTCAACAACTCAACAACAAATAGACAAACAAGTCAATTAAAAAAATAGGCAGAAGACATGGACAGACACTTCACCAAAGTAGATATTCAGGCAGCCAACAAAGACATAAAGAAATGCTTGTGATCGTTAGCCAGTGTTGTTGCTGGGTTATGTCAAGTTCGTTTAGACTTATAGTGACCTATGTACAGCAGAATGAAAGACCACCTAGTTTTGCATCATTCTCACAATTGTTGCCGTACTTGAGCCCACCGTTGCAGCCACTGTGGCTATCCATCTTGTTGATGGTCTTCCTCTTTTTTGTTGACCCTCTACTTTGCCAAGCATGATATCCTTCTACAGGGATGGGTCCCTTCTGACTATATGACCAAAGTACAAGAGATAAAATCTGGCCATTCTTGTTTCTTAGGAGCATTCTGTCTGTACTTCATCCAAGACAGATTTGTTTAACTCTTCTAGTAGTCCACAATACATTCAATACTCTTTGCCAACACCACAATTCAAATGCAGCAGTTCTTCTGCATTAGCCATTCCCACTGCCATCCAGTTGATCTTGAGTCATAGCTACCTCCTTAGGGTTTCTGAGGCTGCAAATCTTTATGAAAGTAGATTGTCTCATCTTCCTCCTGCAGAGCAGCTGGTGGGTTTGAACCACTGGCCTTATGATTAGCAGCCAAATGCCTTACCCACTGTGCCACCAGAGCTCCTTGCATTAGTCATTGTTGTTGTTAGGTGTCGTTGAGTTGGCTCCGACTCATAGTGACACCGTGTACAACAGAACAGTCCTGTACCATCCTCACAATCCTTGCCATACCTGAGGTGATCACTGCAGCCACTCTGTCAATCCATCTTGTTGAGGACCTTCCCCTTCTTCACTGACCCTCCAATTTACCAGGCATGATATCCTTCTCCAGGTAATGGTCCCTTCTGACAACATGACCAAAGTAGGTGAGATGAAGTCTGGCCATTCTCACTGCCAAGGAGCATTCTGGTTGCACTTCTTCCAGGACAGATTTGTTTGTTCTTCTGGCAGTCCACAGTACTTTCAGTATTCTTCACCAACATCACAACTCAAAAGCATCAACTCTTCTTTGATATTGCTTGTTCATTGTCCAGCTGTCACATGCATATGAGGTGATTGAAAATACCATGGCTTGGGTTAGGCGCACCTTGGTCTTCACGGAGACATCTTTACTCTTCAGCACTTGAAAGAGGTCTCTTACAGCAATTTTCCCAGTGCAGTACAGGGTCTGATGTCTTGACTGCTGTTTCCATTGGTGTTGATTGTGGAACCAAGTAACATGAAATCTTTAACAACATCAAACTTTTCTCCATTTATTGTGATGCTGCTTATTGGTCCAGCTGTGAGGAATTTTATTTTCTTTATGTTGATATCTAATTCATACTGTAGACTGAAGTCTTTAATCTTCATCACTAAGTGCTTCAAGTCATTCTCACTTTCAGCAAGCAAGGTTGTGTTATCTGCATATTGCAGGTGGTTAATGAGTCTTCCTCCAATCGTGATACCATGTTCTTCTTCATATAGTCCAGCTTCTCAGATTATTTGTTCAGCATACAGATCGAATAAGTATGGTGAAAGGATACAACCTTGATACACTTCCTTCCTGATTTCAAAGTATGAAATATCCCTTTGTTCTATTTGAATGACAGGCTCCTGATCTATGTACAGGTTGCTGATGAGCACAGTCAAGTGTTTTGGAATTCCCATTCTTCCCAATGCTATCCATAATTTGTTAGGATCCACACAATCAAATGCTTTACATAGTCAATAAAACACAAGTAAATACCTTTCAGGTATTTGCTTTCAGTCAAAGTTCATCAGACATCAGCAACGATATCCCTCGTTCCATGTCCTCTTCTGAATCCAACTTGCATTTCTGGAAGTTCTCTGTCAATATACTGCTGTGACCAGTTTTGAATCATCTTCAGCAAGATTTTACTTGCATGTAATGTTAATGATATTGTTTGATGATTTCCACATTCTGGGGATCACCTTTGTTTGGAATAGGTACAAATACAGATTTTTCCAGTCAGTTGGTCAGGTAGCTGTCTTCCAAATTTCTTGGTATAGACAAATGAGTGCCTCCAGTGCAGCATCTGTTTGTTGAAACACCTCAGTGGGTCCTCCGTGAATACCTGCAGCCTTGTTCTTAGCCAGTTCCTTCAGTGAAGCTTTGACTTCTTTCTTCAATACCATTGGTTCTTGATCATATACCACCTCCTGAAATAGATGAACATCAACCAGTTCTTTTTGGTATGGTGACTCTATGTATTCCTTCCATCTTCTTTTGATATTTGCTGCATCATTCACTATTTTGCCCATAGAATCTTTCAATATTGCAACTCAAGTCTTGAATTTTTTCATCAGTTCTTTCAGCTTGAGAAATGCCAAGCATGTTCTTTCCTTTTGGTATGCTTACTCCAGGTCTTTGCACATTTCATTATAATAATTGACTTTGTCTTCTTGAGCTGCTCTTTGAAATCTTCCATTCAGCTCTTTTCTCTTGTCATTTCTTCCATTTGTTTTAGCTACTCTCTGTTCAAGGGTAAGTTTCAGAGTCTCTTCTGACATCCATTTGGGTCTTTTCTTCCTTTGCTGTCTTTTCAATGACCTTTTGCTTTCTTCATGGATGATGATCTTGATGTCATCCCACAATTCCTCTGTTTCAGTCATTGGTATTCAACACATCAAATCTATTCTTTAGATGTTCTCTAAATTCAGGAGGGATATAATCAAGGTCATATTTTGGCTCTTATGGACTTGTTTTAGTTATCTTCAGCTTCAACTTGAACTTGTATATGAGCAGTTTATGGTCTGTTCCACAGTCAGCTCCTGGACTTGTTTTGGCTGAAGATATTGAGCTTCTCCAACATCTCTTACCACAGATGTAGTCAGTCTGATTCCTGTGTACTTCATCTGGAAAAGTCCACTTGTATAGGTGCTGTGTTGTTGAAAAAAGGTATTTGCAATGAATAAATCTTTAGTCTTGCAAAATTCTATCATGTGGTTTCCAGCATTATTTCCATCACTATGGCCAAATTTTCCCACTACTGGTGATTCTTTTTCATTTCTAACTTTTGCATCCCAATCACCAGTGATAATCAACACATCTTGATTGCATGTTTGGTCAGTTTCAGACTGCAGAAGCTGATAACAAGCTTCAATTTCCTCATCTTTGGCTTTGGTGGTTGGTGTGTAAATTTGAATAATAATAGTATTAACTGGCCTTTCTTGTGGGCATATGGATATTATCCTCTCACTGACAGCATTGTACGTCAGGACAGATCTTGAAACATCCTTTGCAATGATGAATGCCATGCCATTCCTCTTCAATTTGTCATTCTTAGCATAGTAGATTATATGGTTGTCTGATACAAAATGGCCCAAATCAATCCATTTCAGCTCACTAATGCCTATAATATTGATCTTTATGTGTTCCATTTCATTTTTGACAACTTCCAATTTTCCTAGAGTCATACTTTGTACATTCCGTGTTCCAATCATTAATGGATATTTGCAGCTATTTATTCCCATTTCGAGTCATGACATATCAGCAAATGGAGATTCCAAAAGCTTTACTCCATCCACATCATTAAGGTCAGCTCTACTCCGAGGAGGCAGCTCTTTCTCAGTCATATTTTAAGTGCCTTCCAACCTGAGGGGTTCATCTTCTGGCAGTATATCTGACAATGTTTCAGGGCCGTTTATCAAGTTTTCCAGTAATATATCAGATAGTATTTTACTGATATGATAGAGACTGGTAGAACCCCTGAGACTGTGGCCCTTAAACACCTTTTAAACCTGGAACTGAACCCATCTCAGTGATCCACTTATAGCCAAACAACAGATAGGCCTATGCACTGAACAATAACACTTGTGAGGAATATATTCCTCAGAATAGTTAACCATACATTTGCCCAAAAGGTCAGCATCTGCCCAAAAACGAAGCTCAGAAGGCAGGAAGGGGCAGGAAAGGATAAATGGAACCAGGAGCCCAGGGAGGAAGCAAGAAGAGTGCTGTTTCATTGAGGGAATTGCAACTAATGTTATGAAACAAAATATGTATAAATCATTGAATAGAAAACTAATTTGTTCTTTAAACTTTCACTCAAACCCCCTGCTACCCTCCCCAAAGTGTAGGTGATACGAAGAATTAGACAGAGAACTTGACTTTAAGTTGCTTTGAGTTGAGTAAGTTATAGAAACGTTAACTTAAAGGGGCACCTTAGAAATATTTTGTAGTATTTGGTAGGATACATGTTTTTTATGGCTTTTTACTAAATTTAGAGTAATTATTTTTACATACTGTTAAGTTTCAGCTGGGGCATTACACCTTTAATATTTGTCAATGTGCCAGAATTTAAGAAGATATTCCATTCTTCATCCTGTAGGGATCCAATGTCATCCCACATTAGACTTTCACTGGCATTATTTTTCATGATCTCAGTGCAAAGCCGAAAGGAGAAGCAAAGTTTATGCTGATTAAATAGAGTTGAAGAAACCGCCTATCAGGAGAAGATTTCAGTTAGATTAACTCACTTAGGTTAAATAAGTATTAAAAATTCACATTAAAGAATAATATCTTACCTTAAATATATTTCTTGTCAACACTTTCATTGCATTTTTAATATGCTCATTCAAGGAATGTTTCTCACTTTCCAAGTTAGGTTCTTCTGAGAAATTTGTCATTTTATGATCTTTTCCCTCCTTTTTCAAACTAGGACCTGAGTTAAAGTGTTCTTTGCTTTTGGAAACTACTGATGAAACAAAAAGCTGACGAAACCAGTCTAGGGAAAATTGGTACATATAGTTGAGGTGTTTAAGATCTGCTACTAGAAAGTAAAGCAGGGCGCCTTGAGTAGCGATGGGAAGGTAGTTTTTACGTATTGCTTGAATATTGTGCTCTGCTTTTTCTGTTTCTTTGATGCGCTTTGAAATTTCATTTGAAGTCATTTTGGATTTTTTAAAGATGTCTATGATAGCCTCATCATCTAATATGCATCCTAAAGGCAAAGAAGATGTGATTTTAAATAAAAACCATTGTAACATTAAGTGGCTGTTTCTTTACTGTACTCTTTATTTGTTTTTACTGTTGGTTTTTTATATTGCAATATAAAGAGGAGCTTTCATATGGAAATAGGTCATATTTCTATTAAATTTGATTAATGGCACACATGCCTCTCTTCCTACTCCCTCCTATTCTTTAAGTATATTATTTTACTGCTGGTGGACTCTTTCTTGTGGTGTAGTGCCTAAGGCATTTGACTGCTAATCAGAAGGCTGGTGGTTCAAACCCACCAACCACTCCTCAGAAAGACGGTTGGGCAATCTAATTCCGTAGTGATACCGCTTCAGAAACCCAAGGAGGGGTTGCTATGAGTAGGATCCGACTTGACGACAGTGTGTTCGGATTTTTTGTTTTTTGTTTTGGATTCTATGTACATTATAGGCACATAGTAAGTAACTGTCTCATCCAAACCAAAACCAAACTCACTGCCATCAAGTCGTTTCCGACTCATAGCAACCCTTACTGGGTTTCTAAGGCTGTAAATCTTTAGGGAAGTATATCCTCCTGTCTTCCTTCCACAGAGAAGCTGGTGGGTTTGAACTGCTGAGCTTCCAGTTAGCAGTCAAGTGCCTTTTCCACTATGTCACCAAAGCTCCTTAACTGTCTCATAGTAAGGAATACATTTTGCATTGTGATCCACTATACACATAGACTATGGAGATAAAAGTTTCAGAATAACACCATTATCACATGTGATATACATGTAATATTTCATGTGATATTTTGTATTTTATTTTATTAAACAAAAAAACCTGATCATAACCAATGAAACTGATTTCTCAATTCATGTTTTGAATAGAACACTGCTGTAGAAACATAGATAATAATTTTTTTCCCTTCAAATACTTAAGAAGCTCTGGTGGCATAATGGTTAAAGCATTGGGCTGCTAATCAAAAGGCCAGCAGTTCAAACCCATTAGCCACTCTGTGGGAAAAAAATGAGGCAGTCTGCTTCTGTAAGATTTACAGCCTTGGAAACTCCATGGGGGCAGTTCTACTCTGCCCTAAAGTGTTGCTATGAATTGGAATTAACTCAATGGATGTGGGTTTGGTTTGGTTCTAATACTTAAAGCCACTCTCATATGTTCATCATAAGTCTTCTATATTGGGCAATCTACTTCCATAGTGATACCACCTTGGAAACCCAAGGAGGGGTCGCTAAGAGTTGGGTCTGACTTGACAGCACAAAGCAACAACATTTCATGGGATAAATATTCTTATTTTTCTCAACTGTTTTTTATGACTTAATTTCTAGAACCACTGCCATCCTTGATGCACACCTCTGGACACACTTTAATTTGTAAAGAGCCCCTTTAAAACATGGTATCCAGAACTAAACACAATATTTCAGCTTGATATGACTAAATGGATTATTCAGTTTCACATTTGGATACTATATTCTTATTGATATAGATGAAGTTTTCTAAGTAATGTCCAGACCTTAGCTGTGGGCCACCTCTCCCTGTCCCCACACTACTGCACCATTTCCCATAGGTGATGGGGGAGAGTAATGGTAAAGATAAAATACTTACAAAGAAACAGTAAGAACACCTTATATTACTAATGTTTGGAAAGGAAGAAGAAATATTATGTGCAGAGTCAAGGAATATTTTCATTATTCCTTCCCATGACCCCTGGAAAAACATTTTATTAAATTATCTACTATGAGGAACAAGTGCTAGGGAATAAACACTAAAGGCAAAATAGCATATAGTGCTCCAATGTGTGTTAGCTTAAACAATTTTTGGTTTGTCTTATTAAATCTATTTTTTGTCTAATTTAGGCAAAAATTATAGCAAAATAGGACATATGCCATATGAAACCAAAAAAATCAAACTCTGTCACCAAGTTAATTCTGACTCATAGTGACTCCCATTGGGTTTCCAAGGCTATAAATCTTTACAGAAGCAGATTACCTCATCTTTTTTTCTCAGAAGTGGTTGGTGGGTTTGAAGCACTGACCTTTTTGTTAGCAGCCAAATGCCTTAACCACTACCCATGAGAGCTCCTTTATGCCATATGAATGGTTCATAAAATGGGAATGGCTGTATTTCTGAATCATGTTAGATCAGTTGGGTCACTTTCTAATGTATATTACATGATACCAAGATGTCCCACTTTTGTTCCCTAAGATTAGGTTGCCAGCTGATGGTTCCAATCTTAAAATAGAAACAGATGTGGACACCTTGTCCTATCATTAACAGAAACATGATTTATACATATGTAATAAAGAAACAGGTTATTATGTGTAATTAAAAGAGAAATAGGATGAAGTCAGATCCTTCTACACACATACATAAATATGTACTTAAAATTTCATAAAAAACAAACACACTTTTAAGTGAGGATTTGCCCATATTCTAAGATAAGATACAATGAATTTTTACCCTAGACCTCTTTTTCTTGTTTTGTAAACATGGCTGAAAAAATTCATTCTTTTTAAAAAAATTCTCCTCTTAAGACACAACTCTTTCTAAATTGGTCCAGACAATGGCATACTGAGGCAATAATATACAGGAAAGCACCTGAAAGGGGAGGCATGTTCTCCTCCATACCATTATCCACTTTTAATTTTTTTTTTTGAGTTTTTAATAGTGAAAATACAGCCTTCTAAGGTCTTAAGATAATCTATTCACAAACATGACACAGCTTTATGATATAAAAACATTAGTTTTTTTTTTTTTTTTTTTTTGTCAAAGGTTATTTTCCAAGTCATCTGCTGTTCTCAGCTTCAGTATTTTATTTTAAGGATCAGCATTTTTTCCCTCAACATGTTTTATGGGGCTCTTTAGCTTTCTTAATACAGTTTACAACCCGAATGTATAACACTATTAAAGAAGTTGTTTCATATTCCTAAAGGTGCTTCCACCACTTGTCTGTCAGCTTGTCTTACTGTGGTGGATTGTGCGTTGCTATGAGAGGTTCAAGGCTATGCCATCAGTATTTCGAATACCAGCAGGGTCATCCATATGGACAGCTTTCAGCAGAACTTCCAGATGAAGACAGGCTGGGAAGAAAGATGGGGTCATCCATTTCTGAAAGTATTGGGCACTGAAAACATTATGAATAACAGTGAAACACTGTCTGATATGTTACTGGAAAACATTATGAAGAATAGTGAAACACTGTCTGATATAGTGCCTGAAGATGAGCCCCTCAAGTGGAGAGGCTCATATATAAAACTGGGAAAGAGCTGCCTCCTGAAAGTAGAGTTGATCTTAATGACTTGGATGGAGTAAAGCTTTCAGGATCTTCATTGCTGATGGGGCACAATTCAAAATGGGAAGAAACAGCTGCAAGCATTAGTTAACAATCGGAATGTGGAATGTAAGAAGTATGAATCTACGAAAATTGGAAGTTGTCAAAAATGAAATGTAATGCATAAAAATCTATAGCCCAGGCATTAGTGGGCTAAGATGGACTGCTATTGGCCATTATGAATCAGACAATCATATGGTCTACAATACCAGGATTGTCAAATTGAAGAGGAATGGAGTTGTATTCATTGTCAAAAAGAACATTTCAAGATCTATCCTGAAGCACAATGCTATCAGTGATAGTATAATATGCTGACAAAGAAGACTAGTTAATATGACTATTATTCAAATTTATGCACCAACTATCAAAGCAAAAGATGAAGAGATTGAAGATTTTTATCAGCTTTTGCAGTCTGAAGTTGACGAAACATGCAATCAACATGGATTGATTATTGCTGGTGACTGGAATGTGAAAGTTGAAAATAAAGAAAATCAGTAGTTGGAAAATGTGGCCTTGGTGATAGAAATGATGTTGGAGATTGCATGATAGAATTTTGCAAGACCAATGATTTACTCATCGAAAATACCTTTTTTCAACAACAGAAATAGTGACTATATACATGGACCTCACTGAAAAGAATACACAGAAATCAAATCAACTACATCTGTGGAAAGAAGTGATGGAGAAGTTAAATATCATCAGTCCAAAGCAGTCCAGGATCTGAGTGTGGAACAGATCATCAATTGCTCATATGCAAGTTCAAGTTGAAGCTGAAGAGAGTGAAAACAAATCCTTGAGAGCCAAAATATGACCTTGAGTATATCCCACCTGAAATTAGAGACCATCTGAAGAAGAGATTAGACATATCGAACACCAGTGACTGAAGACTAGACGGGTTAGGGGATGACATCAAGAACATTGTACATGAAGAAAGCAAAGGTCATTAAAAAGAAAAGAACAAAATGGATATCAGGAGAGACTCTGAAACTTGCTCTTGAATGGAGAGTAGCTAAAGCAAAAGGAAGAAATGTTGAAATAAAAGAGCTGAATAGAAGATTTCAAAGGGCAGCTCAAGAAGACAAAATAAAGTATTAAAATGAATTATGCAAAGACCAGGAGTTAGAAAACCAAAAGAGAAAAATAGGCTCTGGATTTCTCAAACTAAAAGAACTGAAGAAAAAATTCAAGCCTCAAATTGTAATTTTGAAGGATTCTATGGGCAAAATATTGAACAATGCAGGAAACATCAAAAGAAGATGGAATGAGAGTTCTGGTAAGATGCTGGAATAGGCAGACAAACTATACAGACACTCTACAACAAAGAAAAGTGGAACCAATTAACACAGATACAGAAGATAATCCTGGAGCCCTGCACCCTGCACTTTGAAAGGAAGAATACAGAAGTGGACTAAACTCCAACTAGTAGAAGAACCTGCATGAAAACACCAAAAAAGGAGACATAGAGAGCTGTGGTCTGTCAGCAATCCTGATGGCATGGACAGCTTGGATATTGCCAAGTGCTGTTAGGACTTAAGAATTAACCTAAAAATCAGCCCTGCTAGCCAGGCGCTGCACAGAGGACTGCACTGGTGGCTGATGAATAAGAGGGGAAGTAGCAAAAAGGGATGGGCGGAGCTGTGGAATTTCGGCTGACTAGAGGGTGCAGCCATTTTGAATGTTTACAAGCAGTTATACTCTTTTGGATATTCAAAGTGACAGCATTCTCCCAGATTCCAGGGACCTAAGAACAGGCTCCACTTGCTGGGGACCACAAGGACATTCCAGACATGGATGACTGGAAAGGTGTGATATTCCCCTTGTTACTCTTATACCACACACCCTCTTGGTGCACAGAAGTGTGGCCATCCTCACTTCCACTCACCTTCTGGGCCAGCAGGAATTCCATCCCAGTCTGTGTGCTCTGTGAAGCCTGGGTGCCCTGCCCTGCCCAGATTCCCTGCACCTCCTTTTTTTTTTTTTAGTTTGTTTGTTTTTGTCTGTTTTAGAATTATTATTATGATTTTTTTTGGGTACTTTATTATTGTTATTCTCTATTTGTCCCTTCCCAGGTTCTAATTTTCACCTTTTTCTCTCTTCCCAGTTCTTGGTTCCCATTTTTTTCTTTCTTGTGATTCTCTCCATTCCTTGTTTTTCTTTTAGCATTTTTCTCATTTTTTTCTTCATTATTCTCCTACTCCACCTCTTCTCTTTTATTGCCCCTTTCCCAGATATTGCAGGGTGTTTTCTTTTCTTTTTTTGGTGATTGTTCCTGTGCGTTTATGTGGTGTGTTTTTTGTCCACTTGTTTTTACTTTTTTGATGATTTTTTGATCATTGTTTTTGTCTAACTGAGTGGGAGACAGCAACCGTGCTCATATGATGCAGTCACACTTGCACTCCTGAAGCTCCACTTCCTGAGTGAGAACCACCAATTTTTTCTCCACCAACTGGCCAATGATAAACGACGACCAAGAAGAGCCTGACTCACCCTTAACTGCTCTTCACAAACAGTTAGCAGATATTTAAACACAACAAAGTCACAATGTCTCAGAGACAGCAGACCATCACTGTCCACACAAAGAAACAAGATAAATCAGTAGAAACAAGGAATCAGGATTCACCCAGAATACATCCTTGAGGAAGGAGCAGCATTGGAACTCCCTGGTAAGGAACTCAGAAGAATTATACTTAGGTATCTTCAAAGGACAGATCAAGGAAAACATTGACAAAATTAAGGAAAACACAGACAAAATCCTAGAACAATTTTGGAAGAAAATACAAGAACAAAATGACAAAATAAATGA